>NW_024080852.1:2192501-2546292 GCF_003009895.1 Hyaena hyaena | reverse complement strand
TGTGTGTGTGTGTGTGTGTGTGTGTGTGTGTTTTAAGAAAATATAAGTTGGAGGGGTGCTGGGTGGTGTAGTCAGTTGAGCGTCCAACTCTTGATTTTGGCTCAGGTCGTGATCTCACGGTTCATGAGATCAAACCCCATGTCAGGCTCTGCACTGACAACTCAGAGCCTGCTTGGGGTTCTCTCTCTTCCTCTCTCTGCCCCTCCCCTGCTTGCTTATGCTCTCTCTCTCCCTCTCAATAAATAAACTTAAAAATAAATAAATAAATAAATAAATAAATAAAATTAAATATAAGTTGGACACTTAGAAAATGATAAAGTGCAGGCACAGGAAAGAGATGGCCTCACTCTCATGGATCTTTGCCCTCACGGGAAGAACGTGCTCTCAGGCACTGCTGCGATATCCCGGTTTTCTCATTGAGTAGGGAAAATTAGAACTGCTAAAAATTTGTGCCAGATATGAAAATGAATGAATTGCCTGGGACATGAATCATTCACAATGTATTTAGCTATTTTGCATGATATAAATTTGCCTATGAACCACTTAAGTGGCACATACATAGGACACATATCAAAAACTAGCTGCTGTGCTTTACAAGATACATTAAAATTACTATATTTACCCTACGTTTTTAATATTAATTAAAAAAATCAAGTGCTGCAGTTTGTTTGAAGCAAAAGGGATTTCTGGAACGTTTTGAACAACTTTCTAAAAGCCAGTGTGTACCTTTATGGCCTTTAAGAGACTGAAATATTTATGCTAAGCGATCCAAAAAATACATGTATCATCAGTGCAACAAAGAACAATCATTGGCTAACTGTGACATGCCTGCTTCAGAGACTAGAACAATGTCCTCATTTTAATTCTGAAGAACACAAAGATATTCCTACCAACCAGCAGCTTATGACATCTCCTCGTATAGCCATCAGCAATGCCACATGCTTCCAACCGCTTAACCAAGACGCCAAGAGGTACTACCCAGTACTTGATTTGATAACGAAGTAAAATTCAGAGAAGGTAAACACTGTCACCCGGGCCAACCACCATCACTAGTGTTCTGCTTTGCCTCTGTGTTTTGCTCACCATCGTCCATACCCTGTTTCTCACAAGTGATGAAAGCTTGTATCTCTATGCTTCTGCCTACATTTTATAAATTTCTTCTGTAAAATGAGATGTTGGGGTTCCCTCATTTGTGGCTCCATGATGAGGGTTAAGGAATGGATGCATCTTGAGCTAAATGACAAAAATTTCAACCCAGGGGCAGGTTAGAGCTTCTTTAGACAATGTAGATACTCAACATTCTCTTGAGTAAAGGGAGGAAGAAATGAAGAGCAAAGATTCACCCCATTCCAGGCTCAGATAACAGCCGAGGCTTCCGGGCTGAAGCTGCAGATGTTCTGATGCTTCTGGTGACCACCTGATCCTTACACCCAGACAAGGGCGGACGAGGTGGAAAGGAGTGGGCTTTGCTGCAGTGAAGCAAAGCAGCAGAGGATGCCCCTGTTCTCTAGCAGGTATGGTTGCTCAAAATGTGAGGGCACACGTAGGGAAAGAGAAGTTCAAATCTTTGGAGAATCTGATGGAAAAAGCTGGAAAACCTACAGGAGGGAATCTTAGATGCCATGGGAGTTTGAAGAGAGTTGGGGAACAAGAGTGTATGTTGTGTTTTCTTTTATTTCATTTTATGTCATCTCATTTCATTTCATTTCATTTTGTTTTACTTCACTGTGACCAGAATACTTCACATGAGATCTTCCCTCTTAAAATTGTGTGTAATGTGGTGTACAATGGTCCACGTGATGGTATTTTATATACCCTGAAAAGAGAAGAAGATCCTGCAATATATGTTGATGTGGATGACCTTAAAGACATTATGCTGAGTGAACCAAACAGTCACAGAAAGATGGGTGCAGCACAATCCCACTTACACAGGAAGGAGAGCTTTCTTCTGGGCTTATGTCCCATCCCAGCCTCAGCCTTCTCTGATCTCTTCCACTTATGCTCAGGGCTTTCATTTCCCAACAGCCAAATGAGGACATCTTCTAAGAGTAGAACCTTGTGAGGATCCAGTGCCATCAGATGGATTTACAGGCACCAACTATTTTCTGGAACTGACTGTTACTTCAGCAGAGATTACTATTGACTGTGACCGCTCTCAAGGCTCGAAACCAACTAAAAAAGAAGCATTATTTCAGGTCCTCCGAGAAGTAGATGCCAAGGCTGAGTCAGTCATGCAGGAGACTTAGCAGAGAACCTGGGACAAAAGATGGAGGAAGCTAGGAGACCATCAGGTCCCGATGCGGATCCAACCCCTATAAGGAGAGAGGGAGGGAAGAAGGAAAAGAGGAAGCAAAAGGGAGGGAGATGGCAGTGCCGGAAGTAAAGTAGGTCTTGGGCTGTAGTACGTTTCCAAGCAAATCTCAGCAAGGCTGAAGGGTCCTGAGGTCAAAGCAGAGCTATGCAGCCTTGTGGCCTGCCTCTACATTGGACAGAAATGCTGTGGCAAGCTTCCAGAGCTGAGACGAAGGAAACAGGCCCACTTCTGGAATGATGCCTCTGCTCTCTGAGGGGTCGCTGAGTTTGGGGGGACGTTGGGAGGGAAAGCCCTGGTCTTTTTGACTTGCATCTCCCAGTGTGGAACCTCCATGCTATGAGCAAGCCAGAATGAGGAAGATTGTGGCCTAGCTGTCTTGGCCTGGTGTTTCTGGAATAGAGGGTCTACCCCATGAGTGGGTGCAGGGTGAGGAAAGGGAGCCCAGACCACTGGGCTGCGGTTGCTAGGAAAAGAGGTTTTACATCATGGAGCTGGTGGGGATGAAAATTGCTGGCAGCCTGTGCCTCCTCAGGAAAAACTACTGGAACTGTGTGTCCTTCACCACATCTACAGAGAGTATAGAGCTTCCATCACAATGAGCTTAGGCTGATGCAGGAGACAGGGAGGCTCCTATGCCACCAAGTCTCACTGGCCCTACTGAGTTTTCAATTTCCTTGAGTAAGTATTTCTTCATCTGCCATATTCTCTTGGGACAATATTCAGAGGCTTTAAAAGTTTTCAAACTTTAATTATTTTTTGAGAGAAACCACAACTGGGGGAGGAACAGAAAGAGAGAGAGAGAAAGAAAGAGAGAGTGAGAGAGAGAGAGAGAGAGAGAGAGAGAGAATCCCAACAGGCTCCACGCTGTCTGCACAGAGCCTGATGCAAGGCTTGACCTCTTGAGCCGTGAAATTATGACCTGACCTGAAATCAAGAGTCCGTCACTCAACCAACCAAGCCACCCAAGTGCCCTTAAAACCATTGTTTCTAACTTTTCAGAATTTAGGACTCTTTCTTCCTCTGGGAAGAGGGTGTTCAAATCTGGTGCTAACATTCCTGAAGTGTCAGCCCTGTAAAGCTATACGTGAACAGGGGGCCAGCTCTGGACTGTCATCTACCACCTCTTGCTCTAGCCACATCTTGTCCTACTGCAAAAGCATGGCCACTCTGGGGCTGCTGGTGAATCATTTCTGTGGTTGGTCTCTGGTATCTTTTTAAAGTTTCATCCTACAAGGACACAGATTCCTGTTAGGACAAAAATTCTTTACGATCCCTCCAAACATTTCCGGGTTTCTTTGGGTGCCTTCCACCTCCCTGATGTCCTACTCGTGAATTCCACTTGCTGTGTTCCCTCTCACATTCACCCTCTGTCTCCTCAGCTCAGAAAATTTGTCGTGCTCGGTGTCTCCCCCTCACGATCTGCAGAGATCGTCCCATTCTTTCTTGCTTTAGGATAATCCCAGCCCTGAGCTGCCTGTTCTCCAATGACCGAGTCCAGCTGTTTCATATACTCTATTTTGTGTTTTTACTTGTACAGAGCAGCACACCAAAGATTACTCAGTTCTGTGAAGTTATCATGAAACAGAATACCTGGTAATGGGGATGTGAAAAACCCTCAAAGAAAGCCACCTGCCTCTCTTCACTTCCTAATGCTGCCATATGCCTGAGATTCCTCTGCTCCATGGTCCTTTGTCTCCTGAGTGAAGGTAAGTCCCTGATCTGAACTCAGCCCCCGTCTCTCAGCCTTTTCTTCGTGTTACCAGACTCCCTCCGGGTTAAGCCTCCAACTTCTGTCTGCTTTCTTCACAGGCCCCCTCAATGCCGAAGTCACCCTGACTCCAGACATGTGGCCAAAGGGAAAGGACAGAAAGCAACAATGTATTGGGTTTCAATAAAAGGGCACAGTTACATATTCTGGTATTGATTTCTTTCCTGAGAAATTCCTGTGTCTTGAAATCTTTCAAGAAGGAAATCATCTTTGATAAAAAAGGGATGCGCAGGAAGAGATTTTTCAGCTAAGTGTCCCCGTAACTCACTCATAGCCTAAAGATCCAGCCCACAGAGCTTCAGGACTCAGGCATGTATCTTTGTGCCAGCAGTGGATCCTCGGGGTTAAATATCAGCGAATCTTACTACACCAACATCCGGGGCCCAGCTAAGGAAGCAGCTGGCATACTAGGTTAGAAGGAGATAACAGAAACTAACTAGACCTAGCTGAAGCCAAATGGGAATTTATCACAAGGCTAAATGTGTGTATGTCTTGTAGAACCCAAAACAAGAACACGGGAGTTTCTCAGGAACAAACTGGAATGAAGTCTTTGGGACCGTGTCATGGCTGTTCTCCTCATTAGTAGAAATTATCTTTTCCAGTTTTTTGATCTCATAGAGGAGAAGATTATAGATTCGGATGTCGGTCCCCCAGGCACCTTGGGAAGGACCAACTTGACTTTCTCTCTTGTAAGATCACAAATCCTGAAAACAGAAAACAAATTGATCCTGTTTTACTCAAGAACATGCTCTTGTAAAATTCAACTTTGGCCCAGGGGTCAGCTGGAACAACATGGCAGCTGGAGGCCTATCGCTTTGACCTTATGGATCAACGATATCGAAGACATGGACTCTGCAGTTACGGGCCAGGACACCCAATAGGTGTCCATCACACAAGAGTAGTGCCAGGTACAGTGAACCTAGGAAAGACGAAGGAATGACAAAGGGGATCAAGATCCTTAGTGTGTCAGACCAAATGATGACTCTGGTTAATTTGGTTTTAAGGAGTTAAATCCAGGTAGTACAAAAAGCATGTTAATTTTAAGTGTGACACCTTCAGGAAGTTAACTATGAGGTACGTGGTAATATAGACGAGTCTCAAATAATTACCGTGGTGGAAATAAGCCAGACACAAACAGACACATACTGTTATATTCCATTTATATGAACAACTAGAAAATGCAAGCTGAAAGCAGCTCAGTGGTTGCGTAGGGATGGGACAGGTGTGCGAAGGGTTGGGAGGGAATGATTACAACGTGACAGAAAGAAGCTTTTTAGGGTGATGGATATGTTCACTATCCTATTGTGGTGATAGTTTCCTGTTTGCATGCATATATCAAAACATTTTAAATGTTTGCAGATTAGTTGTATGTCAATTATACCTCAATAAAACTCTTTTTAACTGGGATATAATCGATAGAAAACCTTATGTAAGCTTAAGATGCACAATGTATTGATTTGCTACATTTGTATATCACAGCAGGATTGTCACCTTTGTGCTACTTAACACCTCTATCACGTCACATAATTATTATTTCGGTGGACACAATTTAGATACAGTGTCTTAGTCACTTGGAAGTTTATAATACTAATAACAGCGGAAAGGAAATTCAGAAGTGTTTGACAAAGTGCCTAAGCCAATAATTTACTAGCCTGGAGTCAGATAAATGAACTTAAATGGTATTTTCTATTCGACATTAATTTTATTATTGACCTATCTGCAGTTTAGCCAATTTTTAACCTCTTAAGAAGTGCTCTCTCAGAGGAAGCGTGGGGATGCATTACGAGGGCCCTAAATAAGAGGAAATGAGGCTTGGGGAGCCTGCGTCGCTCAGTCAGTTGAGCGTCCTATTTCTGCTCAGGTCATGATCATGGTTTGTGAGTTTGAGCCCTGCATCAGATTCTTTGCTGTCAGCACAGACCCCACTTCAGATCCTCTGACCCCCTCCCCTACTCTCTCTCTCTTGCTCTCAAAAATAAATAAACATTCAAATAATAAAATATAAAAATAACTATAGATTCACAGGAAGATGCAGAGTAGAGCCAAAGGGTCCAGTGATTCATCATCCAGTTTCCACCTATGGCTAACTCTTACAGAATCATACTAAATTAGCAAGACCATGACATTGACATTGGCCCTGAATGTGGAAGCAGTCTGTCATTTCTGTCACATGTGTAGGTTCACACATCCACCATTGCAGTCAAGATACAGAACTGTTACAAGACTACAAAATCTCCCTTTATAATGTCACACACACACACACACACACACACACACACACACACACACACCGTCCCTAACCACTGAGAACCACTGATCCAGTCCCTACATCTATAATGTTGTCATTTTGATACTGTTGAGACTGTTTTGCCAATGGAATCATAGAGTAGGTGACCCCTTGAGATGGGCTTTTCCCCCGAGCATATTGCCCTTGAGATTCCCCCAAGTTGCTGTATTTATCAACAGTCCAATCCTTTTATTGCTGAGTCTCGTTCTGTGGGCATGGATGCACCAGAGTTTGTTTACCATTCACTTATCGTAGGACATTTTGATTGTTTCTAGTTTTTGATTATGACAAATAACGTTTCTACATATATACATTTGTGTGCAGGATTCTGTGTGGACATAAATTCTCATTTCTCTGGGATACATTTATGCCCAGGAGTGAGATAGCTGGATTACATGGTGAGTATGTTCTGACTTTTTTTAAGTTTATTTATTTTGAGAGTAAGTGAGCATGCAGGAGTGGGGGTGGGGCAGGGAGAGAGAGAGAGAGAGAGAGAGAGAATCCCAAACAGGCTCCATGCTGTCAGTGCAGAGCCTGACATAGGGCTTGATCTCAGGAACCATGAGATCATGATGTGAGCTGAAATCAAGAGTCGGACACCTAACTGACTAAGACACCCTGGCACCCCGAGTCTGTTCTGACTTTTTAAAGACACACCCAGATTATTTTCCAGGGTGGTTGTACCATTTGACATTCCTAGAGATTCACTTTTAATCTAATGATTTCAATTACCATGAGATGTTCCACTTATTATTTCCACAACACTTGTGCAGAGACCTAAAAGATAGAAAATCAAACATGGAAGATTCAGAAACTCTTTTCCATGGATGTTTTTGTATGCTTCTCTTTAGAAATGTTTGAATTCTTTCTATCCTTATCCAACTGGGGATCTACCTCTTCAAAACACTCCTCACTCGGTGCCGCTGTGTGATGTAGTGTCAGCCATTCAGAAAGCTGTGAATCCACTGCCAGCCGCCTGATTCATAAAAACATCAAGTTCCCAATGATGTCTCCTCCAATGTACTTAGTTCCACCAGTTCCAAATATACACGCTGACTTCTCTGGGCCTATTCTTGTCAGACCCAAGACCACATACCCTTCTCTGGATTTTGCTTGAAATTCATAGACATTACTTGCAATTCATTCTGGTTGTGCTAATTGTCAAATTCCAGAGTCTTATTTTTTACGACTATTCCAATGGCAGCCCATGGACATGTAAGATTGTAATGTAGTCAGCAACGCTTCGGTGGCATTTGGCTTTCAGAGGTCTATGTTTGAAGTTTCACTGGAAATTTAGGATTGTGTGAATCCTGTCCTATGATCACAAATCTATTGTCATAGTCCGAGATTTGCTGTTCCCACATCCTAACCTCCCAAGGGAAATGGAGTGGTAGAGAAATTAGTTCCTCTTACTGGTATTAATTAGTGGTACGATTGGTTTCTGTGAGTGACCCTTATTAGTACTGAGATCCCTTTTGCTTTCCATTGTTGCTTCTCAACCATTTCTTGCCTCTCCTATCTTAAAATTCCCAGCATCACGGGTGGCTTGCCACACCCAGAGGATACTCAGTTTCTTCATTTGCTCACCTCAATAGTCATTTCCTCCAGTGCATCTCAGATACTCACTCCCATTCTTCATATTCTAGTCTTGTCATTACAAATGGTTTGATGAATTGCCTCCAATATCACTCTCTCAAGCATCCTATTCCCTCCCACAATCTCCTCTCATCCCATCTTTGTTTCTACTCTGCAGAAACTCTTCAACACCATTAGAAACTGTAACACTTTATATTTTACTTTTCTTCTTCTCTGGCTACCATATTAATAGTTTTCATACCTGGAGTTGGGGGTGGGGTCTACTTTGTCTCTTTGAGTGGCACTGAGAATCTAAAAGGTTCCTTACTCTCACCAAGCAGCTTTACAATTGTGACTGTGTCTCAAGATCCATAAGGCCATCTGAACATAGGAGATCTGTAGACTTTTATGAAGACAATTGTTGTTTTTATTGCTTGTTAGTTTCAGCCATCAATCATAGTTAAACTTTTTCTTAACTTTATTTATTTATCTTGAGAGAAAGAGCATGAGCAGGGGGGAGCTGAGGGAGAAGGAGGGAGAGAATCCCAAGCAGGCTCCAAACTGTCAACACAGAGCCCATCGTGGGGCTCAATCTCACAAACTGTGGAATCATGACTGGAGCCGAAAGAGAGAATCAGAAGCTCAACCAACGGAGCCACTCAGGCACCCCAATCATAGTTAAACTTTTGATGACTACAAAAACACTAGGAAAAAATATGTTTACCTAGATAGGATCTAATCTCATTATGTCTATGTGCTTCACCTCACAGGCACAAAGAAGTTCAAAGAAAACCAAATGGTATATTTATTTATTTTATAGGTTGAGCAAAGCAAACTGTCAAGGTGCAAATAATCCTCAGAATAATGCATAGTATATAAGGTTATTTAAGAAAAATTAAGTCAAAGATCATTACTTAAGCTTATATGTACTTGTATGTTTGTACAAGGAAGGCAGAAGTGGTAAAATGTACCACTGATTATTTAGGACAAAGTCACAGAGGAAGAGAAGAAAGAAGATCATTACCCTTGTCTTAGTACATTTTCCTTTGTAAATTTGAAATACTCTTTACCTCTACACAGTACATAGGTAATCTAAAAAAAAAGAAATTCACCACTTAGAAGAAAAAAGATAACTTATAGGCAGAGCAAGGAAAAGCTAAAGGTATATAGGGACATAGCAGGTTTCAGACCAGATCTAGGTTTTCATGCCCATGTAATAAAGATGACACAGGACCTATAATAACATCTCCTACATTAATCCCAGAGCCTCAAAATGGTCACAGCCTTCACAGACTAAAAGTGTTACAACCCAAAGACCCAGAAATGCACTTAAAGAATTGTGTGTTTGGTCAGGACTTTGAGTGCTAGACAAAAGCAAAAAGTGAGGAGAGAAATTAAAATTCCAGACTGTGTCTTACATGTTTTGGAATAAAACATTACCTTTGTTGTGTGGAATGGAAACCACATACTCAGAAAATGGGAAAAAAAAGTTTATAATCATTAAAACTCTTGGGGAGCCAAGAGTAAGAAATTCAATATGGCCCTGGAGTGGGCTTTTGCTTCCAATTCAAACGGAGTAACAGGAATCTGATTTAACCTGCTTGAAACAGCTAAAACAAACAAACATAATACATGAATCAACAGTTTTCAAAGCATTATAAATATTGGGCAACAATAGATGGTGATCCCCAAGAGCTGAGAAACAACCAATATGAGCACGATGGCCGTTGACCTCACTACGTGGAGGGATGCCATGATGGGGCCCAGGAAAGGAGACCCAGGCAGAGCTTGGTGAGCTCCCTGCCTTCAGAGCTCAAGTTGGAAATACAAGAAGTGAAAGATAGATGCTTGTAGATACTTTCTACTGGCCACAAGGAGGCATTACGGTGCCACTGATAGCCAAAAGTTGTAGAGAATGTCTTTGGTACTCTCTGAAGTGTGGCTGTAAACAGAGGATTGCAGGGCTTGACTTCTATATTAAGATGAGGGTAGTTTGCAGCCATCAGTCCCATCTGTGTGTAGTCAGCAGGACACAAAGACATTATCTCAACAGGTTTATCAATGACGCTTAAGCAAAGGCTATTGTTATGTTGAAGACCCTCTGAACAGCTTATGGGGTGTAAGGAGTGAGGAGTGAGATAGAGAAACCTGGATGAACATGGAGCAGATGTAGGAAAAGGGGCAAATGAGGTAACACCACATCGGCTCCATTCGTGATCCAGCCAAGCCCAGGTTCCGCTGCCAAGCAGGAAGCTGTGTGTAATGTCACAATAAGGAGTGACCCTTGTCTTGGTGAAGCCAATGGCAGAGTGTCATCACAGGCAGATCTACCTATCAGGGACCGGGTACTCTGAACTCCCATCTCTCCACCCAGAGTCAGAGTCTAGAAGACACAGATGTCCCGTGCCTGTAGCGGCCCTGCCATGGGTCCCCGGCTGCTCTACTGTGTGGCCTCTTGTCTCCTTGGGGCAGGTGAGTCCTGGTCAGAAAGGAAATCTTTGACAAAGCGATCTTGTCTCAGTTTTGTACCTTTATATTATGGCAGCAAAAACAGTCTCCTTGACTCTGTCTCTAAAATTCCTTTCTCTCTCTGCAGGTCACGTGGGTGCCATGGTCATCCAGAGCCCAAGATACCAGGTTACCAAGGTTGGAAAACCAGTGTCTCTGAGCTGTTCTCAGAATCTGAATCATAATGTCATGTACTGGTACCAACAGAGGCCGAGCCAAGCTCCAAAGCTGCTGCTCTACTACAATTATAAAGACCTTTACAAAGAAAAAGACACCTCTAATAACTTCAATTCCAGCCGGCCTGACACTTCTTCCTGTTCTCTTGACATCATCTTGGCTGGCTTAGAAGACTCAGCAGTGTATCTCTGTGCCAGCAGTAAAGACACAGAGCTAGAGTGTTACCTCTCCCCTGATCATAAACCTCTCTGTTTCCCAGACCCAAGATCCTTCTACAGACTATGTTTCCTCCTACATCAATGGCAGGATGTGGGTTAATGGCTGTCACCATCTCATTTGCACATAGAAGTTGGGCAGAAACCTACAAAAACCACTGACAGTTATGACAAGAGTGGAAAAGTAGTTCCATTAACCCAACGTTCAGGCTGTTGTATTTTTCCAGGATCACCTTAGTCTCCCATTCTGTTCTCTTCAGTAGATAAATAGGGACTTTTCTTTAGCCTGTGTGTATGTGTGTGTGTGTGTATGTGTGTGTTTTAAAAAAATATAAGTTGGAGGGGTGCCTGGGTAGTTCAGTCAGTTGAGCGTCCAACTCTAGATTTTGGCTCAGGTCGTGATCTCACGGTTCATGAGATCAAACCCCATGTCCGGCTCTGCACTGACAACTCAGAGCCTGCTTGGGGTTCTCTCACTTCCTCTCTCTCCACCCCTCAACTGCTTGCTTATGCACACTCTCTCTCTCAATAAATAAACCTAAAAAATAAATAAATAAATACATAAATAAATATAAAATGGACACTTCGAAAAATGATAAAGTGCAGGCACAGGAAAGAAATGGCCTCACTCTCATGGATCTTTGCCCTCAGGGGAAGAACGTGCTCTCAGACACTGCTGCAACCTCCTGGTTTTCTCACTGTGTAGGGAAAATTAGAACTACCAAAAATTTGTGCCAGTTATGAAGATGAATGAATTGTCTGGGACATGAATCATTCACAATGTATTTAGCTATTTTGCATGATATAGATTTGCCTATGAACTACTTAAGTGGCACATACATAGGACACATATCAAAAACTAGCTGCTGTGTTTTAAAAGATATATTAAAATTACTAGATTTACCCAACATTTTAAATATTAATTGAAAAATCAAGTGATGCAGTTTATTTGAAGCAAAAGGGATTTCTGGAATGTTTTAACAGCTTTCTAAAAGCCAGTATGTATCTTTATGTCCTTTAAGAGACTGAAATATTTATGCTAAGCGATCCAAAAAATACATGTATCATCAGTGCAACAAAGAACAAGCATCCTCTAACTGTGAGATGCCTGCTTCAGAGGCTAGAACGATGTCCTCATTTTAATTCTGAAGAACACAGAGATATTCCTACCAACCAGCAGCTTATGACATCTCCTCGTATAGCCATCAGCAATGCCACATGTTTCCAACCGCTTAACCAAGAGGCCAAGAGGTGCTACCCAGTACTTGATTTGATAACGAAGTAAAATTCAGAGAAGCTAAACACTGTCACCCGGGCCACCCACCATCACTAGTGTTCTGCTTTGCCTCTGTGTTTTGATCACCATAATCCATACCCTGTTTCTCACAAGTGATGAAAGCTTGTATCTCTATGCTTCTGCCTACATTTTATAAATTTCTTCTTTAAAATTAGATGTTGGGGTTCCCTCATTTGTGGCTCCATGATGAGGGTTAAGGAATGGATGCATCTTGAGCTAAATGACAAAAATTTCAACCCAGGGGCAGGTTAGAGCTCTTTAGACAATGTAGATTCTCAACATTCTCTTGAGTAAAGGGAGGAAGAAATGAAGAGCAAAGATTCACCCCATTCCAGGCTCAGAAAACAGCCGAGGCCTCCGGGCTGAAGCTGCAGGTGTTCTGCTGCTGCTGGTGACCACCTGATTCTTACACCCAGACAAGGGTGGACGAGGTGGAAGGCAGTGGACTTTGCTGCAGTGAAGCAGAGCGGCAGAGGATGCCCCTGTTCTCTAGCAGGTATGGCCGCTCAAAGTGTGAGGGCACACGTAGGGAAAGAGAAGTTCAAATCTTTGGAGAATCTGATAGAAAAACCTGGAAAACATACAGGAGGGAATGTTGGATGCCCTGGGAGTTTGAAGAGAGTTGGGGAACAAGAGTGTATGTGGCGTTTTCTTTTATTTCATTTTATGTCATCTCATTTCATTTCGTTTCGTTTTACTTCACTGTGGCCAGAACACTTCACATGAGATCTACCCTCTTAAAATTGTGTGTAATGTGGTGTACAATGGTCCACGTGATGGTATGTTATTTACCCTTGAAAAGAGAAGAAGATCCTGCAATATATGTTGATGTGGATGACCTTAAAGACATTATGCTGAGTGAACCAAGCAGTCACAGAAAGACTGGTGTAGCACAATCCCACTTACACAGGAAGGAGAGCTTTCTTTCTGGGCTTATGACCATCCTACCCTCAGCCTTCTCTGATCTCTTCCACTTATGCTCAGGGCTTTCATTTCCCAACAGCCAAATGAGGACATCTTCTAAGAGTAGAACCTTGTGAGGATCCAGTGTCATCAGATGGATTTACAGGCACCAACTTTTTTCTGGAACTGACTGTTACTTCAGCAGAGATTACTATTGACTGTGACCGCTCTCAAAGCTCCAAACCTACCTAAGAAAGAAACATTATTTCAGGTCCTCCAAGAAGTAGATGCCTAGGCTGAGTCAGTCACGCAGGAGACTTAGCAGAGAACCTGGGACAAAAGATGGAGGAAGCTAGGAGACCATCAGGTCCCTATGCGGATCCAACCCCTATAAGGAGAGAGGGAGGGAAGAAGGAAAAGAGGAAGCAAAAGGGAGGGAGATGGCAGTGCCGGAAGTAAAGTAGGTCTTGGGCTGTAGTACGTTTCCAAGCAAATCTCAGCAAGGCTGAAGGGTCCTGAGGTCAAAGCAGAGCTATGCAGCCTTGTGGCCTGCCTCTACATTGGACAGAAATGCTGTGGCAAGCTTCCAGAGCTGAGACGAAGGAAACAGGCCCACTTCTGGAATGATGCCCCTGCTCTCTGAGGGTTCACTGAGTTGGGAGAGGGGGGGAGGTTGGGAGGGAGAGCCCTGGTCTTTTTGACTTGCATCTCCCAGTGTGGAACCTCCATGCTATGAGCAAGCCAGAATGAGGAAGATTGTGGCCTAGCTGTCTTGGCCTGGTGTTTCTGGAATAGAGGGTCTACCCCATGAGTGGGTGCCAGGTGAGGAAAGGGAGCCCAGACCACTGGGCTGCAGTTGCTAGGAAAAGAGGTTCTACATCATGGAGCTGGTGGGGATGAAAATTGCTGGCAGCCTGTGCCTCCTCAGGAAAAACTGCAGGAGCCCTGTGTCCTGACCACATCTACAGAGAGTAGAGCTTCCGTCACAATGAGCTTAGGCTGATGCAGGAGACAGGGAGGCTCCCATGCCACCAAGTCTCACTGGCGCTACTGAGATTTCAATTTCCTTGAGTAAGTATTTCTTCATCAGCCGTATTCTCTTGGGACAATGTTCAGAAGCTTTAAATGTTTTTTTAACTTGATTCATTTTTTGAGAGAAACCACAACTGGGGGAGGAACAGAATGAGAGAGAGAGAGAGAGAGAGAGAATCCCAACAGGATCCATGCTGTCAGCACAGAGCCTGATGCAGGGCTTGAACTCATGAGCCGTGAGATCATGACCTTAGCTGAAATCAAGAGTCAGTCACTCAACCAACGAAGCCACCCAGGTGCCCATAAGACCATTGTTTCTAACTTTTCAGAATTTAGGGCTCTTTCTTCCTCTGGGAAGAGGGTGTTCAAATCTCCTGCTGCCATTCCAGAAGTGTCAGCCCAGTAAAGCTGTACGTGAACAGGGGGCCAGCACTGGGCTGTCATCTACCACCTCTTGCTCTAGCCACATCTTGTCCTACTGCAAAAGCATGGCCACTCTGGGGCTGCTGGTGAATCATTTCTGTGGTTGGTCTCTGGTATCTTTTTAAAGTTTCATCCTACAAGGACACTGATTCCTGTTAGGACAACAATTCATTACGATCCCTCCGAACATTTCCGGGTTTCTTTGGGGACCTTCCACCTCCCTGATGTCCTACTCGTGATTTCCACTTGCTGTGTTCCCTCTCACATTCACCCTCTGTCTCCTCAACTCAGAAAATTTGTCGTGCTCGGTGTCTCCCCCTCACGATTTGCTGAGATCGTCCCATTCTTTCTTGCTTTAGGATAATCCCAGCGCTGAGCTGCCTGTTCTCCAGTGACCGAGTCCAGCTGTTTCATATACTCTATTTTGTGTTTTTACTTGTACAGAGCAGCACACCAAAGACTACATAGTTCTGTGAAGTTATCACATCACAGAATACCCGGTAATGGGGGGTGAAAAACCCTCAGAGAAAGCCACCTGCCTCTCTTTGCTTCCTAATGCCGCCATATGCCTGAGATTCCTCTGCTCCATGGTCCTTTGTCTCCTGAGTGAAGGTAAGTCCCTGCTCTGAACTCAACCCCCATCTCTCAGCCTTTTGTTCGTGTCGCCAGACTCCCTCCGGGGCTAAGCCTCCAACCTCTGTCTGCTTTCTTCACAGGCCCCCTAGATGCCGAAGTCACCCAGACTCCAGGACACCTGGCCAAAGGGAAAGGACAGAAAGCAACATGTATTGGGTCCCCGTAAAAGGGCACAGTTACGTTTTCTGGTATTGATTTCTTTCCTGAAAAATTCCTGTGTTCTTAATTTCTTTCTAGATTGAAATCATCTTTGATAAAAAAGGGATGCGCAGGAAGAGATTTTTCAGCTAAGTGTCCCCGCAACTCACTCATCGCCTAAAGATCCAGCCCACAGAGCTTCAGGACTCAGGCATGTATCTTTGTGCCAGCAGTGGATCCTCGGGGTTAAATATCAGCGAATCTTACTACACCAACATCCGGGGCCCAGCTAAGGAAGCAGCTGGCATACTAGGTTAGAAGGAGATAACAGAAACTAACTAGACCTAGCTGAAGCCAAATGGGAATTTATCACAAGGCTAAATGTGTGTATGTCTTGTAGAACCCAAAACAAGAACACGGGAGTTTCTCAGGAACAAACTGGAATGAAGTCTTTGGGACCGTGTCATGGCTGTTCTCCTCATTAGTAGAAATTATCTTTTCCAGTTTTTTGATCTCATAGAGGAGAAGATTATAGATTCGGATGTCGGTCCCCCAGGCACCTTGGGAAGGACCAACTTGACTTTCTCTCTTGTAAGATCACAAATCCTGAAAACAGAAAACAAATTGATCCTGTTTTACTCAAGAACATGCTCTTGTAAAATTCAACTTTGGCCCAGGGGTCAGCTGGAACAACATGGCAGCTGGAGGCCTATCGCTTTGACCTTATGGATCAACGATATCGAAGACATGGACTCTGCAGTTACGGGCCAGGACACCCAATAGGTGTCCATCACACAAGAGTAGTGCCTGGTACAGTGAACCTAGGAAAGACGAAGGAATGACAAAGGGGATCAAGATCCTTAGTGTGTCAGACCAAATGATGACTCTGGTTAATTTGGTTTTAAGGAGTTAAATCCAGGTAGTACAAAAAGCATGTTAATTTTAAGTGTGACACCTTCAGGAAGTTAACTATGAGGTACGTGGTAATATAGGCGAGTCTCAAATAATTACAGTGTTGGAAATAAGCCAGACACAAACAGACACGTACTGTTTTATTCCATTTATATGAACAACTAGAAAATATAAGCAAATCTATATTCACAGAAAGCAGACCAGTGGTTGGGTAGGGATGGGACAGGTGTGCGAAGGGTTGGGAGGGAATGATTACAACGTGACAGAAAGAAGCTTTTTAGGGTGATGGATATGTTCACTATCCTGATTGTGGTGATAGTTTCCTGTTTGCATACATACATGAAAACATTTTAAATGTTTGCAGATTAGTTGTATGTCAATTATACCTCAATAAAACTGTTTTTAACTGGGATATAATTTTAGAAAACATTATGTAAGCTTAATATGCACAATGTATTGATTTGCTACATTTATATATCACAGCATGATTGTCACCGTTGTGCTACTTAACACCTCTATCACGTCACATAATTATTATTTCGGTAGACACAATGAAGATACAGTGTCTTAGTCACTTTGAAGTTTATAATACTAATAACAGTGGAAAGGAAATCCAAAAATATTTGACAAAGTGCCTAAGGCAATAATTTACTTGCCTGGAGACAGATAAATGAAGTTAAATGGTATTTTCTATTCGACATTAATTTTTTTTATTGACCTATCTGCAGTTTAGCACCTCTTAAGAAGTGCTCTCTCAGTTGAAGCATGGGGACACATTACGAGGGCTTTAAATGAGAGGAAATGAGGCTTGGGACGCCTGGGTTGCTCATTCAGTTGAGCGTCTGATTTGGGCTCAGGTCATGATCTCATGGTTTATGGGTTCAAGCCCCACATCGGGCTCTGTGCTGACAGCTAGCTCAGAGCCTGGAGCCTGTTTCAGATTCTGTATCTCTCTTTCTCTCTGACACTCCCCTGCTCATGCTCTCTCTCTCTCTCTCTCTGTTTCTCTCTCTCTGTCAGAAATAAATAAAATATTAAAAAAATTTTTTTTTAAATGGGGCTTTAGCCTCTGGGATGAATCTTTAGCTTTTGTGTGCTCAATGGAGAGGAAAGATACCTACAGTTTTGCCATAAGAGCCAGGTTGGAAGTTCTGGAAATTTGACCAGGTAAGTTCCAGGTGCCAAAGGCAATTACATACCTTTGTCTCTGAAGGCAAGGGAAGGAAAAGCAAAAATGAACTACCAAGATCTCATTAAGATAAAAAGCTTCTGCACTGCAAAGGAAACAATCAACAAAACTAAAAGGCAACCAATGGAATGGGAGAAGAAATTTGCAATAGACAGATAAAGGGTTAGTATTCAAAATGTATAAAGAACTTACCAAACTCAATACCCAAAAAACAAATAGTCCAATGAAGAAATGGGCAGAAGACATGAATAGACACTTTTCCAAAGAAGACATCCACATGGCCAACAGACACATGAAAAGAGACTCAACATTGCTCATCATCAGGAAAATACAAATCAAAACCACACCGAGGTACCACCTCACACAAGTCAAAGTGGCTAAAATTAACAACTCAGGAAACAACATATGTTGGTGGGGATGTGGAGAAAGGGGAATCCCCTTGCACTGTTGGTGGGAATGCAGACTGGTGCAGCCCCTCTGGAAAACAGTGTAGAGGTTCCTCAAAAATTAAAAATAGAACTACCTTATGACCCAGCAATAGCACTACTAGGAATTTATCCCAAGGATACAGGAGTGCTGATCCATAGAGGCACATATATCCAATGTTTACAGCAGCACTTTCAACAATAAGCAAATTATGTTAAGAACCCAAATGTCCATCAGCTGATGAACGGATAAAGAACATGCGGTTTATATACACAATGGAACACTACTTGGCAATGAGAAAGAATGAAATCCCGCCATTTGCAACAACATGTATGGAACTGGAGGGTATTGTGCCAAGTGAAATAAATCAGTCAGAGAAAGATACCATATGTTTTCACTCATATGTGGAACTTGAGAAACTTAAACAGAAGACCATAGGGGAAGGGAAGGGGGAAAAATAGTTTCATACAGAGAGGAAGGCAAACCATAAGAGACTTTTAAGTACAGAGAACAAACTGAGGATTAAGGGGGAAGGGGGAGGGATAGGGGGAAATGGATGCTGGGGATTTAGGAAGGCGCTTTTTGGGATGAGCACTGGGTGTGGTATGTAAGCAATGAATGATTAGAATCTACACCTGAAACCAAGAGTACACAGTATACAATGTATGTTAGCTAACTTGACAATAAATTATATTTTTATAAAAAGGGATGGTAAGGCACTTGCTCTTTATCTTATCTAACCCCTTCTATTGGGTTTGAGCCAAGAGAGAGGGAAGCCTGGTAACTAGCAGCTGACGGAACCAATGACAAGTTCCTTGGTGAGAGTCTGCACATAAGCAGAGCTTCCTTTGATCCCTAAGTAACAAGGACACTTCAGCAATGAGAAGGAGACAACTCATTCTCCCACATCTGTGTAAACTTCAACACTGCCCTACCTGAGGAATAGTGTCTAAGGGCACCCAAGAAGAATCCCTTCAGACTGGGCGTGGGTGTTCAGTGTTGGGTGTTTTCATCAATAGCATTGGTAAACAACTGGAGTATCTCCAGGAGAAATCACTGAAGTGGTTGTAAGTGCTGATGGCAGCTGTATTTTGATTCAACTGTACATTTTGGGAAGTCTACTAAATGCTTTCCAAAATAATGTAGGCCTCTCTTTGAGGGAGACTTTAAGATCCTGCTGTCAATAAGAGACGGTCATAAACCACAGTGATTTGGACACTAAAAATTAAGATGATCTTATTTATTACTCAAAGCCTAGAGTATTCTAGGTATACAGCTTACATCCCAGGGAGCCTGCACATTCTGATAGGGTGGAGCTGTGCCTTACTCTTCCTTGTAGCTTCTTTTCACTATGCCTAGAACAAAGTAGGCTTTCACATAATTTTTTACTTAACCCTCCAGGTTAAGAAAGAAGACAGAGGATGGAAGGAAGGAAGATCCCTCAAAAACAAGTATCTCATCCATGATTAAGGAGAATAATGCAGATAGATAAATAGAGTTGGGGGACACAAGGTGAGAAGGAGAGCTTATAGTTTTTCTAATGGCTCTTCTTTGAATTACTTACATCAAAAATTCAGATAGAATAACAAAAGATGAGAAAAGTGAGTGGAGCACCTGAGTGGCTCAGCCACTTAAGCATCAGCTCTTCATTATGGCTCAAGTCATGATCTCATGATCATGATCGACCCCCACATCAGGCTCTGCACTGACAGCATGGAGTCTGATTGGGATTCTCTCTCCCTCTCTCTCTGCCTCTACCCTTACTCATACACACTCTCTCTCTCTCTCTCTCTCAAAATAAATAATAAACATTTTTTGAAAAGGAAAGAGAAAACTGAGTTTTTTATAAACCATAAAATAAGGTTCCCTGAAGATATTTTCAACCATTCCTTAGCTGAGAGGGGAGAAAGAAAGAAGGAAACAGAATCAAATCATTTCCTGTCTCTAACTTTTTCCCAGCAACCCTGGCTTCCACTTCAGTGTTTCTCAATGTGTATAGCTAGACATCACTCCTGGTCACTGCCTTTATTCAACAACAGAGGATGGAAGAATGATATGAGCCAATGAAAGGAAAATAAAGGAACAAAAGATGAGAAGTAGAGAGGGGAGTGGTAAAAATTAATGTTTCAGAAAGCCAGGGGACCAATCACAAGGGTATTTATCACTCCACATAACTGCACAACACTGTCCCCGTAGTAACACATACTAGGCCAAGATGCGTTTACAGTAAAGAAAAAATGATGTCGCCTTCAAGTGATGTACAAGATTAGGTGTAGACACAACAGGATCTCCTGGAAATGGTGACTTCACAGGAAGACACGCCTCAGCGGAGGGGGCTTTGAGGTCTAGCTCCCTGAGCTACTGCAGTGAGCACTCCACTCCCAGCCCTGCCTGTGGGTCCCTTCACACCATCTCTGCCATGGGCACCAGGCTCCTCTGCTGCGTGGTCATCTGGCTCCTGGGGGCAGGTGAGTTCTGGGCTAACGGATCAGCATCACTGGCCTTTGTCTGTGGCTCTCTATCTGTCTCAATATGACCTGGACCTTCATGTTGCCCAAAGATTTTCTGAAAGGTATTGACATTTAAATGAAAACACATCACTGCATCACGGCACGGAAACCAAAATTCATGTGAATTTTTCCGTGAACACAGGAGACTTAATAGATATTTGTACTTGCCATGGGTTGCTGCATTGCAAGGCGTTCACCTCCTCTGCCATTATGACCCTGTCCCATGTAATCTCTTCTCCTCTGAGGTCCCATGAATGCTGGCATCACCCAGAACCCAGGACACCTGGTCAGAAGGACAGGACAAGAGGCAATGCTGAGATGCAGCCCAGAGAAAGAACACAATCACGTTTACTGGTATCAGCAGCTCCCGGGGGAAGGTCTGAAATTCATGGCTTACCTCCAGAAGCAAAAAATCATAGATGATTCAGGAATGCAGAGAAAACGCTTTTCTGCTGAATTTCCCAAAGAGGGGCCCAGTTTCTTAAAGATCCAGCCGGCGGAGTTGAGAGACACCGCCACGTACTTCTGTGCGAGTTCCTATCCACATCAGTGCAGAGTCCCATCCCGTCAATGCATGAACACCCTCCAGGCCCTGCCCCGGAAACAGCCATGGGCTGGGGAAGGGAAGGGGGCATGTTGTTTGATTAATGAACGTATTAGCTAGAAAGCCTTTTGTAGGTGAGCACGGAAATAGGGGATGGTTGTAGAAGTATCATGGAGCACCCCAGCCCATGCTCAGGAACTAGTACTGTCGCCAGAAAAAGGTAAAGATTTTTAAAACCGGACATGATTTTTCAGGTTAAATATTTATGGAGCAAAGGTTCTCTTTTCTTCGCTTTATACTCTATTTCAAGTTCTCTGTCACAAGCTTTAAATAGAGAATTTCATTTAGTCATCTAAGACGATCAGACAAAGGAAATATTTTTTTCTTGTGCAACATAAGCAAAAAGCAAACGTGGTTCCAGGAGTTCATTTTTCTTCCTCAAGCTCAAAAGAGAGAGAGGAAAGATAGAAATCCAGGTTGTCTGGCTCAAAGAGTTGCGCTTTTTATACCATGCTGTGCTGCCTCTTAGTCTGGAATAATCTAGGTTTTGTCCCTTGCCTAATGCCTGTGCAGGTGTGTGTGAGTGCCGGGATTAAGCACTCCTGTGTAGGATACCCAGAAGTGATGGAATAGAGTTGGATAGATATATATGAAGTTTAGAAGAAAGATGTGGCCCCAAAATATTGTTAATCAGAAACACATCAGAAGAGCCTGAATGGCTCAGTCTGTTGAGCCAACTGTTGATTTCGGCTCAGGTCATGATCCCATGATCATGAGATGGAGCCCCATATTAGTTCCATGCTCAGCATGGAGCTTGTTTAAGATTCTCTCTCTCTCTGCTCCTCTTCCCTGCTCATGCTCCCTGTCCCTCTTTAAAAAAATAAAATAAGATAAAGAAACATAGCACCTCAATTTGTTGTTACCTCGGTGATTTTTTTAAAGTTTATTTATTTTGAGAGAGAGAGAGAGAGAGAGAGAGGACAGCAGGAGTAGGGGAGGGAGAGAGAGAGAGAGGAAGAGAATCCCAAGCAGGCTCCACACTGTCAGCAGAGAGCCAGATGCAGGGTTCAAACTCACGAACTGCAAGATCATGACCTGAGCTGAAACCCAAAGTCGGATATGTAACCTGCTGAGCCACCCAGGTACTGCTTTTACCTCAATGATTCTTTTTTAATTCTCCTTACTCAACAGGCACTGGGAACCTACAGAAAAGTGTTTATTATCACTTGTTTGTTGAGGCAATTTCAGAAAATCAAAAGACAGATGATGGAAAGTCACTTCAGATGCATCTATACCAAGGAAGTTTGCCTCACCGTGAGGTATACACCACGTCACTTCACTGCTCTGTCTCTGTTTCTGCCTTGTGCTTTCCTGAGATGATCTCACGTGCTCTGGTCCCTCCCCTCCCTGCTAGGACAGAGAATGGCGGTGGCTGGGACCGGAGGGACCTGGAGAGACACCCTGAAGCATCCCTGAGCAGCACTGCAGGAAGGTTCCATAGCACAATCCATGTAAAGCACCAGGCATGTCATTTAAAGCATAGTCTTCCAAATGTATAATTTCTACGGGAGGAAGAAAAGGTCAAAAGAAAGGGTCAAGGGTCCTCTTGCAATTGGGTAAGGAAGGAAGAAAGAAGAAAAGGTTTCTAGGAGAACTTGGAGTTTTCCTGCAGAATGAAAGAGAGTCACAAACAAAGGAGACTGGCCCCATCTCCACCATGAAAGCCAACTAATCAACCTACCAAAACCATTAACTCAACCTGGGCTCTGCCAGAGCAGTGAAAAGTAAAACCCGTAGAGTAGAGGAACCCTCCCCCCGACACACACCTTTCACTGACTCTTCCCAAACAAAACGATCACTAGTCAGAAGAAAATGTAAGTCTACACTCCAAACAGAATTAATTAGACTCAAGCAAGCAGCTAAAGATAGGATAACCTACCTGTAACCAGAAGTTCAAAGAGAGATGGAAAAGAAAAAAGTTGATTAAACTCAGAAAAGAAAGAAAAAGGCAACATTATCTGAATATGGAAAATTAGTGAGGGCATTGAAGAAAGGCATGGAACTTCTAAGTGAATGAAAATGACCCAGAGAAGTAAAACTGGCCAAGGAGAAGGTGTCCAATGAAAGCCAGACCTTCACATGGATGCAGGATGGATCGAGGACAAAGCAGTATGTGCCCCAGTGATGGGATTAAAAATGAATTCTAGGTTCTTGTATGGCCAGTGTCTGTGGCACTCTGAGTAATCAGAAAGTACCATAACTGGGAAGGTGAAAGCAGTGGGCCAATCGGAGAGAGACTCTAGCCCACACCCTTGGCCCTGCCCACCTACTCAGCAGGCTGAACACAATTTGGGGAGGGTGGTCCCAAGAGGTGCAAATGCTTCAAGTCCCCTGTACGTCTCCTCATCTGCAAAGTTGGGGAGCCCATCCAGAATACCTCTGGGATCCTTTCCAAGTATCCATTCCAGCCACTGACAAGTTCTGCATATTAAGCCAGGGGGATCCCCAGAGCTAAATTTCCCTCCTGATTTGTCTTCCAGCAGGTGCTTAGCACTCCCGGAAGCCCCCGTTCCCACTATGGGTAACAAGATGATCTGCTGTGTGACTCTTTGTCTCCTCGGAGCAGGTGAGTCCTGGGGTTAGGGAGCAAATTCCTGTCCCAAAGGTGGTGCTAAGCTCCCGATCCAAGTCCTTCCACCCATGACAGCAGCACTAGGCACCATCCTGGGCTGTGTTTCTAGAGCCTCTCTTTCTCCCATAGGCACGGCAGATGGTGAAATCACTCAGACCCCAAAATACCTGATCAGAGAGGAAGGACGAGGCGCGACTCTGGAATGTGAGCAGGATTTTAATCACGACTCCATGTACTGGTGCCGACAGGACCCAGGGCAAGGGCTGAGACTGATTTACCGCTCACAAGTAGTAGCTGATGTTCAGACAGGAGACATACCTGAAGGCTACAGTGTCTCTCGAAAGAAGAAGCCATTCTTTCCTCTCACTGTGACATCGGCGAAAAAGAACCAGACAGCTCTGTATCTCTGTGCCAGCAGTGCAGACACAGTGAAGCACAGCCACTTTCCCTCTATGCAGAAATGTGTCTCAGTCTCTGCTTCCCCACCAGGCGGCAGGACTTTGCTGTGTTCAGTGCCTGCTCTTTCCCACTTTCACCAGACACTCAAAGCAACTGCTGCCGTCACTGTGCTTCGGGGAATGGCAAGACGCCTCAGTGATCCACATCTATATCAATATCATCTATATCTACATCTACATCTTCATCTACGTCTACATCTATATCTATCTATATCAGAGAGGGACAGGACAGAGAGAGGGAGAGAAAGTAGAAAGAGGAAGAAGAAGAGGGGAGAAAACGAGGGGGAAAGAGAATAGACAAAAGAAAAAAAGATGTTATTTTTACATCCTAGCTCTTCTTACCAAATACTAGAAAACACAAATGAGCAGAAAATGGTCCCTTCCTTCAAGAATAATAAAAGCCAAGTAGGAAGAAAAAGGAATAGAAGACAAACACTGTCATCAAGTTCATATAACGTGTGCTTTAATCAGAGATGTGAGTGGGCTCTAGGAAGTAACATGGCTGATTTTATCTGGTGACATCAGGAAGGGCTCCAAATAGAACGCAAAACCACAAGATGAAACCTGAATGATGAGTAGAATTTCATGAGGCAGACAAGCCAGTGATACAGGCTTAAGGAACCGGCAGGAAGGAGTGATAAACTAAAATCAAGAATGAAGATGGTCACCTCCATCCCCAGAATATGGGAACAGGAGATGATTTGGAAGAATGAGCGGAGCGAGGGTGCTGAACAAAATTGAGTTTCTATTTCTAGTAGACCTTCCTTGGATACCTGCATAGAAATACCTAGTAAGCCTGTGTAAATGTACACCTGGCACTTGAGAGAGACAGTTGGACTTGAGAGAAATAGTTGCATGATTAATCATCAGACAGGAGGTCAGTATCAGTTTACAAATGCTCTTTATGTTGTCTGTATGCTTTCTTCCTCTGTGGTCTGACACCTATCTATCAAGTTAAAAGGCAAATGGCGTTAGTTCTCAGGACTTCATTTGTTTACAGATATTTATTTGACCGCATAATTCTACTTGCAGAAATGAATGACAGTTTGTATTGTTCAGACTATCCCCTCCGCTGCATATAGCTAAAAATGTTGGATTAAATATATTTTTCTTTGTTCTTGGAAGCAATTAAGAACCTTAGTCTGTTCTCCTGTATTTCCCAGGACAAGCAATTTCTGGGAAAATGCGGGGAGTCCTGGCCCTTACTTATAAGCCTGGGCTCCATGCATTTTATTTGGATTCCTTTGGGTTTGTTCTCCATTGTATTCTGTGGACTCTTGACTCACACAGAGGCCAAAATACAAAGGAAACAGAAATGAGAAAGAGACAGTAACCTATGAATAGTACCACCAGGGGGCGGATTGGAGCACCTTCAGGATCATGTAAGCAGTGGTCCATCCTTCTAGGGGAGGAGAAAAGAGAATGAGATATAGTGAGAGAGGTATGATATGAGGCCAATATCCGAAGATGCTGTTGCTTCTGCTGCTCCTGGGGCCCAGTATGAGCCTTACAATCTGAGTAGTTTGGGCAAGTGTGTGTGTGTATTGGCATGAGTGACATAGTGGCCGGAGATTGTGGACTATTGTATGCTGATCAAAATGAGGGGGGACATTCTTGCTCTCTGGAAGTATGGAGGGTAAAGGGAGAAGTCCCCAGTCAGGGGAGATGGGGGATTATGGTCCTAGGGAGTCGAACAGGAAGATTTCACAGAATAGCAGGCATCTCTGGGTGCTGTGAGTTTTCTGCCTGAGGCACAGGCCTCCTTCATCTGTTTGACCTCTGTGTTGGCAGGTTCTGGGCTTGGTGCTCTCGTCTCTCAAGATCCAAGAACAGTGATCTGTAGGAGTGGAATGGCCGTGACCATCCAGTGCCGTTCAGTGGACTTTCAAGCCACAACTGTCTTCTGGTACCGTCAGTTCCCAGAACAGGGCCTCACGCTGATGGCAACTTCTAACGTGGGTTCCAAAGGTGCATTAGAACAAGGTTTCTCTGATACCAAGTTCTCCATTAGCCATCCAAACACATCATTTTCAAATCTGATGGTGACGAGCGTGGAGCCTACAGATAGCGGCCTCTACTTCTGCTGTGCTAATGACACAGTGCTGGGTGGAGACTGGAGGCCCCAGACAAGAACTCTGGCGACAGCCACCCTCTTTCCCACCTCACTGAACCCCTAGAGGCTTGGGGAAGGAGATGTGGAGAGAGAAAAACCACAGCTTTTCTGACTGAGACATCTGTGAGCTTGTGTGTGTGTGTGTGTGTGTGTGTATGTGTGAGAGAGAGAGAGAGAGAGAGAGAGAGGGAGGGAGGGAGAGAAAGGATATCTGAGTATGGAGTGTGGAGAAGGTATAGTGTTTGATAACTAGCAAGATGGGAACAGAGCTAGGCCTATAAAGTGGCCAAGCCACAAGGAAGTGTCCCTGGGCTTAAAATTGTAAAATCTAGGGACGTCTGGGTGGCTCAGTCGGTTAAGCGTCTGACTTCGGCTCAGGTCATGATCTCGCGGTTTAGGAGTTCGAGCACCGCGTTGGGCTCTGTGCTGACAGCTCAGAACCTGGAACCTCCTTCGGATTCTGTGTCTCCCCCCCCCTTCCCTGCTCATGCTCTGTCTCTCAATAATAAATAAAAATGTTACAAAAGTTGTAAAACCTAGGTTTTTTTCTGACTGTGCAACACACACACACACACACACACACACACACACACATACACAGAGTCTCTCCACAGAGGCACAACACTGCGCAGCAGTGGAGATGTCACTGGGAGAACTTGACAGGCTTCTAGGAAGTCAGGGTCCCTTAAGTCTCCCATATCCTTGGGTCCACGCATTCCGAGTGTCCGCTTCTTACCTTATACATGAGAGACTTGCCAGGTTATGAGTCACCTGGCACTGTAATTCACCGTCCCACAAACATAATGTCCAGAAGTAGTTTACAGGGGTCTCAACCCAGTTGCTACAGCACATACACTATCTCAGGCCTGACGGCGAGCAGGTGACTGGCTGTGTCACAGCCTCCTACCAGTGTGGCCGCTTTTCCATTCCAGAATATGGAAAGCAGTCTGACTACTTATGACTGACCAATAGTCCATTTAAAACACTCTCTAAATATCTGAGTGTCTTTTATCTGCAATCTACTGGTACTAGTTTAAAAAATCAGGTAAGGTAGTACCTGTGTGGCTTAGTCAGTTAAGCGTCCGACTTAGGTTTGGGTCATGATCTCACAGTTTGTGAGTTCGAGCCCCGCATCGGGCTCTATGCTGAAAGCTCAGAACCTGGAGCCTGCTTCAGTTTCTGTGTCTTCCTCTCTCTCTCTGCCCCTCCCCCTCTCATGCTCTGTCTCTCTCAAAAATAAATAAACATTAAAAAAATTTAATCAGTTAAGATTCTTTTGTTTTTTTTCTAACAAAAATGGACTATGGCCAATATACTCCAGGTGTCACTTGATCAAATACTTCCTTGAGAATTTGAAACCCCTGATATTACATATTTGATAATCATCTTCCTTTTAAGAAAAGATATAAGAAAAAACATTAAATATTATTCCTAAATACCTTACATCAAGATCTATGAGTCCTTTTTAACCAGACACATTATTTTCTCCTTATAGGAATATAGGGCAAAAAAAATATGTTTTACAAGATCTTTTGAAAGCTTTCAGTCTAAATTATTTTTGAAGAACCTATTTGTAGTCTCTCTGAAAGCATAGAATCATAAAATAAACCACTTCAAATAACTAATGAAATTAAGATTAGATGCTATCTTTGTTATTTTTCCTTGCTCCAAAAATGTTCATGAAAACAATCAAAATAACATCCACCTTCGAAGCAGGTACTCAATTGTAAGTAAAATCTCTGGGTTCACTATCTCCAAAGGGCTCAGACTTTTGAAATATCCCCTCTTACAAACAGAAGGCTAAAATCAGTGTAGACAACAAGTGGGTGTCTTGGGTAGAAATTGAAAGGCCAGTAGAAAATCTCTTAGAGTTTTAAGTTTCTTGTAAAAAACTTCCAATTCACTGTTCAAAAGGAAAGCAAACATTTTATTCTGATGTAGTCCCCACTTGCTTACTTTTTGTTTTTGTGGTCAGTGCCTTTAGGGTGATAAAAAGAATCATTGTCAAGACCACAGTCAGCAAGTTTTTCCTGTGTTTTCTTCTAGAAGTTTTACAGTTCCAGATCTTATGTATAAGTCTTTGATCAATTTTGAATTGACTTCTGTGCATCGTACACGATAGAGGTCCATTTTCATTCATTTTCATGTGGGTGTCCAACATGCAACACCATTTGTTGAAGAGACTGTCCTTTCCCACTGTGCGCCCTTGTCGAAGGTCAAGGTAGATTTATTTCTGGTCTGTCTATTCTGTTTCAGTTGTCTATATGTCTGTCTTTATGTCGATATCATACTCTTAATTATTATAAGTTTGTATGGAATTGGAGAAAATATTTGCAAACCGCGTATCTGATAAAATGTTAATATTTGAAAATATACAAGAAACTCCTACAACCTAATAGCAAATAAAAATAATAAATAATAATAATTTAAAAATTGTCAAAGGACTTGAATAAGCATTTCTCCAAAGAAGACATATAAATGGACGTGAGTTATATGGAAAGGTGCTCAAGACCATTCATCATCAGGGAAATGCAAGTCAAAACCAAAATGAGATATCACTTCACATGGCTATTATTAAAGGAACAAAGATATTGGTGAAGATGTGGAGAAATGGGAACCCTTGTACACTATATGGTGGAGCTGTTACGGAAAACAATATGGAGGTTCCGCCAAATTATTTTTTAATTTTTAATTAAAAAAGAAATTTAAAAACTGCCACCCAACAAATCCCACTTCTGGGTATATAGCTAAAAGAATTGAAATCAGGATCTTGAAGAGATGTCTGCACCCCCATGTTCATTGCAACATTATTCACAATCGTCAAAATATAGAAGCCATACAAATAACCATCAATAGACAAGTGGATAAAGAAATGTGGTGTATACATATTATAAAATATTACTGAACCTTAAAAAAGAAGGAAATCTTGCCATTTGCAACAACATGGATGTTGTTGGGAAACAATGCCAGGTGAAATAAACCAGTCACAGAGAGATGAGTAATACGAGATCCCGCTTATATGAAGTATCCAAAGCAGTCAAACTCATAGAAGCAGAAAGTAGAATGGTGATTGCCAAGGTCTATGAGAAGAAAGAAACGGGATTTGTCATATTGATACAAAGTTCAGTTATGCAAGATGAAGACTGGCTCGAGATGTGCTATACAACACAGTTGTACAACGTAGTGACTATCATTAACAATATTGTATTGTGCACTTGAACTTTTGTTAAGAGGCTAAGTCCCATGTTAACTGTTCTTGCCACACACACACAAAAAAAGAAAACCCCACAAAACAAAGGGATACAAGAATATTTTGGAGGTAACAGATACATCTATTACTTTGATCATGGTGCGGCTTCATGGGTGTATGCCTATCACCAAACTCCTTAAACTCTATATATTATATATGTGCAGCTCTCTGTGCATCAGTTACGCCTCAATAAAGCTGTTAAAAGATAAAAGGAAAGTAAATCTGATACAGGAGGAAAGAGCCCCTTTCAAACCCACTAACTTAACTTATTAAAGGGAATTGGTTGCCTGGATGCCCCGATGAGCTCAGAGGATGAGAAAAGAGACAACTGACGACTGTTTAATGAGAACAGAAACCCTACCCCCGTGTTCCTAAGCAACAGGAGCTCACCCATCTTCTTTCTGAAAGACAGACATAGAAAGCCTCAGCAGCCACTATCTTCTGTCGCTGTTAAAGTTTCAAAGTCATGGGAAAAAATGTGTTGTGATCTGGAGCCTCTGCCCTTGTACCCGTCAGGTACAGACAGAGTATTGTGGGGCCCCAGGTGCCTCTGCCTATGACACAGGAAGACCCAACCGAGCCACAGAGCTGGTTCTAGAGGACGTCATGTTTAAGATGACATCTTAAAGATGAGCTGGAGTTAATTAAGTGGAACTGGGGATAATGAACCGATAGGCATGGCTGGAAGATTCAGGGTAACATTTTTCAGACAGGGAAGCAAGTGGCGTGATTAATGAAAGATATAGTTAGTAAGGAGGCAGGAGGAAAGAGGAAGGAAGGGGGTGAGGACAAGGCGACACTGGAGACAGCTAAAACTTCCGGACATTTAGCAAAGCTGGAAGAACGAAAGAGCATACGATCCTTGACGACGGAAAGTACAAAGAGAAGAGAATCTAGGACAGAAATTGAAGGAGCACTTGCACCTCGAATGGTGACTAGAAAAGGCTGAGAAGGCAAATTACAGTGATAAACCATCAAACAATATTAGATTAGTAACTGAGTCAATGTGTAACAATTACTGGTAACAATTCTATGCGATACGCAGGCAGATGACCACACCAAAGGATGCTTGGGTCCTTAGTACCACTCTAATACTGGAGGTGTCTGGCTGCTCCTTCGCAATTTGGAACTGGCAACCCCCCATTCACCTTGGGGCAGGTGAGTGAAGTCAGGGCGGAGGGCGTCTGATGAATTTGCGCCTTTGACCACTAGGGGGTAGTGTGGGTCTTTCTGTAAAACACCTCTGGTGCATAAAGAGCAAGCATAGCTCTTCCATCTAAGAAGCTGTCTGATACTTTTGGTACCTCAGGTGAGATGCTTTAGGTGCTGGCTGGAAGAATGACGTGCAGATATGACGAGATGCCAGTAGGTTCTTGAAACAGTGGGATCTAACAGCATTTACCACATACCTGGATCCTACTGTTGTCCAAAGCATACATTATTGGTACATAAGCAAATAAATGCCATCATCGTTTCTACTCGGTATTGTTGAATCTCCAGCCACCAGAACAAGAAAAAAGGGTGAAATAGAGAAAGGAAGGGGTAAATGTGGTTATCGATAGATGATGAGCCTAAACGAAGACCCAAATGAATCTAAAGTATCATTGTATTATTAATAAGAAAATCTAAAGTTTTATGTTTTTGGAATTCAATATAAACATTAAGTCAGGGTTTTTTCCCATATAATAGGGACCGTGGAAAGCTATATTTTTAAATATGTAACATACTTTTAACTATGTTACAAATAGTAACATAAAACACTTAAGAACAAATCTATTAAAAGATAAGCAACACTTTAGTGCAAAAATACTGATGTTTTAGAAGTAGATAATTTAAAAATCTGAAATAAGTGGAGATAAGTGCTATGAAAGCAAGTAAGTAAACCCAAAAGGAATAATAGTATTGCAGTTTCTGCAGTATCATCCGTGGATTCTATGCAGCACTAATTAAAATCACAAGGTCGCCCTACCAATACCCCGGTATCTCTTCAGATCATATAAATCCTTCGCTTTTTACAAAAGCTTGCCCCACCGACCACCCAATTATTTTATGAGTTAGGATAATGGAAAAGGCATAAATAGACAAATTGAAAATAATATGAAGACTTGGGGCGCCTGGGTAGCTCAGTCAGTTACCCGTAAGACTTCAGCTCAGTCATGATCTCATGGATTGTGGGTTCAAATCCCCTGTCGGGCTATGGGCCGACAGCTCAGAGCCTGGAGCCTGCTTCCGGTTCTGGGTCTCCATCTCTCTCTGCCCCTCCCCTGCTCATGCTCTGTCTCTTTCTGTCTCTCAAAAATAAACAAACATTTAAAAAAATAAGATAAAAAATGGGCCCGTGCATATAAGGCACTTAATATATGACAACCATTATTGCAGGAATATAAGGAAATGATGGACTAGGCAGTGAGTTATTCTGGAATGAGTGGTTATCCACAGAAGATGAATTGAAACCCTTCCTTGCAACATAAGCAGAAAGTAAGTTCTAGATGGATTAAACACTTAAATGAAAAATTCTAAATGTTCATTGTTTTGGTACATAACATAGGAGTATATCTCTAAGAACTTAAGCTATGGGGGCATTTTTTAATAAAAAGTTTAAAAATGCATCCCCCCCCCATGAATGGTAGTCTCTACCAAACTAAGAAATTCAAGCAAAAAAAAAAAAAAATCTCAAAGAGAATGAAAACACAAGCCACAGATTGAGAGATACCAGTGACACATATAACCGACAAAGGTTTGGTTCCCAGTATATACAAAGAACTGTTACAAATAAATAATAGCTAGTTGAACGCAAAGAAATATGGGCAAAGAGCCATTTACAGAAAACACTCATGGTCTAGAAATATGAAAAATGTGCTCAACTTCCTTAGCAATCAGTGAGATGCAAATTGGAGGTGTAGGGTCCATTTTAACCTGATGAAATCAAAAGGATATTAACCACTCCTTAGGTCTTAGATGTGGAGCAGTTGAAAACACTCACAAACTGACGATGGAACCTGTATGTGGCTTGACTAATTTGAAAGCATCTTGCCACATTATGTAAAGTGACATGGACACTGGAAGGCAGAGTCTTTATGACTCCAGACATAGAGGAATTCCTACACTTAGATATGCATATGCAGGAAGATGTACAAAAATGGAGCACTGTTTGTAGCAGCATTAAAACATAGAACAAAACACTTATTCAAGAGTGGATTATAGGGGCGCCTGGGTGGCTCGGTCGGTTAAGCGTCCGACTTCGAGTCAGGTCATGATCTCACGGTTCGTGGGTTCCAGCCCCCCGTCAGGCTCTGGGCTGACAGCGCAGAGCCTGGAGCCTGCTTCCGATTCTGTGTCTCCCTCTCTCTCTGACCCTCCCCTGTTCACGCTGTCTCTCTCTTTCTCAGAAATAAATAAGAATATTAAAAACAAAAGAGTTTATAATAAATTTTAGCGAATAAGTGGAAAAGAAAAGAATGCTACATATTAATCATATGCATCAACATGGATTAATATCACAGACTTAATGCTGAAGGAAAAAAGACATGTCACAGAGAAAATATGAATAAAATGACCCCCCTGAGATAAATTTCAAAGACAGACAACATTAAATAATTTGTAATGTATGGATGTTTATTTACGTACTACAAATATAATGAAAAGCCAGAAAATAAAAATGTAAACTTCAGGGCAATGGAGACCTGGACATGGTGAGAAAACAATGACATCTAGAAGAATGACACAGGGGCTTCAATTCTCAGTTGTCAGAACCCAAGTCCTAAGCCGATTGCCTCAGGCGAGAGCAGTCATTCTATCGTTTCCCTAGATGCATCACGCATTTGTCATAAATATTGTTTTGTATAGGTCAACATTTTTTTAACATAAAGTAACTGCTCAGTGATTGTGTAAGTGTGGCAAAACTATGATTGATATACAGCATGCTATGTGATCCATTGCCTGAGACAGAAAGGGGAAGGGGGGAAGGTAAATTAACAAGTTAAAAAGCAAAGAAGTGAATAATGTATAAGTGACTTTAAAAAAATAGCAGAAGAGCAGAGTCTGCGAGAAAGGAAGTAAAGGCAGGTGGAAACTCACCCTAGTGGTTTCCGGCAGCTCTCCCTGCCCTCCTACATCCCATGAAATGTTTTAGTCTCATACACACGGTGGCTGTGAAGGCAATGGCCAGCGATTGCATCACAAGGAGGTTGCTGATGGGGACAGGGGAGACTTATAGCAAAGGCCACCTGCCACTGCTTTTCTCCTGAGCCCACCATGCGCTTCAGGCTTCTCTGCTGCGTGGCACTTTTATTCTGGGGAGCAGGTGAGCTCGTGCTGTGGACTTGTTGCATTCCAGCTTCAGGACTTTCTCCGGTGGCTGCATGTCAGGCTGCCTCCTGGGCTTTCTCTCCAGTTTCTGTCTCTTTCCTCCACAGGTTCCGTGGACACCCAGGTCACCCAGAATCCTGGACACCTGGTCAAAGGGGAAAAACAGACAGCAAAGATGGATTGTACCCCTGTAAAAGGACATTCTTACGTTTATTGGTATCAACAAAAGTCAGAAGAGTTCAAGTTTCTGGTTTACTTACAGAATCAAAACATTGTCGATAAAGTAGAGATGTTCGATGATCAATTTTCGGCTCAGTGCCCCGGCAACTCACCTTGCAGCCTGGAAATCAAGTCCACCAAGCCAGGGGATTCAGCCCTGTATTTCTGTGCCAGCAGCGAATCCACAGTGCTGAATGTCAGCTTTCCTTAGAACACAAACACGTCATGGGCCCACCCAGGAAATACGTGGTGTGTTAGGTAGGTAGGAACTAACAGAAACCCAGTGAGGAGGACCATGAACCAGAAGGAAGAATGTGTAGACAGCAAGTGTAGGTGAGCAGAGAGGGATGTTTTTCTGTTTTGTTTTGTTTTGTTTTTTTAAATTTATTTCTAGGAGAGAGCGAGAGAGACAGCGTGAGCAGGGGAGGGGCAGAGAGAGAGGGAGTCACAGATTGAAATGGGCTCCAGGCTCTGAGCCGGCAGTCAGCACAGAGCCCGACGCGGGGCTCGAACCCACGAACCGGGAGATCATGACATAAGCGACTAAGCCACCCAGGCGCCCCAGAGAGGGATGTTTAAAAGAGCTGATGGGGACAGAACCCTACGGAAGGGGAAGGAAAGTGTAAAAAGGGGTTCAGGCTCCCCAGTTTGCAGGGTATCTGGCAAAGGAAAGAAGGAAAGACCCAAGATACCTTTTCTTCCCCACGAATCTGGTGGATTTTTAACGATCTGTATGAAAACCTGTAATTCTGTGCTTTCACCTGGCAAAGAATAATGGGCAGGTCACCTGTCTTTCATGTAGACCCTGGCCATCTGGGCCAGCATATGTCTTTGAACCAGACCCAGAGACTTGTTAGGGTTTGTGGCTACTTCTCACAGCTGTCCCTGCCCTAGAACCTTGGTAGGAAACTCAGCAACCCCCCTCCGTCCAAAATACTACAATACCACAACTTCTAAAAGCAACTTTCTGGAGCATAACATACACACCATAAAATTAAGTACATATTTCAAAATGTCCTGACCAGTTTTGACGCCCACGTGACCAGCATGACAGTCAAGCTGTAAAACATTTCCAGCTATAGAACATTCCCTCAAGCTCTTTCATTGAGGCCTTTGCTAATTTTTCTCAGCATCACTATGTAGTTTTTTTTTAATCAGACACATCTTGCACATATTTTGTTGAATTTTTCTATTCATTTTAAAGAAATGTACTCTGTGCTTTTTAATATTTATAAGCACTTTATTTATTCAAATATTTTCTGCCAAGATTTCACATCAGCCCAATTCAGTTTAGTTTTTCCAGTTTCAACTGATGCCTCGTCATCAGTACGTTACATAAAATACAGACCTTCTCCAGAAGACAGTCATTCACCAGCAGGTGTATGTGAGCTCACAAGGCCACCTCACCTCCTCTGTGAACCCCCTCAGTGGCAGTATTGCTCTGTATCAGGTAAACTATGCTAGTTCAAACATATTGGTAAAAGTTGCGAAACTCTAAGATGATGTACTCTTTGCTGATGGAAAGAAGCCAAGCCAGGTGTTAAGAATAACACAAGGGTGTGTTTTCCCTGCAGCACGTGTGACTTGGAGTGGAGATGGGGCGCTGCAGCCCAGCTAGTCTTGCAAGGAGCCCTCTTCTTTTTCCCCTGGGGGCCATTTTGTCAGGTCCTTGGTCCTGTACCACAGGGTCACCTTTCTCCTCATCCACCTACCCAATCAGTTCAGTGTTCCTAGCTTTCCATATCCAGATTAGCAATCTCTTCCTTTTGATTGGATTATTTAGACTGTTTATTTTTCATATAATTAATACATTTGAGTGAAAATGCCACATCTTGCTCTTGCTTCCTATGTGTTCCATTCACCCGATTTCTTCTTACCCCTTTTGGGCAACCATTTTTATTATTCTCCCGGTTTATTCTTTCAGTGTTTGTTTTGAAAATATATAAACATCCCAGTGCAAACTGGTGCAGCCGCTCTGGAAAAGAGTATGGAAGTTCCTAAAAAAATTAAAAATAGAACTACCTTACGACCCAGCAATTGCACTACTAGGTATTTATCCAAAGGATACAGGAGTGGTGATGCACAGGGGCACATGCACCCCGATGTTTATAGCAGCAGTCTCAACAATAGCCAAATTATGGAACCAGCCCAAATGTCTATCAACTGATGAATGGATAAAGAAGATGTGAGATATTTATATATATATATGTATATACACACACACACATATTTATATGTGTATATATACACATATATTTATATACATTTATAATTCATATATAACAATTATATTATAATATATGTATAATATATACATATATTTATATACATTTATTTATAATATATGTAATATTACTTAGGGATCAAAAAGAATTAAATCTTGTAGCAACATGGATGGAACTAGAATGTATTATGCTAAGTGAAATAAGTCAGTTGGAGAAAAACAAATATCACATGATTTCACTCATATGTGGGATACAATAAACAAAACAGGTGAACATACGGGAAGGGAAGGAAAAATAAGATAACAGAGAGGGAGACAAACATTAAGAGACTCTTAAGTATAGCGAATAAACTAAAGGCTGCTGGAGGGGAGATGGGTGGGGGATGGGCTCAATGGGCTTAATAGGAGCACACCTGATGGGATGAGCACTGGGTATTATACGTAAGTGATGATTACTCAGTTCTATACCCGAAACCATTATTATACTATATGTTAACTAACTTGGATTTAAATAAAAAATAAATGTAAAATTTTTAAAAAAATAAACAATTTAGAAGAATAAAGAAAAAAATTTTTAAAAAGAAAATATATAAACATCCCAGATGGAGAAGTACCTCATTAAAGGCATGGAATGGGAGCAGGCTATGGAATCTTTTGCAATATGGGAAAAAATGTTTAATAATGTAACTATTATTATTTATTCCTTTGAGCTGCCTCTGAAACTTGACACAGCCGAGCAACAAATATGACAAGGATCTTGAATGCACCAGAATGATCTAAATTTGGTCAACAAGGAGAGTACATATATATTACCATTCATTGGGATCTGACGTGCCTCAGAATTAGTCATGTTTGCTATTGTAAAAGGTTATTTTAAAGAATATACTGTGTAGATTTTTTGCTTTCCACTTAGGAGATATTATTTCTGGTTGCAGAGTTCCTCTGCATAAAGCCTCACTCTTCCATGCAAGCAAGTATATCTCCATCACACTGTGTTCTTGTCACTTTCTACTCCCATAAATTCCCTCAAGAATCACATATACATCATGATAAAGAAAATGAGGAGGGGGAGGAGGAGGAAGAAGGGTTGGAAGAAGAGGAGGTGGAAGGTAACTGACATTGAAGATGGTACATAGAAAGGTATTTTATAAAATTGTATCACATTCTCAGGACTAGAATACAACCATAGTAAGTACCCATTAGGTCAAATTTAGGTCTGCAAATCTATCTAAAGTAGTTGTTTACATTTTTTTTACTTTTTAAAAAATCAGGACACTTTTGACAAATCTGAGATTTGTGAGCCAACTATTTCTGGGAATACATGACCTTTCCTAATGTTTCTTTCTATGTATTCCAGTATGAATTATATTCTCTTTCAAAGCAATAATCCTGGGGCACCCAGATGGCTCAGTGGGTTAACTGTCTGACTTTGGCTCAGGTAATGATGTTGCCATTCAAGAGTTCGAGCCCCACATCGGGCTCTGTGCTAACAGCTCACAGCCTGGAGCCTGTTTCAGATTGTGTGCCTCCTTCTCTCTCTGCCTCTCCCCTGCTCATGTTCTGTCTGTCTCTCTCTCTCTCTCAAAAATTGAGGAGCCTGAGATTAAGGCCTCCGTTAAAAGCAACCGCGGGCTGCCTGTAGCCCCAGTTCCAAGAAAAGCTTCAGCTGAAGCCACCCTCGGACCACCCTCGGGTCAGCCAATCAAAAGAAATGTGTAACATTCCTGTGTCTGAGTCAGGGCTGGGAACTGCAGGCAGTTACTCTGTACAAACTAGTCAATCACTCACTGCTTGCCTAAACCCCACGTAGGCCCTTTGAGCTCACCTCATAATTGGTCATTTTCAAAGCATTCTCAAAGGTCATGATTGGGTCCCGCCAAAAGTAATGAACACCTCACAGATACTGAATGGCCAAAACTGTTACCATGGATGCTGTACAATTGTAATTGGTGTTTATGTGATGACGCTACACATACAATGTGTGCACTGTAACACCCTCGTCCCTTACCCCATAAAAACCTTGCTCGCTATTGTTCGGGGCTTTTCACCCTGCTGCCGCTGCGCCGGTTGACAGGTGAGCCCCTGCTTGAGCTTGTAATAAAAGACTTTATGTACTTGCATCGGTGTTGGCTCCTTGGAGGTCTCTGGGGACTTGCGATTCAGGCATAACAAAATAAATTAAAATTTAAAAAAAAACAGTAATCCTAATCTGTGACCCATGGACACAAATTCAGGGAATCCATGAATTTGAATGAGATAAACGTATCTTTATTTTCACTAACCTCTAACTAAACTAGAGCACTTAGCTCATGATAGATACAGCTAATAAATATAGCAGTGTTCACAGTACCTATGACAAAGCCAATAACAGAAATCACAGATATTTTGCATATATTACATTTGATATGACAGGCATAGATATATTCATCCCTCATTATGTAAAATAAATATAATTTATTCTCACTACTACTTTGAAATCAGGGTAGTCTGCAACTCACAATATATTCTATTCAATAAATTTTAAAGATGTCATATTCATATATCATAAATTTCCTTAAAAATTTTTGATAACTGCATTTCAAAATAACTCATTTCCTTCATAATACAATGTATTCTATTTCATGGGTTTAATACATTATTCTGAGACGGGGTCCTTAGGATTCGCTGGATTGCCAAAGGGGTCCATGTACCAATAAGGTTAAGAGTCCCTGCGTGAGGAATGAGATCCTCAGCTTTGCAGATGTGATTGAGAACTTGAAGCCTTGACCTGGTCGTTGGAAGCAACCTGTCAGCAAGCATTCTTTCTCAGAGTTCTACCCACACTGCTGCCCTTTCTGATGGTCCTAACTCTATATCATTAGCCTTTCCCCTTCTCTCCCTCTCTTTCTCATTCTCTCTCTCTGTCTCTCCGTCTGTCTCTTTCTCTCTCTCTCTCTCCCTCTCTCTCCCTCTCTCTCTCTCTCTCTCTCTCACACACACACACACACACACACACTCACGCCCCTTTCTTTTAGGAGCAGGCAGCAACCATTTCTAAGCCACTACATTCCAATCAAAAGTTTCATCATAAAAGTGTCTGTTTTTAAATTTTTTAAGTTTATTTATTTATTTTGAGAAAGGGGGGATGCACATAAGCAGGGGAGGGGCAGAGAGAAGGAGAGAGAGAATCCCAAGCAGGAACCAAGAACTGTAGAACCAGATGTGGGGCTCACATTCACAAACTGTGAAATCATTAACCTGGGCTGAGATCAAGAGTTGAACGCTTAACCAACTGAGCCACCCAGGCATCTCAAAGTGTCTTTAAGTTTATTTATTTATATTCAGAGAGAGAGAGAGAGAGAGAGAGAGCACGAGTGGGGGGCGGGCAGAGAGAGAGAGAGATAGAGATAGAGAATCCCAAGCGTGCCTCACACTGTCAGCATGGAGTCTGATGTGGGGCTCGAACCCACGAACTGCAAGATCATGGCTTGAGCCAAAATCAAGAGCTGGACACTTAACTGACTGAGCCACTCAGATGCCCCATGAAACTGTCTTTTATTACAGATAACCATAGACATAAAAATAAAGGAAACATTGATCTATCAAAGTAGTAGCATTTGTTAAGAAATAATCCATGATATTTATTTTTATTTATCTAAGACTCTCAAGAAGAAACTATGTTATGCAATGAATTTACATTAGTTGCGTACATTTCAACTCAATACTGGAAAATATATTTTAGTTAGCTAGTACAATTCTGTGTCAGTAAATGTCTGATTTTCTTTGACATAGTATTAACTCCACAAATCCCATGGATTACAACACCAGGTCCAGAAAATAATAATAGCAAATGCAAATATGGTGCTTACTCTGTATGAAGAACTATTCTAAATTCCTTATTTAGATAAAGTTCACAACAACTTTTGAAGTAGAAACTCATGATACCCATCTTACCAATAAGAAAATAAAATCAAAGGGAAGCAAGAGACTCGTCCACCTTTAGGTAACTGCTGCTAAATGTCAGGACCAGGACTCCAGCCCAGGCTCCAGTCCACAGTCCTCGGGGAGGGTGGGCTTAGGACCCTTTTCTGTTGCCAAAATCACTTGAGGAGTCTGTGCTCCATCTCTATTGTATCAATGATAATAAACACAGAGGATGGAGAGAATTGGCTTTATTTTATAAAAACAAAAAATTCGAACACATTCTTGTATTTGGAACGGTATTGGTGGGAGCAGAGCAGTTGATAGACAAGCAATAGACTCTGAAAATTGTAGGCATTTCTTTTCCACAATCTCGTCACAGCGAGCACAGAGACATAGGGTGTACTGAGTGTGACTCCGACCAGGAAATGGGGAATCTCACCATTCCGGAACTTGTCCATTTAGAAGGGATATAAAGAGCTGTGTAGGCAGAAGACCTTGATCTCTGAGCCTTACCATCCCCAGCCACAAAATGAGCTGTGACAGTCATTCATCTTACAGCAGTGACGACTTGTGCAACCGTGGCAGGGGGAGCCCTACATTCTAGTCCCCTCCCTTGGACTCTCTCAGAGCCTGTGTCTAGACCTTCACAAAGACTCTATGCCTGTCATGGGCAGCCGCGCCCTCTGCTATGTGGCCCTGTGTCTCTTGGGAACAGGTGAGTCCAACACCCAGTCAGTAAGTTCCTATCCCGGGTCTGCAGCCCCCCAACTCTGCTACTTTCTTCTTACAGTAGTTTTGGGCCCCCCTTCTGGACATTATCCTCAGCCTTCCTATCTTTACCCCACAGGACCCGCACACGCTGAAATCTACCAGACCCCCGCGTTCCTGCTCAGCAGGGCTGGACGGGATGTGACCCTGGAGTGTAAACAGAACTTGCAATTCAGTGCCATGTACTGGTACCGGCAGGCCCCGGGGCAAGGTCTGAGACTGATTTACTACTCAACGGTTGAAAAAGATATCCAGAAGGGAGACATAACTGAAGGCTACGGTGTTTCTCGAGAGGAGAAAGGGCTGTCTCCTCTCACTGTGAAGCTGGCACACACCAGCCAAACAGGCTTGTACCTCTGTTCTGGAAGCGCACCACGGTGGAGCACGGCCACCGGCCACCTGCACGGAAACCGGCTCCAACCCTGTGGTCCCACGGTTGCCGTCGTTCTAAAATCCTCCTCTGCCGAGTAGCCTTCCTGCACTCTCTGTATTCCCTCCCCCCCAGCCTTTTTTTTTTTTTTTTCAGTTTTTAAAATATTTTTTCTTAACGTTTATTTATCTTTGAGAACAAGAGAGGAGAGAGGCAGAGTGAGAGTGGGGGAGGGGGCAGAGAGAGAGAGAGAGAGAGGGAGACACAGAGTCTGAAGCAGGCTCCAGGCTTCAGCACAGAGCCAGACACGGGGCTCGAATTCACAAACAGCGAGATCATGACCTGAGCCAAAGTAAGAAAGACGCTTAACTGACTGAGCCACCCAGGCGCCCCTCTCTCTGGATTCTTAACTAAGCAATCAAGGGAACAGACCCAGGAGATACACTTTATTATGCGTGCCTCCCGTGTTTTAATCACTCTTGTTTTTAAAAAATATTTTTATTTATTTCTAGGAGAGAGAGAGACAGCGTGAGCAGGGGAGGGTCAGAGAGAGAGGGAGTCACAGACTGAAACAGGCTCCAGGCTCTGAGCTGGCAGTCAGCACAGAGCCCGACGCGGGGCTCGAACCCACGAACCGCGAGATCATGACCTAAGCGAAAGTCGGATGCTTAACCGGCTAAGCCACCCAGGCGCCCCTTAATCACTCTTTTGACACTTATCTGTATCTTTTCTTGAGATGTTACTGTGTCCCGTCCCCTTTCTGAATGCAAAGGATACAAAACTGAATAGCAACACATCCTTTCTGCCAGGAGATAACAGTCTAGGAAGAGAATAATTAAAATAAAATAGAGGGGTGGCGTGGGAGGTGGGTCATGAGGTCTGGGAGGGAAAATCTAGAGACTTCAAAGGTGCTGACAATATTTTATTTCCAGAGGGGGGTTGTTTGTTCAAGCGCTCATTGTATTGCTATGTTATCAAATTATTGGATATATATTCAATATCAGTGTTTTAATGTGGAGAAAACAACCTCACTGAACAATTGAAGGGGAAAGAAGAAACCTATGGTAAGATACACATTCCACTGTTAACATTCTTCCCCAGAATGAGGGTGGGAAGGAAGAAGAAAGTAAGCAAAAATAGATCACGAAAAAAGAAGTGTACTACTTAAACTATAGGTTGATAGAAAAATCAGAGAAGAAAATGAGAACTTATCTCACAATAAATGAACAAGCTGAAACATACCAAAAATATCAAGAAGGTAAAATATTCTGCAAAGCAGTGGTTAGCCTCAGAATCACAAAAGCAACAATAACCAAAGGGACCTGTGTTAAATGGAAAGATAATTAGATAATTAATCACTCAAAGCAATACCCAGTCCTGGGTTAGAAACTGTTGAAATCCGTGTAAAAGGATTTTTTTTCAAACAGTTGCTGAACTTTGAATAAAAATTGGGTAGTAGATAAAGTTAAAATGCATTGATAGTGAAAGATGATGATTATCAAAATTTTATTAAGTTAATACAATTTTTTAAAAGCTTATAAAACAGCACTTACAGAATGATATACTTTTTGTCAAAGAGAATGTACACATACATGCAGAGGGGAGGAGAGATCTGGAAAGAACGTCACTAAGATGTTAACAGGCATCATCTTTGGCAGTCAAGTGGTTTTATCTTTATTTCCTAACTTTGAAAAAAATAGATATTGTTTCTGCTGGTAAAACTAGACATAAAATGTTTTTAAAGTGAATATTTCTAGGGGCGTCTGGGTGGCTCAGTCAGTTGAGTGTCCAACTCTGGATTTCGGCTTAGATCATGATCCCCGGGTGGTGGGAGGGAGCCCCTCGCCGGGCTCTACACTGAGCATGGAGCCTGCTTGGGATGCTCCCGTGCCCCTGACCCTCTACCCCTGCTTGCACTCCCTCTCTCTCTCTAAAAAAAGAAAAACAAGAAAAACAAATAAATAAAATGAATATTTCTAAATGAATAAAATACAGACTAGGTGTATTTACTCAACTGGGATAAAAGCTTTCCTTCTGATGCCATGAGGTGTTTTTGCTCATTAACACGAAGCAGTTACATGAAGATTATGAGTCTGCAAAGCCATCATGTTCCAGGAAGGTTTCTGATGGAGCTTGAAAAATCCTCGTCCTTTTGATACTTTGAGGCCACCATGGGCTCAGGGCTCCTCTGCTGTGTGGCCCTTTGTCTCCTGGGAGCCGGTGAGTCCTGAGCACACAAGAAAAATCTTGTTCCGGGCTTATCGACTCCCAGCCCCAAGCTCTTCCCTCGTAGGATCCCTCCTGGGCTTTGTCTACAGCTTCTGTGTTTTCTTCTTAAAGGCTTTCTTGATGCCAAAGTCACCCAGACCCCAGGACACCTAGTCAAAGGCAAAGTTCAGAAAACAAGAATGGGTTGTATCCCCAAAAAAGGACATGCCTTTGTTTACTGGTATCAACAGACCCCAAAAAAGAGTTTAAGTTTTTTATCTACTTTCAGAAAGATCAAGTGCTTAATCAAATCGACTTGCTTCAAGGAGCGAATCTCAGCTAAACGCCCCCAAATGCAGCCTGGAAATCTGGGCCTCTGAACCCAGAGACTCAGCGCTGTACTTCTGCAGCTAATGCGCAGAATGCTGAAGTGTTCGATCCTCTTCGTACACAAACTCATCGTGGACCCAGCTCAGGAAGCAGGTGGCGTATTTGGTTGAAAGGAAGTAACAAGTCAACTGGAGCTAGCTTAAGCCACAACGGATTTAATACAAGGTTTAATACAAAGAGATATCAGCCATCAAGGAGTGATGGACAATTCTGGAAGAAAGCACCCCTTGGACCAGGGTCTGGAATGACTGACTCCCCAGGTCTCACTTTTCTTCTCACTTTGTCCACTTCATGTTTTTCTCTCCCTGTGTTCTGTCTTTCTCTTTTCTTCCAGTCCTCACGGTGGAAAGTGATGAAGAGATCCGACCAGCTCACCTCTTTCTAAGCCTGGGGTCAAATCCAGGAGAAACAACAGCCTGGTCATGATCCAGCCATAAGCCTTCTCATGGAGCATTCAACCCTCACCACCTATGTACGCCCGCATGCATTTAAAATCATGCAAATCTTTATTATGCATGCAAGTCTGCCTTTTAGATTCTCCCCACTCAGCTCAAGTGAGTGAAACACTTCATTTTTCTGTCTGTGCGTGTAGTCTGTTGCTTCTAAGTGATGCACAGCGCTCCGTGCCTGCTTCTCCTGGAATAGACCCAGTGTTCTTCTGATGTCATGCCAGCTTTGAGTATGCTTGTTTATATCCCTTCCTGGACCTGCATAATCATTTTATAGGATTGTATGCCCAGAATCATGACTGCTAAGACATGGAGTACCATTTGTGAACATTATTTTATGCATCTAGATACCACCAGAGGGCTCCTCAGAATCGCTGGTATAAGTCTCAAATCTCACTTAAAAGTGCATAAAACTTCCCATATTCCCATACCCTCTTACCCAGTTGTCTAGATTGCTGCCAGTCTAGAAATGTAAAGAGATTGCCATCTCTCATCCACTGCCTTTCTCCTAAAACACCATCACTGCTTACCTTAAAAATACAGATGAAAATTTAAGAAAAATAAATAAAAGCAATAATTTAATAGGAAGAGCCAGAGACAGAGAGGGAGAGAGAGACAGAGAGAGTTTACTTTATACTCCTGCACTATCAACTGGCAACAGTCTAGAAAGCTGGATGATGGTCTCTCCCTCCTTGCCTCTCCCATTTGCATTTTGTCTGACTGCTAATGAATCTAAGCCCTTCCTCATTAGATGTTGGATTTCTGTTCTCAAAATGGGAGATTTCTGTTCTCAAATGTTCTCTCACTATTTGTGCCATTTCTCTACTGAGAGTTCTGCATCTTCCTCAAAGGTTTGTAGCTATCAGTCCCTTTTTTAATTTTAGAAGAAAACTGAAATGCCACCTTCCCCTATGGTGCACCCCTGTCCCCGACTTCAAAGAACAAGTAGGTACGGAGAGAAACAGGTGGCCTCTCCTCTGCGCAGGTGCACATTATCTCCATCACATGAAAGATGCCGCTATTTCTCCCCCATGATTACGGCCATCTTTGCATATCACAGAGACATTTCCAACCACGGCTGCCCCCACACTACTTACCACCCTTCAACAACACCCTTTCATCCAGAAACGAAAAGAAAATGCTTCACTCCATTCGACTATGCTTTTTGCCCCCTGGAGTAAAGCAAATGAATTTTTCTCCCTTTTTCTAACTGGATTCTGCTGGCCGGTTACAGCAAGAAGCAGTAAAAGTTCACACAGTTTTCTTAACGACTTAATATTTGCCCTCATATCACCTGTTGTAGGGCCAAATGCCATCCAGTGCGATCACCAATGTCACTGAGCTCTTGATATGACAGCTGATTCACATTAACTCCACCATTTTAAGTCACCGAGACATAAAAAGATTGGGAAACTTTTAGTTACATTGCATGGAGTTTTAGTCTCTGGGGAAAGAGAGAAGAGTAAAAAGAGAGCTACGATATGTGTATTTCAAAGAATGTATATAGTTATGGCAAACAGATTTTTACTTTTTACTAAAAACATGAAAACATGAGAATGTTATATGCTCTGCAGGGAGAACTTTTTCTTCAGACAAATTACAACAAATTCCTGAGGAATAAACTTAGGGAAACAAATTTTAAGCGATACCCAGAAAACTATCAGCATTTACCATAAAGACGTATATAATAATTGAAGAAAAGGGGGCACCTGGGTGGCTCAATTGGTTGATCATCTGACCTCAGCTCATGTCATGATCTCACGGTTTGTGGGTTCCAGCCCCGCATTGGGCTCTGCACTGACAGCTCAGAGCCTGGAGCCTGCTTTAGATTCTGTGTCTCCCTCTCTCTCTGCCCCTCCCCCACTTGTGTGCTCTCTCTTGCGCTCTCTCTCTCTCAAAAATAAACATTAAGAAAATAAAATATCACACAAAGGAAAATATTTTATTTATTTTAAATGCTTTTTTAGTGTTTATTATTTTTTTTGGAGAGAGAGAGAGAGTGTGTGAGTGGGGGAGGTACAGAGAGAGGGAGACACAGAATCTGAAGTAGGCTCCAGGCTCCAAGCTGTCAGTATAGAGCCTGACATGGGGCTCAAACCTGCAAGCTGTGAGATCATGACCTGAGCCAAAGTCGGCTGCCCAACCAACTGAGCCACCTGGGCGCCCCAGAAAATATTTTTAAAAATAATAATAATTTAAGAAAAGAATCAAACCAACAGTTTAACAGGGAATGAGAAAATATGTATAGAAAAAGTTTCATGTAAATTTGGAAATAAAGAAGGCTTGTGCAAAAGTGTTTAAGAACCCTTAAGCAATGAATTATGCTACCCACTTTGATCAAGAGCCCCAACAGAGGGTCACTCTTGTAAACTGTATAATAGTGTCAGCTTGACAAGAAGATCAGAACCTTAAAAGGACAATAAACACTATCATAATTATATCACCATAATGAGAATAACAGGAATTTGGCCTCAAGTCAGATCAGATAGTTGTTACCATACTTGCCTACATCTACAAGCCACCGTAAATCTTGATGGAAATTTTTTTTTAAATGTTTATTTATTTCTAGGAGAGAGAGAGAGACAGTGTGAGCAGCGGAGGGTCAGAGAGAGAGGGAGTCACAGACTGAAACAGGCTCCAGGCTCTGAGCTGGCAGTCAGCACAGAGCCCGACACAGGGCTCGAACCCACGGGGCTCAAACCTACGAACCGCGAGATCATGACCTAAGCGAAAGTCGGATGCTTAACCGACTAAGCCACCCAGGCGCCCCTTGATGGAAATTTTTAAGGCAGTTCTCAGGCATTAGACAGCAGAGAGTGGAGGGCCATCAGCACAGAGAGGAGGGAAGATGAAAGGGGGTGTCACGATTGTCCCAGGTCCCTGAGTTGGAACAGCTTCTAAACTGCAGCACAAGAGCATGGAACCAAGTAGAGCAGGTGGCCTCAACACATCAGGGAGGCAGAGAGCAGAGCTCAGGGCCGAGCAGCTGTAGAGAAGGAAACTGTGCAGGAAAAGGACTCCAACATTGCCCAGGGATCAAACACAGAACAGGAGATACATAGAGAGCCTCTGTGAAGCCTGGCAGAGAGCAAAGATGGAGATTCTGGCTGCCACACAGTCCTGGGGGGGACAGGAGAGACATCACTGAACGCTCTGGGAATATACTTGGCACCTAAAGGGCAGGGTCACACCTCAAGAAGGGGGCCACCCAAGTCCAAGAGTAAGAGCCACTCTACAACTGCTCATGGGAACTAGCTGATCTGCCAATAAATTAAATGGTTTTTAGAGAAAAATTTCACAGCACTCTCTACATAAGGGCAGAAAAAAGAACGAAAGAATGAAAGAACAAAAGAACGAAAGAACAAAAGAAAGAAAGAGGAGAAAAGAAAAGAAAAATCTAGACTCTCAACAGTGTAGCATGCACAATTTCAATCATGCGATGAAAAGGTACTAGACATGGAAAGAAATGGGAAAATATTACCATCCATAGGGGGAAATGGGCAATGTAAACCAACCCTGAAATAACATAGATGCTGGACATTTCAGTCAGGAAATTTTAAGTAATTACCATTATAGAAATATATTCAAGGATTTAGAGGAAACTGTTCATAATTTGGTCAATTGATAAAAGTGATTAACCTATAGCAGTCAACACAAAAAGGGGAAAGACACAAATTCCCATATTAATGATGAAAATGGTGAAATGATGAAAAAGAGAATATCTCCATAAATACAACAGACCTTACAACAATAGAATATCATGCATTAGTGTTACAACTAGATGAAATTACTTGAAAAACACAAACTTACCCAACTGATTCAGGATGAAATTAGAAATGTAAAGAAATTGAATTACTTATCAAAAACATCCCCACAAAGAAAACTACAGACACAGATTCCTTTCCTGGTGAATTCTGTCAAACATTTAAGGGAAAGGGAAGCTAGCCAAAACCTGAAGCCAAAATCCGGCAAAGTTATTGCACAACAATATGTTTATGACCGTAGATGAAAGAAATCCTTTTCAACAAATTAACAAATTAAATACAAATGTGTATACATACGGATGTGTGTGTGTAAGTGTATATCCATCTATAGTGGTAATACATCATGACCAAGTAGGTTTATTGTAGGAGAATTATTAGCAGAATAATGAAGAATAATCATTTGAGCATCTGTTTTTTAATGTTTATTTATTTTTGAGAGGGACAGAGACAGAGCTTGAGGGAGGGAGGGTCAGAGAGGAGATACAGAACCCGAATTAGGCTCCAGGCTCTGAGCTTGTCAGCACAGAGCCTGAGGCAGGGCTCAAGCTCAGAACTGTGAGATAATAACCTGAGCCGAAGTCAACGCTTAACCAACTGAGCCACCCAAGTGCCCCTCATTTAATCCTCTTAATAGATGCTGAGAAAAATTTGAAAAAATCCAGTACTCCTTCAAAACCAGGACTCTTATCAAACTGGTAAACGGAGAGTTTTCCCAATCTGTTGGAGGCTATCAATGAAAATGCATGGCGAACATCCTGTTTAATGTTTCTCTTCTCCTTGCCATGCATCTACAGCCTTCTCCTGTAGGACTCCACTGGACCTCAACAGACAGGAGCCCTGAAAACAGCTTATATGTATTCACTTCCCAGATCTCTCCCACTCATCACTGCCCACAGCAGGGGGCAGCAAAACAGCATATTTACATTAAAAATTGCAAATTAGGGCGATGCTTTTCCCATTGAGGACAAACTCAAATGACAATTGTTCTTATAATTATCTTGTTTCTATTAATGAAGCCCCTGGATAAGCAAATTTATTGGGGAAAAAAACCCCAAGTTTCTATTGGTATGATTAATGAAGAACTCTATCCAGAAAGAGAGAGGAAGGAGAGAACACTGGAATATTTCATAGAGAATGTGTACACTGGCAATAAAGTGTGCCTGGGTACTCCTGAATAAAGCAACAAGTATTCAAAATAAACACAGGAGAGAGAGAGAAATTGTGAAGAATGAACAAGAGAAGCCATGAATCGGTAGTTATTGAAGCCAGATAATGTGGGGACATGGAGGCTCATTATATTATTACATCTATTTTATATATGTTATGAATTTTCCTAATCAAAAAGAAAACTATTAAAAAGGAAACTTTCCCAATGTGATATACAGCTGAACTGATTAGTGTAGGAGGCTGTGGTGTATTCATGGATGAGGAAGAATCAGGACAGGCACAGACCTGGAGAGGCAAAGAAGACTGACTGATCACATCGATGTTTCACATGATCTTTGTGGTTGCGCCGTCTTTGTACTTTGTTGTACTGAGATATTAAAGACTTTCCTCCTAAAGTCAGGAGCAGTTTATGTGAAGCTAAAATTACCCCTTCACTGAACTCTTTTCAGTTCATTCAAATGTGAGGGAAAGTGTTAAATACTTCTCTGAAGCACATACCCACATTAAGAGAACACCTTCCTACAATTAGCCCATATTTTCCGTAAAGATCTGTGCCTGGGAAACATTGAGAACAAGAACATCCATTGAAGAGCAATGGAAACTTGGATCCAAGTGAATAGTGCTGATCCCGTCGGAAAAGACAAGACTCTCAATCTTTGTGGTGAATATGTCCAAATTGCATAGCCTACCTAGACCCGAGTGAGAAAAAAATGAATAAGTGCAGAAAAAAAGAAATGTTACGGTGTCACAACCTTCCCCAGGAACTAGCTTCTTTTTATTTGAAAGGAATCTGGATTTACTCCATAGCCTCTTCAACAGGGATGAGGGCGCGCCCTTGAGCTACTGAAATAGAGAAGGCGTGGGAAGGGGAAGGGAGGCTAGTCTCTGGTCGGTGGCAGAGAGGAAGGAGGAAGAGAAGAGGAGGGAGTTGATGAGTTTCAAAATCCTCTGGCAGGACCCCTAGTAAGTAAACCAAGGCACCGCCTGCCTGAGTATCAAGGGAGTGAAGATGAGGCCAGGTGGGGAAAGGGGCGTGGCTGCAGCTTTCTCCAAGGCCAGGAAAGCTGTGCGGGACAAGGACATCACTGACTGAATTCTTCCCATGTCCTGTTCCCGTGCCCTGTTCCCCCAGCACTCAAAGTTGGAAACGCCTCCATCTGGCCTCTCCCCACCATGGACCTCTTTCTCCTGTGCTCTGTGGCCTTTTGTCTCTTGGGAACAGGTGAGTTTGGAAACATGGAGAAGACCTTAAATTTCACAGCTCCTGGCTGAAGCTTTTCCCTTGAGCCTGTGGCAAAAGGAACCTTCCTAAGCTCTGTCCCGTTTCTGTCTTGCTTCCTCACAGGCTCCTTGGATGCTGGCATTACCCAGACCCCACGGAATGGGATTATAGAGACAGGAAAGAGCATTTTACTGGAGTGTTCTCAGACTCTGAATCATGACTATATGTACTGGTATCGACAAGACCCAGAACTGGGTCTACAGCTGATCTACTTATCCTACGGTGTTGACGATATTAACAAAGGAGACATCTCCAATGGGTACAGGGCCACTCGAAAGGAGCCAGAGAAATTCTCCCTGTCCCTAGAGACTGCCATCCCCAAACAGACAGCTCTTTACTTCTGTGCCACCAGAGATATTCACAGTGCTTCTTGGCCACCTGCTCTCTATATAGAAAGACGGGTACATTTGCTCAGAGGGACGCGGAAGGCTTCCTTTGTGGGATGTGGTGACCCTTAGGGGTTTCAGTAGCTCTATGCTGTATCTGCCTCAATCTGAGCTTAAATCCACATTGGATCGATGTCCAAGGCCATGTGGTGACTGTGAAATCACAGATGACTGAACCTATCTCCCTCGCCCACTGACCCTCCTTATCTATTCAAGCGGGGCTAGCTCAATAGTGTCCTTCTAGGAGAATGAACCTGACATTTGGCAATATCACCATGCTTTTCTTTTTAATTTTATTTTGAGGGGATGGGGAGGGGCAGAGAGAGAGAGAGGGAGAGAACCTTAAGTAGACTCCATGCTCAGCAAAGAGCCTGATGCAGGGCTCAATCCCGCGACCCTGGAATCATGACCTGAGATGAAATCAGGAGTTGGACACTCAACCAGCTGAGCCACCCTGGTGCCCCCCACTGTGATTTTCAATAAGAGCATCTCTTATTAGCTCAAACACAATGTGGCTTTTCATGGTTCTGTCCCTACTGACTGTCCCTTTATCCTGCTGTCCCCCCTCTGTCCTGTCCCTCCAAGTGCCAGCCATTCTTCACCTCTGTATTTGAGTGCCTTTATACCAGGAACAGAGGGATTACCTTGTTTTCTAAAACTTCATCCTAAGTAAATTCAATTACTATTGAAATCTGACTCAGAAGGTGAAATTTATCAAGTACCAGGACGGTCATCTATAAAAGTTACCTTTCATCTACTGCCCCACACGTGGATCGCTGCTGAGAATAATCTTAACCTGCAGGAGCAGGTAGACTGGGCCATTATCTGGATGTGCTGGGTCCCAAAACTTTGCCTGCTCCCAGCATGGAGCCAGAGCTCCGAGCTTAGAGATTCCTCTTTCTCTCAAAGGCACTGGAATGATCCCCCTGCTTCCCCGCTGGTGAACCCCAGGCACGAAAATACTCAGTTGAAGGCTACGTAGCATAAAACCTGCCTAAGACGCAAATTGAAGACTTCATACTCCATGAGCCTCAATTAATTGAACAAAAGAATCCATGACTCACTGACAGTTCACTGAAAGAATCCAACTTATTTCATTTTCTACATGTTCTGATCTGAAAAGAATGTTACGCCTTAAACAAACAAACAAACAAACCCTCTGGTATGAGTTCTAGCTCATCTGCTTTCCCTTTAAAAAGTCAGTTTGCTAGAGTTCTGTTCCCTGCTTTCTATCCACACCTCATCAAAGCCTCATTCTGTAATAATAATTCTTCTCTCATAAATGATTAACTGTTCCCTTTAGTTATTTAGTAGATATTTCTAGTAGATTTTCCTGGACTTTCCTTCTGCCTTCTTTCCCTCTTAGTATTAATATCCTTCCTTAACCTTGCCACTCATGATCATGACAATCCCTTCACAAAGTTCCAAACTGGTAGACTCAACTGTCTCCTGGAGCTGCTCCATAGTTCAAATTCAAGTAATTTACTGCTTAATTCATTATCCCCTCTCCTTCTGGCCCATACCCTGTGTTTCTGCTCAGTCTGGAACCCATCATTCTAGATTTCTCTCATTGAATCTGTTTGCAAATCTATTACTTCTATATCCCATATTATCATAGGTTTGGTTTTCTAGAAGGCAGACTTGGCAGGGGAGATGAGTGTTTGGTGGGTTATTAGAAAATGCCATTGCCATCAACATGCATAGAAGGGAACAAAAGAAGGGTAGACTGAGGAAGAAGCCAGGCTACTCTGAAACCTTAGCAAAAGCCTTAGCTGAGCCACAAAGAGTCCTGAGAACCAGCCGAAGTGGAGGTGAGGGGGTCACATCTTCTACCCCACTTTCCTTGGAACAGTGTCACTGTGTATGGTTGCTGTCAGCCAGCAGTACTCCTAACACATGGGGAAACTGTCCTTCACACCTGAAGGGAGATACAGGTGACACGTCAGTCTTCAATATGCATATTTATCTGATTCAGCTCCTCCTTTCCTTTCCTGTCCCTTCTACTCCAGTGCAGATTCTCATCATCTATTCCCTAGAAAAAAAAATTTAGTGCCCTTCTTGATGGCCTATTAGCCTCTTACTTCCTCTCTCTACTTGGTTTTAGGTGTTGCTACCAGACTTATTCCATGTGGCATTCTTCCCGTGGTCGCAAAGCCTTTCGTTTGAAAGATCTCTGTCCAAAAATGCAGCCAGATCGTCCACATTCCCTTCAGTCCTTTAGACTCTAGCTCAGCTGAAACATCTTACGTTTCCCTGACTAGGCCAAGCCCAGTTGCACAACTGTACCTTTGCAAATGTTCTGTCTCATCCGAAATGGACTGCAACTTCTTCATTGTCTGGCTTAATCCTGCACAACACTTAATTCTTAGCTCGGAGATGAGCTTATCTATAATGGCTATTGTGACTCCCATGGACAGAGAAGATTCAGCGCTTATCCCTTCCAGATACTATAGTTATTGTATTCTATACTAACTCTCACCTAGACTATCCATTCTTTAGTTTAAGACTGAGGTCCCTCCAGGAATGCCTGTGTACTCAGTTGGTTTAGCGTCTGACTCTTATTTTTGGCTCAGGTCATGATTTCATGGTTTGTGATCCCACGGTTGAGCCCACATTGGGCTCTGTGCTGACAGCATTGAACCTGCTTGGGATTCTCTTTCTCTCCCCTCTCTTTGCCCCTCCCCTGCTCACACTCTATCTCTATCAAAACTAGGTAAATAAACTTAATTTTTTTTTTTAAAGAAGAGTGGTGTCCTCCAATTTTAGACCTCTAGAACTGTGTGCAATGTCTGACTTAGCAATGGAAAGATGGAAGAAAGGAAGGGAGGGAGGAAAGCAAGAAAAATGGACTCAGATAGGTCTTTCAAGTAGTTCTTTGGGATTTTCTTCCAAGTAGCATGTTTTCTGAGTTCTGGTGCATGTTTACTTAAGTCCACCACACCCCCACCTACAGGTTCCCTTAAAAGAAAGAAAATATGTTAGGTTAAGCATAGTTCTAGAGGAAGACTAGGAACATTGGAAAATGAGAGAAGATGTTTTACTGGATCCAAAGTGTGGAGACATGCGTAACAATTGTTTTTGATAATTGTTGTGTCCTTAATTGTTGACATTAAGAAATTCTCAGAGCTGCTCCAGACCCTTCCCAAACTATGCCAGGAAGGTGGGCCATGCTGAATTATTCCTGCCCTGGAAACAAGGCCTGGCTAGTTATCTCTGCTTTCAAATACTCCTTTATCTGAGTGGGACCTGAGCCTCTCATATCTGCCCCCAACTCGAGACACCAGTTACTGCTGGGGTCTTTCATTCACTCATCACTCATTCTTAGAATCTTTTCACACTTAGAACAACTTGGGATGTCTCATCTTCCTATTTATTTAAAATTCATAAGAAAACCCTTTCAAAATCTCTTAGTGTCTATTCATCCTTTTCACATTTTTTTTTCAGCAGGGGGCAGTAAAGTTTCATTATTTTTTTTTCCTTCCTAGATGCTACTATTAAGGTAAGACCAGCTTTCAAAGCAAAAGCAAAGACCAAATGTCATTCAATTCTGATGATCACCCTTGTCTTAAGGAAGGCTTTAATGGACAAGAATATGTCAGAGTTGGGTAAGTCAAAATTGTTATATTCTTTTGGGACATATGAGAGACCAAGAGTGAGCAGGAGTCTGCAGCTGTCATATATAAAATACACAAAGACCAGGGGCACTGGGTGGCTCAGTTGGTTAAGCAGCTGACTCTTGATTTCAGCTCAGGTCATGATCTCATGATCTCTCAGTTCTCTGTCTGATCACACATCTCACACTCATGATCTCATGAGTTCAAGCCCCACATCAGGCTCTCACTGACAGTGCAGAGGCTCCTTGGGATTCTTCTCTCCCTTTCTCTCTGACCTTCCCCTGCTCATGCTCAAGCATGCTCTCTCTCTCTCTCAAAATAATTGTATACACTTCAAAAAATACGTAAAGACTGAAGAGGTGATCCATCAGCTCCAAAACCCCGGGTCAGCAGCAGCTAAGCAAGATTTTGAGTGACTATCAGCTGTAAATCCCAGTGAACTAGGGCAAAAAGAAAAAGAGGAAGTGGAAAGGGATCCTGGGATTAATCTTTGTGACTCATGACTAAAGTTACAGACTTTTCTGTTAAAAAGAAATGGGGAGAAGAGGATAGTACTTGGTTTGGATGCTGTTTACTGCAACAGCACCCAAAATATTTTAGCCAGTGTTACTAAAGTACGTATTAGAAAGAACTGCAGATCTGAATTTTCTATTCTACCATGATTGATGGTGCAGTGAAGAGAAAGATGAACTTAATAAAATGGAGCTTACGTTGATAAAGTTGGTAAAATCTGAACCCTGAGTCAATGAGAAATAAGACCAAGAAAGTGATACAACAATCACAATACATTTTCGGAGAACTCAGCAGATGTCATTTGCCCCCAAGCCCTTCACACGTGTGATCTAAATGTGTTCCATCATGCAATCCTCCAACACGGTCCCTTGTGCCCTGTCTGATTGAGCCGCTCTGTTCCCTGGGCCCTTTTTTTTGAGCTCTCCTCTCACAGCTTTGCAGAATTCATTCCAGCCCATCCTTCAGATCTCACCTCACACATCCCTTCCTTTCCCGACCTTCCCAACTAGGTCACATCTTCCTGTTATAGCCTTTCAAAGCTCTGCAGTGCTCACTTTCATAGCTTGTGAAATAGTTTCAATTTAATGTTTTGCACAAAGAGTAGAGACTAAAGATAAATAAGCAAAGCATCTAGCCTACTTTGCACGAGAGAAATAAACAAAAATATTAGTCCTTTGATGGGTAAAGGGATATAGATGACACGCTATATCAACAGGATGGCTGTGGGGCCCAGATAGTTTGCAGGGACTGTGTCATCACACAGTGACTTCATCAAGAGCCCACCCCACTTCCCCAGAACTGGGAGACACTCTTCTAGCCCTAACTGTGCCATGGCTGTCAGACTCTTCTGTTATGTGGCCCTTTACCTTCTGGAGGCAGGTAAGTCACTGATACTGATTTCTTTAAAATTGGAAAGAAACATTTTTCCCTGTTCTGGCTTTGTACCTGGTTCCAACACCAAGGCCCATCCCGGACCCTGTGACCAATTTTTTTGTCTCCTACTCTCAGGTCTCATGGATGCTAGTGTCTCCCAGACTCCAAGACATGGTGTTTTGGGAATCGGAAAGAAAATTACTCTGGAATGTTCTCAAACTATGGACCATGAGAACATGTACTGGTATCGTCAAGACCCAGGAAAGGCACTACAGCTGATCCATTATTCATATGGTGTTAATACCACAGAGGACGTAGAGGCCTCCTCTGGATCAACTGTCTCGAGAATAAGGAAGGACCATTTTCCTCTAACACTAGAGTCCACCAGCCCCTCACAGACCTCTCTGTACCTCTGTGCCAGCAGTGAACCCACAGCGCTGCATAGGCACCTACAGCCTGCCTAAAAAGGTGAGGAAGCCCCACCTTAACCTCATCTGAAACTACAAAGGCCACTGCAGATCACCCCAGACACCTCAGCCCTGAGAAGACAGTGTAGTCTGAACGACACTGTGGGTAGAAAACTAACCCTGGGTCGGTCTCTACCAAGATGTGGAACGGCCAAGTCCACAGTCCAGGACTAACTTGTCCCCTGCATTTTTGTTCAGTCTAATGAGAGATTCATCACTTCTGTGGATTGTTTCAAGAAACAAACTTTTAGTTCCATGGATTTCCTCATTTTTTTCTTTTCTTTTCTTTCTTTCTTTTTTTTTTTTTTTTTTACAAATAGTTTATTGTCAAGTTGGTTTCCATATAACACCCAGTGCTCATCCCCACAAGTGCCCTCCTCCATGCCCATCTCCCCCCTCCCCCTCCACACCCATCAGTCCTCAGTTTGTTCTCAGTATTCAAGAGTCCTCATTGTTTTTCTGTTTTCTGTTTGACTAACTCCAAATAGGATGTTTATTATTCCTTCCTTATTCTTACTTTGGGTATACATTTTGTTTCTCTTTACAGTTTCTTAAGGAGGAAATTTAGCTTATAATGCAGACCTTTGGGGTTTTTTTTTTCCTCTAATGTAGCCATTTAACACTATAAATATCCTTTTAATCACTACTTCATTCCATGTGATTTTGTATTTTATATTTTTTATTCAATTAAAAAATACAATTTTCTTTGAGATTTCTTCTGTAGTCCATGATTCATTTAGGAATGTGTGGCTAAATTTCCAAGTATTTGGGCATTTCTCAAATACCTTTCTTTTGTTTATTTCTAAGTAATTTGATCTGAGAAGATACTTTACATCTCTCAGTCCTTTTATATATGCTGAGATTATTTTATGGCATAGTAGGTGGCCTATAATGGAAAACATTCTATACGTTCTTGAAAAGAATGTGTATTCTGTGGTTGTTGAATAGAATATTCTAAAACCATCAGTTAGATCAACTTGGTAAGTACTGTTTTTTAGTCTCTTTATCCTGACTTGTTCTTAGTCTTGTTGGTATGATCACTTTTTGAAGGTGGAGTATTGAAACCACCGACTATAGTTTTGATATGTTCATTTCTTCTGTCATTTCGGTCAGTTCTTACTTCGCATATTTTGGAACTCTGCTGGTATGTGTCAGGAAACACCAACAGTGCTGCCCAGGCAAATGCTCATCACACAAAAATCAACTGAATTTAAGATTTATGGGATGCCACCAAGTTTACCAATATATGCAAATGGGAGTCTCAGGAAGAGAGGAGCAAGAGAAAGAGGAACAAAAAAGTCATGGCCAAAAATTCCTCTGATGACGGAAAACATCAATCAAGAGAACCTAGAAATTTAATGACTCTCAAGTACAATAAACACAGAGATACTTATCTAGACATTATAGTCAAACTTCAGAAAGCAAAAACACACAGAGAAACTATTGAAATCAACAAGAGAAAAATGAATCATCATGTGTAGGAGACCAGCAATATGGCTGAAATGATGGAGGTCAGAAGATAGTGTGACATGCACCAAGAAACAAACAAAAGTCACCAAGAATTCTATACCCAACAAAGCTATCCTTTGAAAACATAGGTGAAACCAAGACATTCCCAGATAAGCAAAAAATAAGAGATTTCAAGTTAGCAGGCCTGCCTTACAGAAAAATCTTAAGGTCATCAGGCTGAAAGAAAATGACAATGACAGTACCTTGAATCCATAGGCAGAAATAAAAAACACCTGAAGGAGGTAATATAAGAGGAATGATAGGTAGGTAGGTAGATGGATGGATAGATAAATAGATAGATAGGTATAGACTGATAGATAAACATAAAAGCAGAAGTTAACAAGGCAGAAAATTCTGAAACAGTAAACTAAGAAATACATAAACTAACTTTTTGAGAAAAATACAAAATTGCTTCTCAACTAAAAGACAGGGAGAACAAATATACTAAATAAGGAATGACAAGGGGAAATTATCATAAAAGAGTACATTTTTAAAAACAGTATTTTGTACAATTCTCTACAAATAACTTCAAAGCCTAAATGAAATGGATCACATTTGAAGAAAATGCAGTTTAACAAAACTGACTCTAATGCAGATAGAAAGCCTAAGCAGAGCAATGGTTAATGGCTCTAAGAGAAATACATGCACCGTCCCATCCCAGCAACAAAGCAGCTCCAATAGAAATGAAAGGTGAGAGGAGAGTTTATGAGGCATTTAGCAGCAGGCACATTCCCAGAATCCCATTCCCTGCCAACTTTCTCCTTTACTGGAAGCAAACTGGTAGCCAACGGAACAGAAGTAGCTAACACAGAAATATGTTCAATTGGATGAAATATTTACTATAAACAAAAATGTTTACATGAAGACAAAATTCTTCAGAATTCTATTCTAATTCTCATAATAAGAGCCCAACCTGGTTACAAGGATGATTTGGCATGACGAGAAAGTACGTGGAATCACTTCAGACTTGCTAACGATCGAAGGGCGTTTGTTTAGAAATAAGAAATAGGGGAGCACCTGGGCGGCTCAGTCAGTTAAGCAACCAACTTCAGCTCAGGTCGTGATCTCACAGGTTCATGAGTTCAGGCCCCACATCCAGTTCTCTGCTCTCAACGCAGAACCTGCTTCAGATCCTCTGTCTCCCTCTCTCTCTGCCCTTCCCCCCACTCACACTTGCTCTCTCTCTCTCAAACATAAATAAACATTTAAAAAAGAAATAAGAAACAGGACACCTATGGGACAGAACCTAGAAATGGACAGCAGCGAATCTTTAGAATAGCCACTCTTAGAAAAGAGATCCAGGGGCGCCTGGGTGGCTCAGTGGGTTAAGGTTCTGACTTCGGCTCAGGTCATGATCTCACAGGTTGTGGGTTCAAGCCCCGCATTGGGCTCTGTGCTGACACCTCAGAGCCTGGAGCCTGCTTCGGATTCTGTGTCTCCCTCTCTCTCTGCCGCCCTCTCCCACTCACACTCTGTCTCTGTCTCTCTCTCAAAAATAAATAAAAACATTAAAAAATATATTTTAGAAAAAAAAAGAAAGTAAAGAGATCAACCAAGAATTTAGAGAAAAAATTGGGCTTGAGCAAGCCATCTGCCAAAAGTATGCTCAAGGATTTCAGCAAGAATAGACACAGTTAGCTTAGGACACCAGAGAGTAAAGGATGTTTTGCATTTCAGGCAGATGGAGAGAGCATACTAACTGTGCTTTTAGTTTTAGAAGTTAGAGTAAATTGAAAAATAATTCCTGCAAGAATAAGACTCCAGTCAAACTCTTAAAAGACAGAGAGAAAAAAAGAATCCTTGAGAAATTCATTATTAAGAGTTGAAAATACAGGTTTTGGAATTCGACTTACCTGGCCACTTCCCAGTTTTACCAAGTTATTGAACCTCTCTAAAGATGTTTCCTAGTCTATAAAATGGAGTCCATAATATATAACTCCCAGAGTGTTTATTAAGTCGAGAAAATGTATATGGATTGCCTAACACAGTCCCCAGCACAAAATTAGACTCAATAATAAATGATGATGTTAATAGCGGTAATATTAGTAGCAGTGCTACTAGTTAACCATTTTGTAAGCGAAATCTTAATGAGCGGTTACTTTATGCTAGGCACTGCTATCACCTCTTAGTGTTTTAATGTTAACTCATTCAGTCTTCACAGCAACTCCATGAAGCACACGCTTTTATTGGCACGAATTAGTGATAGTAAAATTAAGGCACGAAACAGCTCATTTACTCACCTAACACGAAAGTAAGTGGCAGAACCAGTATTCGAATCCAGACCTCTAGAGCCTTCCATGTTAACCACTAACCTGGAGGCAGCAGTGGCTGTCAGAGAATGCCGGAGATGAAAACTATGTCTAAGGCAGAAAGAACGCAAAGGAACAACATGTATAAACCCCAGAGAACAGCTGTTTCTCCCAATCTGAATTACCCAGGAGAGTGGAGCCTAGCCGGGTGATGCTCTGTGAAGGGAAGGAAGGACTCTATCTCTGCAGGACCTGGGACCGTGGGCGCAGGTGGGGACAGTGACATCACAGACAAACCACCTACAGGCTGACAAGAGCTGGAAGAAGATGTGTCCCTTCTCCTACCCTTCCCTGGGTAGCAGGCTCCTCTGAGGACTAAGCTTTTTGTCTCCTGGGAGTGGGTGAGACCATGGAGCACAAGGAAAACTCACACGCTGGGATTTCTAGGCTCTAGCATGAGCCTTATTTCTTTTTCACGGCCAAAATATTGACCTTCCTGGTGCACACTGCCTATAACTTCTGCTGCTTCTCCCCCAGGTCACTTGAATATTAGAGAAATCTAGAATCTAGATATAAAGCAGAACAGAGGGGCAAGAGAAAGCTTTTGCTTGAATGCCTTTAGGACTTTGCTTGTGACAGAATGTTCTGGCGTGACCAAGCCCCAGGGTTGGGGCTACAGCAGAGCCACTGCTGGCTTGTTGCTGGCCGCACTGAAGAAGATTCCCTGATGCATGCAGTGTCTCCTGGAAGAAGAAGGAAGTTTCTTCAGGCCCTGGACCCACCTCTGCACTCCATGCTAGCATTCTATCTATGACAATACACAGCCACATCCTCAGGTGGCCCAGAATTTGAGAAGAAAACAATCGTCCTAGAAATAGCGTTAAATAGCGGAAAGCCACATCTATGACATTTGAACTTCAGTTCATCTGTGGTGACTCACATCCCACAATTTCCCTAAAATGCTTTTTTTCCCCAAGCAAGCAGTTTTGAGAGCAGTTACTAAGTCACTCGAGGGGATCAATAGCTACAAGCACCTGCATAGTGTTTGTCCACACCAGGAAACCTCTGGTCAAATGAGTTCCTACAACAGATTGAGATCACCTCTGAGAATGTTCTAGGCACCTACCAGATTTTCCCGTGTTTGTGCACATTTACCTGCTCTGTTCCCTTCACCACAACCTGCTCACTGCCCACAAAAGGAGAAGGGGCACCAGACATTATTGGGAAAGCATGCTGAGATTAAATGGTGGAAATTCATGGAAATGAAGGACATTAGGCTGGCTCAAGGTTAGAGTACTCTTAGAGTAAAATTTCAAGCTGGCTAGCGAGATAACATGGGAAAGAGTTTCCAGAGAAGTGTTTGGAGAAAACCCTCAAGGGTCCATGCAATGCTACTCTACTCACCATAAGGGTCTGGTAAAAATTCTAGTGCTTTTATTTTATTTTATTTTTTATTTTTGAGAGAGAGAGAGAGAGAGAGAGAGAGCATAACTGGAGGAGGTGCAGAAAGAGCAAGGGACAACAGTGAGCCTGATGTGGGGCTTGAACTCATGAACCACAAGATCATGACCTGAGCTGAAGTTGGATGCTCAACTCACTGAGCCACCCAGGTGTCCTGGGCCTGGTAAAAATTCTAAAAACATGAACCCACCATGTAAAAATGATATATCATATAAGAGAAATTAGAATTCATAGAGATAAAAATAACAACAACAACCTTCCATGCTAATGCTTTAACAGAACATCATAAATGATTTGTGACCTAAATGAAGGAAACCAACCACATTCTATTAAGCCCAAGTGGCTTTTGATTCTTTTCTGAAGCACTGAGGGAGGAGGGCGTGGTCTCTGGCCAGGAAGCAACTAAAAAATCGTTGGCCTCAGAGACTAAGTTCATCACAGCACCAGACAGCAGCATTCATCAGGTGTCGCCATGAGCAACAGGTTCCTCTGCTATGTTGTACTTTGTCTCATCAGAGTAGGTGAGTCCTGGGCACCTGTCACTGGCTTCCCAGGCTCCCTCCACAGAACATTCCTTCAGGACAATAGCATCAGTCTCCTCTCCCCTGGCTCTGCCTGTATTTGACCATCTTTTTTCTTTTTCTGCCACAGACCTCAAGGATGCTGTAGTCACACAATTCCCAAGACATAAGATCTTGGGGACAGGAAAGAAATTAATCCTCCAGTGTACACAGGATATGAATCATGTGTCAATGTACTGGTATCGCCAAGACCCTGGATCTGGCCTGCAGCTGATCTACTATTCAGCCGGTACCAAAGCCTTTGAAAAAGGAGATGTCCCTGACGGGTACCATGTCTCTCGAGATGATTTGTCACATTTTCCCCTGACCCTGGACCACGCCAGCACCAAACAGACATCTGTGTATTTCTGCGCAAGCAGTTTATCCACAGTGCTACACAACCACATCCTCTCTACACAAGAAGGAGGCAAACCAAGGAGTGAGGGGACACTGCCCCCAAACCATGGGGCACCTGGGTGGCTCAGTCTGTTAAGCCTCTGACTTCGGCTCAGGTCATGATCTCATGGCTCGTGAATTTGAGCCCTGAGTGTCAGGCTCTTCACTGACAGCTCAGAGCCTGGAGCCTGCTTCGGATTCTGTGTGTGTGTGTGTGTGTGTGTGTGTGTGTGTGTGTGCGTGCCCTCCCCCGCTTGTACTCTGTCTCTCTTTCTCTCAAAAATAAATAAAAATTAAAAATAAAAAAATAAAGATTACCGACCACAATTAGGGAAGGTTGTCACACACGATTGTACGAAAGCTCTGCCTTGACTTTAATATTTCTTGCTTCCTTTTTTTCCCATTCTCATCCCTCTAAGATATCTTTGCTGTTATAATCAAAGTCTTTGCCCCCGGCTGATACTACACTAGACCAGAGGGCAGTAACTCAGAGTGAATATTTCCTAATGCGAACTTCAATGTTCAGATACAGATGTAGGGGAATTTAGATACAACTGAATTCTGATCAGGTAAAGAAAAAACCCTCAGGATTTGCAAAGGTCCTTCAAAGATTCCACGATGGTGTCTCTCAATAATTGACTCGTACAGGAAAATAAGTAGGGAGGGAGGCCTCCTCAGATGCGGACTCCTGAGCGTGAGTAACATAGGACTTGTCATGTGATTGATGACAAGTTTTCAGATAACCCGTAAGCTCAGGATTACCACGAAGGGGGAAAAGGTAGTGGAGAGGAGAAGGGTAGGTAGTAAGAGACACAAAATGTGTCTGTTCACAAGGATTGTTAGGGAGCAGAACCTCACTTGGGTAGATGCAGGTGTAATGTTTAAAATTGAAATGTGTGGTGCTGAGTGGGTAGATTAGAGATGCAGCAGGCTCACTGCACAGTTGCCCAAAGGAAAATGCTGGGTGATAATCAGCTATATTCATTTTCTTTTGCTGTGTAACAAATCACAAATTAGGCAGGGTACGATAGCACCGATTTATCATCCCGCACCTCGCCATGCGGGAAGATGAGGATGGTGGGGCTGGGGTCTCTGCTCAAGGTCTGCTGAAACCACGGTGTCATGGGGCTGCATTCTCTTCTGGAGCCCACTCCTCCTCCCTGCTCATTCTTATTATTGGCAGAATTCAGTTACTTGTGGTGGTAGGAATAAGACCTTGTTTCCTTGTTGGTGGTTACTGGGGGGGGCGGGGGTTGCCTTCAGTTTCTTGCATTCTTTCTCTGGTCCCCTTCATCTTCAAGGAAAGAAATTCACATCAAATCCTACTTATGCTCCAGAAAGCTTTGTGACCTCCCATTCTGCTACCAGCTGGAGAAAACTGCCTTGAAAGGTCTCATGTGATTAGATTAAAGATGGGCTCATCTGGATATTATCCCTATTGCCAAATACTGTAACACAATCACAGGAGGACATGTTGTCATATTCATAGGTACCACCTACACTGGTAGGGGTGGTACCTATGGGGCTTATACATGGGCAAGTGTCCCTGGGCGTTGTTTTTAGCATTCTGTCTACCACACCAAAAGAGCACAAATATCAAAAGTATTGGGGCAGGACATTCAGAGAGCATGCAAACAAATACATTAAATTAGAATTCTGAACTACTTGAAGGGCGCCTGGGTGGCTCCGTCGGTTGAGCTTACGACTTCGGCTCTGGTCACGATCTCACAGTGGTGAGTTCGAGACCCGCGTTGGGCTCTGTGCTGACAGCTGGGAGCCTGGAGCCTGCTTCAGATTCTGTGTCTCCCTCTCTCTCTGCCCCTCCCCCACTCATGCTCTGTCTCTCAAAAATAAACATTTAAAAAAAATAATTCTGAACGACTTGAGAGATGTTTTTGAGTCTTGGCCACACAATAGATCAAATTTTTTTTCTATTGTTTTATCAAGGACACAGAATAAAAGTAGAATGGAGTGGCCTTTAGTAAAGGCAGCAAAGGGAAGTTACATGAAGGAAAAGGGAAGAGGAAAGATATAGTTCTTACTGGAAGGACACCGAAGCTTCAGGCTAAGGAACCATATTGTTTTAGTCTCTGGGTTGAGAAAAGAGATGAGAGATGAGACCAGAGCAGCTGCCCATGAAAGGGATGGAGTGAGAGTTGAGAGAACTCTTTTGAAGAGAATAAACTTGGTTGGCAGAGGGAAAGAAATCTATAATGAGCTTTGTTACTATGAATTTTGAGGTAACCTAACAGGGAAATAACGTATCTTATCAGTTTATTGACTATTTGCTGGAGAGAGTATAATCTCTTGAAATTCCAATGAGTCAGAGAGCTAACAACCTTGAGAAGCAACACGTATCAGGATCCAGTTAGCAGGACACTATCTGGTGTGATTTTAGTTTTGTTATCAGCCAATTTGTGAAGGTTTTCTGGAGAAGAAACTGGGGCATCATCTGGATACTGATCAGTGTATCAGGCGACAAATTGTTTTTCTCGTGAATTGACCTACCCTTCCGTGATTAGACAACAGAGCTCTTGTCAGGGAACCCAAGTATTAATGAGTTAAGTAAAACTGAATTGCCACCTGCTGCCATAGATGGAGAGTGATAGTTGGAAGAGGAGAGAAAAGTTACTTTCTTAGGGAGAAAAGCTACTCTCGGAGATGGTATCAGTCTTTTGTCTCTCTCAACAAGGTGGCTGCCTTCCACCATCCCAAGATGGGGCAGGGAGCACAAGGATCCCACTCCGTAATTAATGAGTTCTAGATCTGTCCCTTCCCCCCTCCCCAATTCTTAATTTGGACCCAAGTCTATTCAGGACACCAACTGAACACTTCCTACTGGAGTTTATTTATTTATTTTAAAATATTTTTAACATTTATTTATTGTTTTAAATTTTTAAATATTTATTTATTATTGAGACAGAGAAACAGAGCATGAGTGGTGAAGGGGCAGAGAGAGAGGGAGACACAGAATCTGAAGCAGTCTCCAGGCTCCCAGCTGTCAGCACAGAGCCCAACATGGGGCTCGAACCCACAAACCAAGAGATCATGACCTGAACTGAAGTCAGATGCTTAACTTCAAGGTGCCCCAACGTTTATTTATTTTTGAGAGAAAGAGAGACAGAGCATGATCAGGGGAGGGGCAGAGAGAGAGACACAGAACCGAAAGTAGACATCTCAGAGTCCAATGCGGGGCTTGAACCCACAAGCTGTGAGATCATGACCTGAGCCTAAGTCGGCCACTTAACTGACTGAGCCACCCAGGTGCCCCATTCCTCCTGGAGTTTAAACACATGTGTCATCTTTGCCTCTACAAGCCACTTTCTGGTTTGCCAATTTGGTGAATTGAAGTATGAGTCATTTGCTTGTATGAGATTGAAGTTGTCCTACATTTCTCATTCTCCTTTACCCTGGACATCCAATCCATCTTCCAGTGCTTTGATTTCTAACTCTTACCTAACTTTTCTCTTCATCCATTCTCTCAGGGTGACCACTGCCATGTCCATGCTCTTCTAATCAGCTCCACAGGGAAGTTTAGCAGCCTCTTTAGCTATTTCTCCTGTTCCAGCCACCCCCACTAATCCAGTATCAGCGTACAGTACCAAGTGCAATCATCCTCACTGCAAAAACCTGGCCATGTCACTCCCTTCGGTGAGTCCTTCGTGGCTCTCTGTGGTCTACCAGACATAAAAGCTACATAGATTAGCATGGAAAAAAAAACTCATGACAATCCTTTTAAACAATTTAAAAGGAAGGAAACTAAATACCTTACAAGAAAGATACCTTGGTATTAGAATGTCAAGTTCTCATTAGAGTCTAGGATAATGATAAAGGGCTCTTTATGTTTCCCTCTTGAGTTACAGATCTCTTTTTCCATTAAGCCCATCACAGTTGGGCATTAGGGAAGACATACCCATGTGCTGTGAGTACCTAGAATAGGTCAGTGCTTCAGAATCTTCAGGTCTTCTCACAGGAGGAGAAAACCAAATGACCTGACCAGATCCAGCCTTCGACTGACGCTGGAGATAATCACCCCTTCTGTCTTCATAGCTCCTACAGCACGTGTTCACTATGCTGACAAATGCTCTTTTTCCTTCAGTCTTCTAAATCTTTTTCTAGTTCTCCAGCTTGATGTGGGTCAGTAGAGCCCTGGGTGGTGGGTTTTGGAAGAGGCATAAGTGAATCCCCGGGACAGAAGTGTGTGGCAGTGGAAAAAACTTCCTGCATGTATAAGGTATGATCACAGCCCTTCTAGAAAACCCAGCCACACCTCCCAGCACTCACATTCTCACACACTTTAGCAACATTGAACTCTAGCTATTTCCAAACATGCAGCACATAACATTTCCCTTGAATGGCGCATCTCACAAACTCATTTTGCTCTTCAAAATCTCAGTTAAATAGCACTATCTAAAATGTGCCTTGTTTTTCCCCAGATCATGAGCTCTTTCCTCTGTACTCTTACTACACCTTACACAACTCTTCCTTTCTGTAGATGCCAAGTTAAAATTATTATTGGTATGGCTAACTTCCCATTGGACTACAAAATCTTCAATGTAAGAAGACACGTATTTCCATCATTCCTTCCCCAGAATCTTCCTCTGTACTTGGCATACAAGTACCATGAGCAATCAATATTAAATATTATCAGCCTGGAGATAGCAATATTGTCCTTTTGTTCATGCCTGGATTCCCATAGTCTAAAACATAGTCTAAAACCTACCACATAATTGGTATTCATTATATGCCCATTAAAGGAAAGGATAAATAGTTCAGCAATGTCCACAGTGACTGGGTCCTGGGCTTGCTTCTTCTCCTCCCCTTTAAAATTATAGTCCTTAAGCTTAATCAGTTCCCAGTCTTACCTTTCTTTTCTGGTTAAGGGTTCCTGATAGGCTCAATAACACCTTCCCCCAGAGTATTCATTTCCTGATGCTCAGAATCTGAATATATTGTCTTCCATGACAAAAGAGAATTACATTTGAAGATGCAGTTAAATTTGCATACCAGTTGACCTTGAGGTAGATGGTGAGATTCTTCTGGATTATCCAGGTGGGCCCAGTTACATGGGTCTTTTTGGAGTGATGTGGGAAGGACTCCACGCTCTGTGGCTGGCTTAGAAGATGGAGAGGGGTAACAGAGTGGCTCAGGTCGGTTGAACATGTGACTTCGGCTCAGGTCAGGATCTCGCGGTTTGTGGGTTTGAGCCCCCATCAGGCTCTGTGCCAACAGCTCAGAGCCTGGAGCCTGCTTCGGATTCTGTGTCTCCCACTCTCTCTCTCTCTGTCCATCCCTTGCTCATCTCTGTTTCTCTCTGTCTCTGTCTCTCTCTCAAAAATAAACATTAAAAAAATTTTGTAATGAAGTGGGAGAAAGGGGCCATAGAGCTCAGACATCCTCTAGAAACCAGAAAAGGCAGAGACAAATTCTCACCTAGAGGCCCCAAAAGAGCATGGTCTTGCTCTTGATTTCAACCCAATGAGACCCGTGTCAAACTCCTAAATATGTGTTGTTTCAACCCACTAAGTTTGTGATACTTTGTTATAGCAGTGACAGAAAATGAACACAGAGTGAGCCCCACTCCTGAGCCCCTGAAAGAAGGCTGCTGTTGAAGAAGGCCACTCGGGGAGAAGCCTAAGAGAAGGCAGGGGATGATAAGGACAGGAGGTTGAATCAGATGATGCCATTTTTAAAGGCAGATGCTGCCAGTTTCTTCTCTTGGCTTGCTCCATTTTTGCGAATGCCTCCTCTGCACAGGCTTCGGACCAGAATGTTCCAAGAGAGAATCACTGCCAGCCTCAGGGGGCCTATTCTCTTGGGAAGAAGTCTGCCTTTGGTCTGACAGCGGCCAGCATGGTGTGTGAGGCCTCTGCTAAGTAACACAGAGCCACCAAGGTGCTGCTGCCCAGGAAGGCAGGGAAGTCTTGACACAGGACACAGGAAGTCACCTTCCAAACAGCAGGAGGTTAGAATGCATTGTTATTGTGAATATCAGCAGAAGTCCATTCACTTTGAAGCTTCTGCCCCCTTGCAAGGTGACCACACAAATACACTCATGCATGCAGACAGAAAGGAGGGAGAAGGAGATGGAGAGAGAAGGGAGAGAGAAAGGAGGGAAAGAACTATCTCCCCTGACCCTGGAATGTCCTAGCAGTAACCAAGACACCCAAGTCCCTCTGCACCAGCAGTTTGTCAATGCGGCCACATCCTCTGCACAAAAATGGCAAACCCAAGGTACCCGGTAACTCTGCCCTCATGAGTCCCACCCCCACCCCCAAGGTGGCCCAGCAGCCCTGCTCAGGATTCTCTCTGCCCCTCCACTGCTCACTCTCTCTCTCTCAAAATAAATAAATACACATTTTTAAAATACACATACACAAATTTGTTATCTTAGAGTTCTGGAGGTTAGAAGTCCAATGCCTGTCTCATTCAGCTACAATGAACGGATGGGTAGGGCTGCTTTTCTTTCTGAAGGCTGTAGAAGAGAATCAAGCATGTTTGCCTTGTGTCTCCCCACCTCTGTCTTTACAACCAGCTACGTTCACCCCCCCTGGCCCTTCTTACACATTCACGTCTCCCTCTAAACACAGCTAGGAAGGGATCCCTGCTTCTAAAGTTTATTTATCTTGAGGAGGGCAGGTGGGCAGGGAGAGAATGAGAGAGAGAATCCCAAGCAGGCTCTACACCATCAGCGCAGAGCCCTACATAGGGCTTGATCTCAGAACCATGAGATCATGACCCGACCCGAGCTGAAATCAAAAGTCAGATGCTCAACCAACTGAGCCACCCAGGAGCTTAGAGTTTCCCTGTTTTTAAAGACCCATGTGATGAGAAAGGGCTTCCCAGATAACCCATGATAGTCTCCTCGATCGAGGCCAGCTGATTAGTAACCTTCATTGTACCCACAACCGTAACTCCCTTTTGTAAGCTAATCTAAACATTTACAGTTTATGGGATGTGAGCATCTGAGCCTCTTTTTCTGCCTATTGCAGGAAAAGTCCACTAGAGGGCACGGACTTCTTCCTTATTATGACATTATATTTCAAATAATGAGAAATGAGAAAATTTGACAAAACTGAACACTGTATCACCAATTAAAGAGAACTCAGTACACAAATCTCTCTCATGAGGTCTTTCAAAGGTTAATCATATAATAGGGAAATACATAGGGTGGAGCAAATTCCTCGGAACTGAAGTGGCTGAAGCACAAGTAAAATAGGATTTGAAGTGTGGTAACCATTCTACAGTCTGTATCTCGGCTCAGGATCACCCCTAGAAAAAATACTGCTGTGCACTTAAAGGGATAAGCATGTTTCCCTACAGGGTATTTTAAGAAACGGCTCCTCGGTGGGGTGGAGGCCAGCATAAGTATTGTTGTCAGAGACTGTTATCCCAGAAGGAATGGGTGGGAAAATGTGGCAGATTTCCTAAGTAGTGCCTCCGAGGAGGGGGCTGAGAGCAGGCACTGAAGAAGTCCATGGACAGATGGACAGCACAGAGTGAAATGCATTACATTAAAGTACAAAAGACAAGGGAGATATTTCAGGGCTCCTGGCCATCTACAGGATTCTCTTTTCTTCCAGGCCCTTAGTTAGGGAAATAGAAATTTGCCCCACATTGGAAGAAAGTTCCCAAACTCTTGAAAGTGGTGGCCTTCAGGAAGGAAAGATTAGAAGGAAGCTTCTAGGAAGAAAAGGTGGGAAGGTATAGCAAATGGCTCGTGATCTAAAGATACAAGGAACTCAGGTTAGTGGTATCACTTTAAAGTCTTGGGTTGATGTAGAGAAAGAAAAGAGGGCCCAGAGCATCCTCACTGGCAATAGGGTGTGGAGGAGGGAGCAGCTTATGTCTGAGGAGAGTGAATTAGCTGCTGGGGGACAGGAGTATAGAATCAGATGCCACTTGGAGGCGCCCAGGTGGCTCAGTTGGTTAAGCGTCCAACTTCAGCTCAGGCTGTGATTTCATGGTTCATGAGTTCAAGCCCCATGTCAGGCTCTCTACTGTCCATGCCGATCCTCTGTCTCCCCCTCTCTCTGCCCCTCCCTAACTCTTTCTTTCTGAAAAATAAACATTTTTGAGAAAATGAATCAGCTGCCTCCTGAATCTTGGGTTAATTTAACATGGAGAATGCTTGGGGCGCCTGGGTGGCTTAGTCGGTTAAGCGTCCGACTTTCGCTTGGGTCATGATCTCGCGGTTCGTGGGTTCGAGCCCCGCATCGGGCTCTGTGCTGACTGTCAGCTCAGAGCCTGGAGCCTGTTTCAGTCTGTGACTCCCTCTCTCTCTGACCCTCCCCTGCTCACGCTCTCTCTCTCTCTCTCTCTCCTAGAAATAAATAAAATATTAAAAAAAAATTTATAAAAAAAATAACATGGAGAATGCTTGGGATAAACTATAAATCTTTAAGCGGTAATTGTCCACCTGTATGATGTGGGAAGCGCAATGGAACCTGGGAAAATCCACCAGGCAGGAAGTAAATAGTGGGTTTAGCTTTGTGGATGCGGGTAAACTGTGAAAGATTTCTAAAGATGATCTTCAGTTTACTAAGATCATTGTTGACTTGAAGAGGGCTCTTGAGAATGAAAACTGCTTTCCCTTCCTGGAGAACACCGGTCTCCCAGCAAGAGTATGGAGGATTCTCAGGACAACAAAAAACACGAAGGGCTGAAGTCGAGCCAAGCCTGCTCCCTCCATGGTTTTCCTGGAAGGAACAGAACTGGTAGTGACATAGGAAGAGAGAACACGCCTCCTTAGAGCAGAGTTACTGTCCTGATAGCCAGCATGCCTCTCTCGCTGGCCTGGAATGGTGACAGTTTGGAGCTGCACCTCCAGCTTGAGGGGGTTTCGAGCAAGAAAGCCCTCTCTGAGGTGTGGGCACTGTCCCCAAACTGGGATGAAACTTCTTGCCTGGAGGTGACAATGATTTGGCAAAATAGAGAAGGTCTCTGTGAAGTCCTAGCTGTGGTTGGAAGCAGTTAGGGGAGATGAGGCAGTCTCTTCTCTCCCCTCCTCCCCTGGGCCCTTCAAGAATATTCCGGCTCTAACAAAGCACAAAACAAACTCAAAGGTATTCAAGAGGGGAAACATTCTGGGCAACCCCAGGAAAGTCACCTCAATGCAGGAAGGACATGGTGACCCAGAAAAGGGAGCAATACATGCTGCTGGAACTCAGAAGAGATGCCATGATGCCCCCAGCCCCAGACAGAACTTCCTTTGACTTGGATATACAGCCGATTGCAGGCAGCATCCAGGATGTATCCCTGCTTCTGTGCGGAACAGCACGTGGAGATTGCAAGAAAGAGGCTGAAAGCCTACAGTAGACAAAGAAACCATGCAGGCTGGTAAAAATGTGAGGTGACTGTAGTCAGCAGATGTCACCCCTCCCTTTAGGAAGGGAGAGAAGAGGGAATGGAAGAAAGATATGCCAAACACCAACCTTGAGGAAAGCAGTCCCTTGCGCCCACAACTACGTGTACTCTGCTAACGAGGAAAGAGTCCTGCACCTAACATGCTGAACTGGATACAGACCAGTGAAATAATCCACAATGGGGACCTGACAGAAGTTTTACACGTGAGCCTCTTGTAAACAGTAGCAGCTAAAACACATGTCGGTGGGTAAATAAGGATAGGAAAATACTCCTGCAGAGCAGAAGTGAGGACTTCTAAAGTGCAATTTTGATGACAATCTAAGGTTCATGCTCTCACATTTCTAAGTGACCAACATGTTATGCCAGTTTTCATCAGAAAGATTTAAAATACACAAATATTTACCAAGTTGAACGAAAGGATACTGATGAGACATTGTTCAGTGTGCAGAAATAAGCAGCCTCAAAGGAGAGCGAGGGGAATGGTGATCATAAGCCTTGTCAGCTCACAGCGGCCTGTACTGACTGCCTGGGTTTCACTTCAGCCCCGTGAGGAAAGGGGAGTGGTTTCACCCCTGAAAATGAGGGCCAAGAAGCTGCAGAGATGGAGACATTACAGAGATTGATGAGAGCCCCCGGGGCTGGGAGACACCTGTGTGAAGCCACCATGGGTTTCCGGCCCCTGGGCTGGGTCGTGCTTTGTCTCCTGGGAGCAGGTGAGTTTCGGGACACATGGATAACTTGACCGTAGCTTGCAGGTCTCAGCTCAAGTCCTTTTCTAGAGCCTCAGGTGCCCTCCTCGGCTGTCTCTATTTCTGTTTCCTTCTCTCACAGGCCCCATGGAAGCCAAGGTGACCCAAACCCCAAGACACCTCATCACGGGGACAGGAAAGCAGTTGACAGTGCATTGTTCTCAGGACATGAACCATGATGCTATGTACTGGTATCGACAAGACACAGGGCTGGGTCTACAGCTGATCTACTTTTCGAGGAATGTTGACTTTTTTGAAAAGGGAGATGTCCCCAATGGGTACGCTGTCTCTCGGAAGGACAAGAGGAAATTCCCCCTGACCCTGGAGTCCACCAGCACCAACCAGACATCTCTATATCTCTGTGCCAGCAGTCTACCCACAGCGCCGCACAGCCAGCTGCTCTCTGAACAAAAAGAGGACCACAAGAAGAAGGAGGCTCCTTCCTGGGGGGCCCCACCCCAAGTAGGGGCCTTCTCTGACTTCCCAAGTCCGGGGACCCTGATCAAGCACCTCTGGAGCTCATGCTGAAGCCCTTTCTCCATACAGAGCTTCATTGCTCCCCAAACAGAGCGCTCCATTTTCACTCCAATCACTCCGCAAACTTTTGTCCCACATTCCACATCCTATTCCCGGATGTTGGCCACTCAGGGGAAGAGAACGTTCTAGGTTGTTTACAAAATCTGCCATCTCCCGTTTTCCCGACCTCAGTGAATGGTCCTGCCATCCACCCAAATGGCCAAGCCAGAGATGTAGGAGTCATCCTCACCATCTCCGGATCCTATCCTTCTACCCGGCATCCATCCCCACCCCCTACAGATTTCTAGATGTTATACCCCTTGCAAATTCTACCGATGTTTCTAACTTCATCGGTGACACCGGGGCCCAGCAGATGTCTCTCATCTGGATTCCTCAACCACCTTTGAAGTAGTTACCTCCCACTTCCAGTTTGCTACCTGCCTCCATCCACAAGCCTCTGTCTCCAGCTTAAACCCATCAGTGTCTTTTCTTAACCTCACCAAAGTCATGGGTATAAACTTGAGACTTACAAGCCTCTCCATGATGTGGTCTTTGCATACCTGTCTACCTTCCTAACATGAATATCCTCTTTCTTTCAGTTACCACCACTACCGGACATTTCTGTCTCTTACAGGTCCCCACATATGTCCCCTGCTGCCTCACTGCTGGGTCTTCACCAATAACATTCACTCTACCTAGAGCACCCTTCCTCTCCCCATCTGATTGATGCCTGATTGACCATTCCTCTGTATGCTAATTAAGAAGTCATTTCCTCCAGAACGATTTCCTTGAAGCCCTGGCTAGGTTAGGCCTCTCCTCACTGCTTTTAGGACTGCCTGAATCTCTATCCTCAAGGCAGTCAACACACTCAACTGTTTATTTTTTAAAATTTACATAATCCGGACACCTGGGTGAGTCAGTCGATTGAGCATCCAACTCTTGATTTTGACTCAGGTCATGATCTCATGTTTAGGGGGATGGAATCCCACGTCAAGCTCTGCACTGACAGTGAGGAACCTGCTTGGGATTCTCTCTCTCCTCCTCTCACTGTCCCTCCCCAGCTCACTCATGCATGCTCTCTTTCTCTCTCAAAATAAATAAATAAACTTTTTATTTTAAAAACAAGTTTATGCTAATAAATACTAAGCTTAATGAGAACAAGGATCATGCCTATATTGTTTATCTTTTTTATCTCCATACTTGCCAGAGCGCCTAAAGGCAGTAGTGTTAGGTAAATGAGTGACTCCGTCTTCTTTTGGACACTCTTTGTAAAATCTCTCTGACTAGTCCAATATCTAGGCCCCCTGCAAATTTCTCTCCTGGGCATAGTTTGGGGAGATTGCAGGGGTTTTCACATCTGTATAGAAGCCAGACAAATCATATGCTCTAATAGAGTTTTTTACTGTACTTGGGCCCATGTTGACTCTATGCTATAGGTCAGCCTGACAAGGATATTGCCTCTCCGGGTATCACTGTGCCCATAGGATCCTTTTCTTTTTCTGATGGGCCCTAAAATACCTGCCCACCACTGCCGTTGCTTCTGCTCTGCACCATTACCTTTGCCAAGTGACACAACACAGCAGTCTCTATTGTTGCGCCGGCGGGCTCCGTCATCCCTCCTGGGTAGAGTCTCCCACAGAGTGACACCTCCGTTAACGAAGCACAGGAGGAAAACATTTTCTCAGGCTTTTCCTTGTCCTTCTCTGTGTTGGAAGGGCAAAATTACGGTTCTGTATCTTGGTCCCCCATCTCTTACACAGACTTTAGCAGAAAGGCCCATTCAATTACACTACTCACCAACCGGCAAAATAGTAGTTACACCCTGGAGTAATGGAGTGCAGAGAACCTCATCCAGGATGCAGAATCTGGCACAAAAACAAAAACCCAGCTGAGCTCAGAATCCACTCCTCCCTCCAAGAACCATGGCTGTGTCGCTGGCTTGGCCGCCGCCCCTACTGCAGGGTGAGTTGTGTCCCGCAGGCATTTCACCCTGTTATTCACAGAGGCTTCCAGTGCACCAATCCCTCCTTTTTTAAAGACTTGCCCAGACATTTCTAAACCACAGAACTTGTTACTTCCCCGGCCTAAGGTGAGTTTCCATTATACCTTTGATCACACCCTCAGTATAAATAGAATTATTTTCATTAAATCGGAGATGTAAGTGGAGATTATAAAGACCAGAGACCGTTCCCGGTGAAATGGATCTGCTATCTCATGACCTATTTCCTGGAAATCATCTCAAGCGACTCCTTAGCCTGTGGGAGCCCATGGGACAATGATGTAGACAGACCCCTTCATGCTCATACAGAATCCCACACACCTAGCCCTCTCTTCGAGGACCTAAGGATCTGAGCTAGGATGCCCTTATTCTTAGCTTGGACCTGCCTTAGTCACCAGGTTACGCTGCTTGTTACCCTTGATTCTAGGGCCAGGAGAGTTCTGATTGTAAACCATTCCTTAGAAAATGCACCCACACAGTCTGCCTTATGGAATCTACTTCCGATGCCTAAATCGCACCTCAATCAATTTCACTCATGCTAAAGAAATATCTACGAGAGTTAGTGAATTTTCAGAGTTAGAGGCCTTGTCACAGGTTTTTTTTTTTTTTTTAATATTAATTTTGGTTCACTAATTGTCATTGTCCTTGGTGGACTACTATTTCCATGTTCTTCCCTTAAATGTGGGGGTACCAGGATATTATTTCACTAACAGCACAGCTAACACAGACACCCCACCATGAACTCACCTGCTATGGTATCCTCCTTGGGATAGGTGGATCACGGGCACAGCTAGGGTGTCTTTGACCTTGGTTCACCAGACCGCTACATTAAGCCTTTCTCTGGTGGTGCTACATTGGCATCCCTCCTCAGCTCTCTCTTCTGAGGTACCATCTCTTTTAATCCACAATGCCCATGAATGCAAGCGCCACTGAAATCCCACAGTCAGAAAAAGGGTGACTCTGTGATGTGACCAAAACATGTACCATGACCCATACGTGCTGATTCAGACAAGAGCCAAGACTGAGGCTACAATTAATCTTTTACTCGATGCCAGGAGTACCAACAAATGGGAAGTCTCTAAGAGACAGGGTATCTTTTTAAGTAAGACTGAACATTCTTCCCAACCTTCAGACGTCCAGCCTGCCAGCGGTTAACCCACAGTGCTGCTCAGACACTTCCTCTCTGCTCCAGAAGGGTTGTCACAGAGGGGAGGTGGCGCCCACATGGGAGACCGTGAGGGCGGGACAGCACCTGGGAATGAGCTGTCACAGTGCTCTCTTCCTCCCTCCTCCTCAGGGTTTGCACAGAGCTTCCGCAGCCCAGGCAACCTGAGAGACCCCCCCTCTTCTGTCAGTTCGGCTTCCCTCAAAGCACCTGCTATACTGGGCTTGAGGGACTCTCTCCAGGACCCCCCGCTGTCCAACCCTTTGCACTGCCCTATTCCCTCCCCATCACCCACATTTCATTTACCAGCTCCACTCCATCTCTAGACAAACCGCCTGTCTAATTTCAGGGTTTGATCTCCAGCCTTCATTTCTCGAAGGCTCAACATTGTAGTCAGTGCTATTTTATAACTGCATTTCAGCTGTCGCTGCCGCCTACCTAGCAAGATAACATCCGATTGCACATGACGTTTTCCTCTGCCAGGCCCGCCCGGTAAGCTCAGTCTTGCTCTCCTGATCTCCTGATTGCTTCCCACGTTCCCCAGAATGCCTCTGGTCACTTCCTGGACACACTCACCTTCTATGCATCTCCATTCTGCAACAGTCTTACTGTATTGTTGCTGTTTGCGATAAATCTTTTCTCCCGGCCGTCTGTTCTTCGATTTAGGGCAATGTGCCTTTCCAGTGTGCATCACCAAACCACCACTGTGCCTGGTGCACTGCACAATGGATCGAATTGAAACTCTGCAAGGCATGGAGCATCCCTCTGAGGCCCATGACAGAATTCCCAGGGCCTGGCACATAGCAAGTGCTCGATAAATATCAGTGCAAGGATTCTAAGAGGGGTTTGAGAATTTTAGTCAGGATTTGTCTTCTTATCTCTCTTTCCCAGCTAAGAGCCCTTTTTTAAAAAAAAATTTTTTTTTAATGTGTATTCATTTTTGAGAGACAGAGAGAGACAGAGCGTGAGTAGAGGAGGGGCGGAGAGAGAGGGAGACACAGAATCCGAAGCAAGTTCCAGGCTCTGAGATGTCAGCACAGAACCTGGCGCGGGGCTTGAACTCATGAACAGTGAGATCATGACCCAAGCCGAAGTTGGATGCTTAACAAACTGAGCCACCCAGGTGCCCCTCAGCTAAGAACCCTTTCAGTAACTGGCTTAGATAACAAAGCTTATGAGTAAATCCTCTAAGAGACAAGCTTTTTACTTGGATGATGCTCTTATTAAGCAATGATGCTGCTGATCTCTGCTCTAGACATGCCCCGTTTCTGTGAGTTTCACCATCACAGATTCAGGGACAGAATTTTCTAGTCACAGACTCCATCACCTCCAGGAGCTATGGTAACACGGGGCAGAGGAGGAGGGGTGGCCAAGCTCTCCAGGGGAGAGACCGTTCATGTGAACTGCTGGGATCATTGAACTCAGAACCGACACGTTGACACTCTGCCCCAAATTGCTGTTATGAGTTCAGGAAGAAGATTGTGACAAAGGGGCGCTGTGGAAGTACCCTTCACCTGGGTGCTTCTCAGCTTGGGATTTCTCTTCTTCATAATAAGTAACAGAAAGGTCCATAATCCTTAGCCTCTTGCCCATGGCGTATCAAGCCAATTCAACTGCCAAAGCACTTCAATTTTTAGCATCCCCTCCTCTATACAATATTCTTTTCATTAACAGTCATGTAACAGTCACCAATCTCAATGTGCCCTGAAATCACCTGTTAAGGATTTGTTTTGTTCTGTTGGGTTGTTTTTTAAAATTCTGTGTGTGTGTGTGTGTGTATGTACAGTGTGATAAGGATACTTAGCATGAGGTCACCCTTTTTAACAAGTATTTAAATGTACAATCCAGTCTGGGGTCACCTGAATTGGTCAGGTTGGTTAGGTCATGATCACATAGTTCGTGAGTTCGAGCCCCATGTCGAGCTCTGTGCTGACAGCTTGGAGCCTGGAGACTGCTTCAGATTCTGTGTCTTTATCTCTCTCTCTGCCCCTTCTCCCACTGACACTCTGTCTCCCTCTGTCTCTCAAAAATAAATAAACATTTAAAAAATGTACAATCCAGTCCTGTAAACTACAGGCACAAAGACAGATCTCTAGAAGGTAGTCATCTTGCAAGACTGGAACTTTTTATCTGTTGAACAGCAACTGCCCACTTCCCCTCCCCCGGTCCCTGGCCACCGCGTGTTCTTCTGTTTCTAGGTACTTGACACTGCGGTATGTGAAATAAGGCAGTTGCGAGGACAGATATTACATAAAAGGAGTCTTTTATCACCAAAATTGTTTAGAAGTTCTGGCACATGGTGAGAACACAAGCAGAACAACTTTTAATTGGATTTTATTATTGTTTTTTTTTTTTTACATCAGTATCTGCTACATTATTCATATTTGGCAATTGTCCAAATGACATTCTTCATAACAAACAGAAAAACAGATTCTGGCCCATGTAATTCCAATCCAGAATTATATTCTATATTTAGCTGGTATTTCTCTTTACTCTTTACTCTGGACCCTTCCTCAGTCTGTCCTTTGTAATTCAACACTTTGGAGGAGTATCAACCAGTTACTTTATAGAAAATGGTACTTAATTTAGTACTGTGATAAAGCATGTTGAAGGTGAAGCATTAGACGAAAATAATTTGTACTTCCCATTTTTCCCCTGGTAGAACATTTTCAAGCTTTTTATAATAGATGAAAAATTTCAATCACAGAAGCGGAGAGGCTAATACCATGAGCCCTATCGCCCAGATTCAATCATTTACATTTTGCCGCCCCTCCCATCTTCCATTTCGGCCAGCGTTTGTGGCTGATACATTTTGAAGCAATTTCCCAGACATCACAATATTTTATTCCAGATTTTAGTAAGCTCTAAAAAATGATAACACACTGTTATATCATATTACCTACCTAACAAAATTATTTGAAATTCCTTAATATTACATATGGCTAGAATTATATTCAAATTTCTCCTATAACCTTGAAAATGCCCTTTTAAATATCTGCTTATGCATTTGATTGTGCTGTCTCTTCCTTCCCTTTTCCCTCCCTCCCACTCCCCTTCCTCTTCTCTGCAGACAGTGCGCTGCTCCTCGTGAATAGGGAGAGGGTGACATTAGGCAGAGAGAGAGAAGGGAGCCTTAGGGAGCCAGGCTGCAGCTACTAGTGGGCGGCTGAAGAAGTGGAGGGGTTCGGGGGAGAAAAAAGCATAAAGGTTTTCCGGACCCGCCTGGGCTAGGAGCCATGCATAGAGCCTCACAAACGTTCTGATAAGGTCCCAATAAAAAGTTAGGGACAAAAATCCTTGGTGGCTACCCAGGCAGGACCCCGTCACTCTTGAGAGCTTTCTACTCTTTCTCAATAAACTCTATTGCTTTGCTCCCTCTCCGTTGTCTGAGATCCATTCTTCGACTCTGTGAGACAGGGACCAGTGTCTCTCCCACCTCCTATAACATGAGTGCTTGCACCTGGGACCAGCCACACCCGCACGACACCACTGGTTGCCCACTGTGTTCACTACATGGCCCGGTGGACCTGCGCCTGCACGTGTGGGTGCTTGTCTCCACCAACAACACAGAGGATGGAAAGGGTAAGTGTTATAAAAGGAATTAGCCTAGTGCTCATGGGAAGAATCATATCTCCTTATGTATCTACATCTCCCAAAGCAAATCAGTAACAATTAGAACAGAAGTATCTACAACTAGGGGCGCCTGGGTGGCTCAGTCTGTTAAGCATCCGACTTCAGCTCAGGTCATGATCCACAATGTGTAAGTTCCAGCCCTGTGTCGGGCTCTGTGCTGACAGCTCAGAGCCCGGAGCCTGCTTTGGACTCTGTGTCTCCTTCTCTCTCTCTGCCCGTCTCCCACTCATGCTCCCTCTCTCAAAAATAAAAAATAAATTGATATTAAAAAAAAGAAAAGAGGGGCGCCTGGGTGGCTTAGTCGGTTAAGCGTCCGACTTTCGCTTAGGTCATGATCTCGCGGTTCGTGGGTTCGAGCCCCGCGTCGGGCTCTGTGCTGACTGCCAGCTCAGAGCCTGAAGCCTGTTTCAGTCTGTGACTCCCTCTCTCTCTGACCCTCCCCTGTTCATGCTGTCTCTCTCTCTCTCCTAGAAATAAAAATAAAAAAAATTAAAAAAATTAAAAAAAAAAGAAATATCTACAACTAAATACTTTAGCACACTGCATGTGTACTTAAGGATGGACATGTAAGAAATGAGGACTCGGGGACTAATGATAATTTGCAATTTAAGACGCCAGCTGCATACAAGGATGTGCCCGGGAAGGCAGGGAGATACTAGGGATCTGATAAAATCCCCCAAACACTAAAGCTAATCATTTCAAAAATAGAGAACAGCACAACGGAAAGATGGGATTTGAACCAGAACACGAAGTCAGACATATTTCTTCTGACCGCTCTGGTTATGAGATTCACTGGGAATTCAGAGGCAAGAAATTGATGGTTGAGTTAGAATTACCCTGGAGTTCGAAGCTTTTCCTCCCTAGTGGGTGAGCAGGATGGGACACTGCCTGGGTGAAGTCTCTATTAGAGAAGTACTGTGAAGCGTAAAGAAGGGACAGTAGAGATAGTATAGGACACTTGGTAATGAACCAGAGTCTAGTATCCATGGTGGCGGACGAGGGCGTAGCAAGTGCGGTTTCGGTTTTGTAGAACTGAATACATGGGAAAACAATTCCTGCAGAAATATTTTGGAAGGCAAATCTCAAAAGACAAAGATTTATCCCAAAAGAGGAAGACCAAGATGAGTCCAAGAAATCATATCAATGAAGAACTTGAACAGGCTGCCTGACACAAAATCAGTATTCAGTGAATGATGGTAGTAGTGACGAGTCAGGCTTTTACTGCTACTTTCATGGAGCCCAGAAGGCTTATAATCCGCCCATAGGTACAAACGTGCCTTCTTACATCCACCCTGTGCGGTTGCCAGAGTTATTAGTCCCATTTTCCATATAGGGACACTGAGCCCAGAATTTGTCCATGTCACTGCCAATCACATGGATGACAGAGCCGGTTTCACGCCCGGACAGTCCACCTACAAAGCCTTCCTCTGTATCGAGTACGATACTTGTGGTAATTATTGTTATTTAATAAGATTGTATGAAAAAACAAAACTACTGAGAAGTAAATCTATACTCAGAGAAAGAGGGGAGAAAAAGAGGGAAGAGAGAGAGAGGGATGGAGAGAAAAGGATAGACAGAGAGAGAGTGAAGAAGGGGGGGTTAGAGAGAGGGAAGCTAATCAGAGTTATTAACTCCTAATCAGAATTAATCAGGGAAATCATAACCCCCGCTTAGGAGATTCACTTACTAAGACACTGAGAGGCCCCCACCCGTCAGGACCCATCTAACCCTAACCCTAACCCTAACCTTAACCCTAATCCTAACCCCTAAACCTAACCTTAACCCTAACCCCTAACCCCTAACCCCTAATCCTAACCCCTAACCCTAACCCTAACCCTAACCCCTAAACCTAACCCTAACCCCTAACCCCTAACCCCTGACCCTAACCCTAACCCTAGCCCCACCGCCCAGCCCAGGTGGGGTGCGAAGGCAGGCGGTAGGGGCTTGGACAAATCCCTGCAGACACCGTCACGCCCTCCCCCTCCCAGGAAGATGCGGACCTGCCCCTGCAAGGAAAACGCAGAGCCTGGGGGCAAGGCTTGCGCCCAGGGGAGCCCCTCAGAGACGCAGCACCCCAGCCGCTTGCGGCCGCTAGTCGTATGGGCTGAAGTGTGTCCCCTCGAAATTCCTATATGGAAGTCCTAACCCTCAGGACCTCAGAATGTGACTGTACGTGCAGGGAGCTCTTCAGAGAGGTAATTAATGTAATTAATTGAGGTGATTAAATGAGGCCACGGGTGTGGCCCCTTCCCGATCTGACCGGTGTCCTTATAAGAAGAGGGAATTAGGACACAGACACGCACAGAGGAAACACTGTGTGAAGACAGAGGGAGAAGACGGCCACCTGCCAGCCGAGGAGCGAGGCCTCTCAGGAAACCAACTCGGCCACACCCCGATCTCGAACTTCCGGCTTCCAGAACGCCGAGAAAACCCACTTCCGTAGGGTTAGTCACCCGGTCTGCGCTGTGCTCTGGCAGCCCTGGGAAGGGAATCCAGCTGACCATACAGGTCTCTGCCTAATACGTACCCAAATCCCACAGCCAAAGGAACAAAGCAGGTGCTCGGCACACACTGTATCATTTGTGCCAGCAGCCGCGGCAAAAGAGCTACACTCACCCGGTACTCGGTGCCCGAAACACCCCTGAAATCCCAGTGCCCACACGCCTACCTTGACAGCCAGTCCTTCTAAGAATGGCCATCTCAGGCCTACTGTGCTAGCTGTTTTCTACACACGCACATGCACGCGCGCGCACACACGCATGCACATGCACACACGCATGCACATGCTCACACAGACACACACGTGCATGCACATGCGCACACATGCACACAGGCATGCACACACATGTGCATACACGTGCACGCACAGGCATGCACTCACGCACACGCACAGACAGCAGAACAGGGACGGCTTTCACTCTGGCGCCTCTAAAGTCTCTCGCTTCTAGAAGATGACTAAGGGATTGCGAGTGTGGGCAGGGACAGTGACGTCACAGACAACCAGCCCGGAGCCTGAGCCTGAGAGAAGAGCCACTCTGCCTCGAGCCTGCCATGGGGCTCAGGCTCTTCTGTGGTGTGGCCTTTTGTTTCCTGGGAGTAGGTGGGTCTGGGAAGTTAGCAGCAGACCCCTGTGTTATTATTCCTAGGCCCTGAATACAAGATTTTCCCCTCATCAGGCTTCATGGCCTCTTTTTTTTTTCAAAGTTTTTTATTTATTTCTGAGAGACAGAGAGAGAGAGAGAGAGGGAGAGCGTGAGCAGGGGAGGGTTAGAGAGAGAGGGAGACAGAATCTGAAGCAGGCTCCAGGCTCTGAGCTTCAGCACAGAGCCCGATGTGGGACTCGAACCCATGAGCTGTGAGATTGTGACCAGAGCCGAAGTTGGACGCTCAACTTACTGAGCCACCCAGGCGACACTCAAATTGCTTTTTTTAAAAAATTTTTTTAATGTTTGACTTATTTCTGAGAGAGAGAGGCAGCGTGAGCAGGGGAGGGTCAGAGAGAGAGGGAGACACAGAATCCGAAACAGGCTCCAGGCTCCCAGCTGGCTGTCAGCACAGAGCCCGACAAGGGGCTCGAACCCACAAACCATGAGATCATGACCTGAGTCGAAGTCGGATGCTCAACTGACTGAGCCACCCAGGCGCCCCCTTGGCCTTTTTTTTTCACCTCATCTGTCCATCTCTCTTAGGCTTTGTGGATGCACAAGTAACACAAACCCCGAGATATCTCATCCAAAAAGTGGGAGCACAAGTTTTGATGGAATGTTTGCAGAATATGGACCATGAAAGAATGTTCTGGTATCGACAAGACCCGGGTCTGGGGCTGCAGCTCCTCTATTGGTCGTATAATACTAACAGTTTGGAGAAAGGAGATGCCCCTGACGGGTACCGGGTCTCTAGAAAGAAGAAGAATGCCTTCCCCCTGACCTTGGACTCTGCCAGCACCAACCAGACAGCTGTGTACCTCTGTGCCAGCAGTAAATCCACAGCACCACACAGCCACATCCTCTCTGCACAAAAAGGGGCAGACGTCAAGGGAAGTGACCACAGCTCAGGGCTGAGCTGCACTGCCTCCCATGGCACATTTGTGCCCATCAGAAGCCAGGCGGCCTCTAAGGAGGAACCAAGACCACAGACACACATGTTGGCTAGGAGAGCATGGATATTTTTCAGGCCCCACTCCTCACCCCTTTCCAAGTCAGGCCCCCTTCTGAACTTACGTAACCCGCCCAACTTTATGTGTCATCCCCAACCTAAATGCATGAGACCCCCAACCCCAACCAGGAGAAGTCTCTTCACTTATTCGCACTGGAGAGGCCCTGCCCTACGACCCTTTATCAATCTTTCCTCCCTGTTCTATCAGAGTCCCTCATACTCTGCTACTTTGATCCCTGAATGCTCTTACTTGACATTTCGCTAGAGGGCGCTCACACATTTTAACTCTTTAGCTATGTCCTCTCTTCCATGTGTTGATTTCAACAGGAAGCTTGTGGAGTTTGAATCCTGTTTGGTCAGTTGAGAAAGAGAAAAACTCTGACAAAAATAGATCTTTTTGAGGTTCTCTAAATGGGTGATGTGTTTTATTGGAAAGTTCTGATCAGGGAAGGAATACATTGTGATGCAGGAGGTGGTAAGAATTAGGCTAAGGGCACGTGGGTGGCTCAGGTGGTTAAGTGTCCTCTGACTGTTGAGTTTGGCTCAGGTCATGATTTCGCGGTTTGTGAGTCTGAGCGCCGCATTGGGCTCTGTGTTGACAGCATGGAGCCAGCTTGGGATTCTGTCTCTCCTTCTCTCTCTGCCCCTCCCCTTCTTGCTCTCTAGATCGCTCTCAAAATAAAAATTTAAAAACTTACAAGAAAAAGAATTAGCCGGGCTAAATCTGTACTCACAATCCCCTGAAGAAAGTATCTGCTTGTTTTAAGAATGAAACATACACTATCCTGTCAGTAAATATTAATTGAGCTTATTCTGCTTTGGGAATACAAAAGAAACGTAAAGGGTATTGGAAATCCATACATCAGTGCAAAAGTATTAACAAAACAGATGTTTAAGATGCTTCAATTCACTGCTAAGTTTTTATGGTGTAGAACTCAGAGAAAAAGTGAATCGATCACATTACAATATTCGGGATTAAGTTCACATGACAGCTCAGATTTGAGCTGATTTTTTTCGTCTTCCAAGTTTCTATTTAAAGTCCAGTTAGTTAACATATAGTGTAGTGTTGGTTTCAGGGGTAGAATTTAGTGATTCATCACTTACATATAACACCCAGTTTGAGCTGATTTTAGATAAGAAATAAAGGCAAGAGGAAGTATCAAAAGTAAGAAATATCCTGCAACATTTTTGCGAGAGATCCTACTGGAATGAAAAGGTGGCCTTCTTTCTCTGGAAAAGACACGGATCATAGGTCTCCCAACAGAGGTCGACATCTAGAACAGAGAAAGCACCTCTTCACAGAATAAGGTTAAACGACAGGACATATCTACAAACATCTATTTTCAGTGAGCCTTCAGGGTGTCTGGGAGTCCTATAACTTCCCATAAATTATTTACTTGCCACAGTAAGCATTGCACTGACCCAGATGATCAACCTCGAGAGAGGCGAACAGATATGAGCACTGTGGTTTCATTCCCAGTGCTTTCTGGGACCATTCCCAACTTCACTGAGACCCTGGTGGGAAGAGCTCCACCCCAGCTCAGTCCTTACACGCTGCCGCTTGCTCCTTCAAATGCATCTTACCTTGCTAAGGAGCTGTCGCCCAAGCAAAGAGATAGGACATGTGAATTAAATGGATAATACGCAGAGATTGAATATCATACATCAAATGAATTATACAAGACATCTAAAGAGGTTGAAAGGATTATAGATTGGGAGAAGAGGCTTGAGTTCAGAAATAAATTGAAAAGAAGAGTTCCAAAGAGAGTTCACAGAATACACTCTTAAAAGCCCATAAAATATTACCAATGTTTACCGTAAGAGTACAAGGAAGCATTCAGAAAATGTAAACCATTATTTTGGATAAAGGTACATCACATTCAGATACTGAAAAATTCATAGAAGGAATGATGCTATCCTAAATCTCCAAGAAAGCAAGGTTTAAAATTTTGTGATGGGTAAATATAACAAATTCTTTTGTGTTAAATGAAAATATAAACAGGCTTTACTAGGACATGATGGAGAAATGGGGGTGGCCTCTTGAAAAACAGGGGCAATAAAAGAAAAGAGAACATCTCCCCTTTTTTCTAGACAAGAGTGAGATATCCCAAGCAGTTTATTTTAAGATACAATTGTGAAATACAAGTATTATTGCCTACTGATTATAAGTGAAAAACCTAAATTGAAATATCTCATCAAAAGCCACAGAGCTGGAAAGCTAATGGCAGAGATCAGTGTTCCTATACTGTTTTTATTTATTTTTTTTAAATAGTTTATTGTCAAGTTGGTTTCCATATAACACCCAGTGCTCGTCCCAACAAGTGCCCTCCTTCATGCCCATCACCCCCCTTCCCCTCTCCCCCCCCATCAGCCCTCAGTTTTTTCTCAGCATTCAAGAGTCTCTCATGGTTTGCCTCCCTCCCTCTCCCCAACTATTTTTCCCCTTCTTCTCCCCCATGGGCCTCCGTTAAGATCCTCCTAATGCACCTATATGTGCAAACATATGGTATCTGTTCTATACTGTTTTTAAAATGACCAGATAATGGAGTCCACTATGGGTAAATTTCCATGCTCAGCTCAATGGGTCTCAAATCCAACCATTAGTATTAGAATTAGATTTAATTCTAGATTTATTAGAATTAGATATAATTCACACAGCCAAAGATTTGGGTCTCCTATCTTTGCACCAGCAGCATAGCCAGCACCAAAGATGTATTTCATGATGTAGCATAAACTTTCAACACTTCTATCTTGAAGTAGAACAGTGAAGTGTTAACAGAAGAAATGGTATCTCCCTAGTGATGGACAAGTAGAGATAGCCATAAGAAAAAAATGGCCAGTTGTATTTTTGCTGACTATAAAACAACTGAAACTAAGGTATATCTCCATTCATTTTCAGAACGGTGTAGATAAAATGATCTTAAAGTGATGCAAGACAGAGAAAAATGTTAAAAGTCAAAACAAGCTATAAATAAAGAAACGACAAAGAGAGTGATACACATTTCTCTGTAGCAACCCTGAATGCTAGAAAGCAGAGGTGTAAAAAATAACTGCAAAATTCTGATAGAAAACAATTTTCAGCCTATTTTTCTCAACCAACCCAAGCTATCAATCAAATGCAACTTTCATTTCTGCCAGGCTCTAAAACCTTTATTTCCATTTCACTCTTCCTTAGGAAGTTCCTAAGGAATGTAATAATTCCTTAATGTAATAATGTGTATCAGCAAAGTACAGGAGAAAGTCAAAAAGAGAAGAAGTCATAGGATTTGGAAAATAGGAAATCCAATTCCAAACTGTAAAAAGTTTAAAATGAATATGATAATTTTTAGGTAATCACTAAAAAAAATAATAAATAGAGAAGTATACCTAAAATGTCAGTAGTTAACAAATAATAAAATAAAAAAATAGATTTTTTTTCAAATAATTAAATAGGGTCTATCCCAGGAAAAAGTTTGCTCTGACAATTCAAAAATCAGTCATTGTAGGGGTGCCTGAGTGACTCAGTTGATTGAGTGTCTGATTCTTGATTTCAGCTCAGGTCATGATCCCAGGGCCTTGGGACTGAGCCCCATGTCTGGCTCTGCACTGAGCATGGCACTTGTTTAAGATCATCTCTGTCTCCTTCTGCCCCTCTCCCCCAACTCGCACATGTATGTTCACTCTCTCTCTAAAATATAAATTAAAAAATTAAAAATTAAAAAAATAAGTCATCATTTATTTTATTATCACACGTATAAAAACTATAACAGTTATCACTAGAAAGAAAAAAAAGCACTTAACAAAATTCCATATCCACTGATGATAGGAACACTCAGAGAATTGGGAACAGAACGGGACTCCCTCAGTCTAATGAAGGAAATCTGCAAGCAGCCAACAATTAACAGCACAATTAATGGCAGAAATATTCAACATTTTAGCTCTAAGATAATAGATGAGTCAATAACGTTCACTCACAGCACCTCTGTCCCACATTAATGGAGATGCAACGCAGTACATCCAGACAAGAAAAAGATGAAAAGGCTGAAGAGTGAATGATAAGGTAAGATCTTTTAAGAGATGAAATCACTGTTTACATTTAAATATCAAAAGAAACTACAAAGGTATGAAATTATTAACTGAATTTATTAAGGCATGGGTTATAACATTAACGTGCAAAAATCAATTACATTTATATGGTATAGCAAACAATGGGATAATTGAATTTTGAAATTTGAATTTTTTATGTTTTATTTATTTCTGAGACAGAGAGACAGCATGAGCAGGAGAAGGTCAGAGAGAGAGGGAGATACAGAATCTGAAACAGGCTCCAGACTCTGAGCTAGCTGTCAGCACAGAGCCCAACGTGGGGCTCGAACCCACCCACCATGAGATCATGACCTGAGCTGAAGTTGGACGCTTAACTGACTGAGCCACTCAGGCGCCCCTAAAATTTGAATTTAAAAGAATATAAACAAACCCAAAATATTTAAGAACAAATTTAACAAGACATGCAAGACATGTATACTGAGAAGTAAAATAAAATTACTTAGAGAAATGAAAGACAACTTTACTTTTTATTATTTTTTAAAGTTTTCTTTATTTATTTTGAGAGTGAGAGAACACATGAGCAGGAGAGGGGCAGAAAGAGGGAGAGAGAGAATCCCAAGCAGGCTCTACGATGTCATGCAGAGCCCAATGTGGGGCTTGAACTCACAAACCATGAGATCATGACATGAGCTGAAATCAAGAGTCAGAAGCTCAACCAACTGAGCTACCCAGGTGCCCTGAAAGACAAGTTTACAAAGTGAGATAGATCATGTTCACAAATTGGAAGACTGAATATTGTTAAAATGATCATTCTCCCCAAATTGATCCATAGATTCAATAAAATCCCAATTATTGTCCCAACTGGATTTTGTGGGGTGCTGTTTTTTTTTTTTTAACTAGAAATCTTATTCTAAAATGTTTATGGAAATGAAAAGGTTCTGTGAGGAGGTGAGATCCGATTAAAAGCCTATGTGTGATATTTCAGACCTCACCAGTGGCAATTACCCAAAGGGGAGCACATATGTGGTGCTCCATAATGGTAGATGGGGAGTGGTGGATACATGGTGGATGGATGGCAGGTGAATGGGACACCTTGTGAATGAAGACCCATCCTAAGTGAAGAGCCGCACAGCTCCACTAGGGGGCAGATGGACTTTCTCCACATCTGCAGACCCTCCTCCTCCTACTACAGAAGGGAAACAGAGAGGCAGTAGGGAAGGAAGACCACATTGGGGAGGAGAGACAAGCTTGAGTTTGCCTTCTTAGTGCCTTTTCTCGAGGAACGTGAGAGGTTATCATCTCAAGATGCTGACTTGCTTGCTTCTTCTCCTGGGACAAGGTACGAGCCTAATCCCACTGAGAAGTTTGGGGTTAATGCTGATGTTGAATAGAGGAGCAGAGGGTCTGAGGCCACCCATCAGAGGATGAGGGAATTGGATGAGTGGATTAGTGGATTCTGATGGCTTCACAGTTGGAAGAACAAAATGGAGGCAGTGCCAGGGATCCAAGGTGACAATAGCAAATAGTAAAGAGACCTTCCTGCTTCGAGACAAGCTTGTCAGCTCTCTGTCTCTCTCTCTCTCTCTGACTCACTGAAACTAGGCTCTGTGTTCGGTGCTCTCCTCTCTCAGAAGCCACGCAGGAACATCTGTCAACGCGGGGCCTCCATGACAATCCACTGTGAGGTCGATACCCAACTCCCCTTAATGTTCTGGTACCATCAGCTCCCAGGACAGAGCTTGGTACTGATCGCAACTGCAAACCAGGGCGTGGTGGCCACTTACGAACATGGATTTACCAGGGACAAGTTTCCCATCAGCCGCCCAACCCTAGAGTTCTCAACTATGACTATAAGCAACGTGAGCCTTGAAGACAGCAGCTTTTACTTCTGCAGTGCTGGAGACACAGTACTCAGCACAGATCAGAGAGCTGAGCAAGAAGCTCAGCTGGCTAGGAGCCTCCCTCCTGCCCAGCTCCCACGCCGACGAAGCTGAGGCCCCAGCAAGGCAGGCTGAAGGGGGAAGCCTACAGCTCTAGCTGTCCCTGTGCTTGTGGGTAGGCCTGGGTGTGAATGGGAAGACTGGCCACAGGGAGAAAATCTACAGGACAAACTGAGGGGAGGGGGGAAGGGGGGAGATCCATCCAGACACAAGAAGCGTAGCTACCAGGAGGCTGAGGATAAAATTTCCTTCGTAAGAGTATTTAGAAGTACTTGGGAAAGATCATTGGATACAGTTTGCCTTCAAGGGGGGCAGGGTCAGAAATACCCTTTAACTATTTTATCTCAAAGCTATATGTAGCTTGTTTCCTCTCTATATAGTTCAGAAGGCTTTTAGCCGTCTTGATATCACCCTGGTCCATTAGACTGATGGCATTTTCCTGGTTGTTCTTAGTGGCCTGGAATCATAAAGCACTCGAGATGCCTCAGTCTGACACACGCATGCCAGACCAACATACAATCTGTGCAAGTTCAGGGACGTGCCACACTGATGAGCTTTTGAGTAGTCCAAGGTCTGGGGCGTGTCTGATTCTACCGTCTAAAAATGAGAGCGAAACTGTGAAACCTTATACTGTCTGCCAAGGAGGAAGAGGTGCAATGCCAAGTGGGCCCCCCTGGACTTTGGAGTTACCAGAGGCTCCAGTTGGATGTGCAAACCTGGTCCAATTTTTGTGTAATCCGTAAGGCAAGGGCAGTGCGAGAGAGGGTTCGCAGCAGAACAAGGCGGTGATTAAAGCTGCCTCGGGCCGTACACCAGGTAGGTCCAGGTGCTCCCCAAGTCCCTGTGGCAGACAGGAATGCCCCCGGGCTTCCCCAGCAGGAGACTGAGCGAGCAGATGCAAAGAGTTTTGTGTGAAGCCACACTCTTCTGCCTGCCAACAGCTGCTTTTCCTTTGGAAAGCTGCCCCTGGATTATTTCATGCCGCATCGTGGCCGTCAGACTGTGTCAGCGGCCCCTCAGATCTGCAAAGCTACACGTGCACAGAGTAAATATACGAGACCCATCTCACTTCACTCTCAAGAGCAAGCACGAGTCTCATAGTTACTCCGACCCCACCCGCCTTCACCATCAATCCACACACACCCAAGGCTGCATGGGAATTTCCCAGTTCCAAATGAAAACTCATGGGCCCATCTTCTGGACCGGGTTATACTTTCCTCTGGAAACATCAGTACAGTCCAACACAAGTGTGGTCTGAAAGGGAGTGGGACAATGATCCTCTCAAGGGGCCAGGACTTCAGCCTATAAATCCAGGTGTTCACATTTTATCCGAGGAGAGATGGCCTGGGGTATCGTTCTAACTTGTGTTCAAGTTTGTTTCATACTGTCATCTAGACCCTTTAAACTGTTCACTCACATTTTCCTTCTTTTTGCTTCTCTGTGCTGCATTCTGGTTCATTTCTTTGGAACCAGTACCCAGTTTACTAAATCACTCCTCAGTTCCAATAAGCCATTTAACTCTTCAATTGACTTTGTTTATTTAAATTATATTTTGGTTTCTAGCAAATCTACTTGGATCTTTTACAAATATGAGGGGTCATTTTTGAAAGCATCTTGCCCTTTGTATATTTTAATTTTTTCTTTAATTTTAGAGAAAGAAAGAGAGCATGCAAGGCGGGGAGAGGCAGAGAGAGAGAGAGAGAGAGAGAGAATCTTAAGCAGGCCTCACACTCATTGCAGAGCCGGACACAGGGCTTGATCCCACAACCCTGGGCTTGTGATTGTAAAAATGAGATGAAATCATCCACATAAAACACAGAACACTATGCCTGATAGAGACAAAATACACAAATTAATTTAGTCCCACTTGAATTTCTTTCTCACTATAATATATGAAATTTTACCACTGGTAAGTTCCTTCCCCAAGATTAGCTATTGCCCTCTCTGGGAAAATTTTATTTACTATTGCCATTGTTTCTCTTTCTTTTAGCCATTTTAATCACAAAATCAGTGCATAGTATTGCAAAAATTAAAATCACTCATTTACATAAATTTAGATCATACAATACATACTGCTTTATCATTTACTCTCTTAATATTTCACAAATACCATTTCATGTAAAAATATATACATTAAGTTTTACAAGGCTATTTCAATACATAATCGTCAATTTTTACAATCAAAACCAATGTCAAGGTAAATAACACATGCTAGATGACAGGGTTTTTTAATTGAAAAGCAATGGAGTGTGTGCTGATTTGTTTCTGTTACAGACTCAGCAGGGAATAGTGAAAGTCCTCCCTACTCCACCTTCACATACCTGGCCCCTTCTTTTTTAATTATTTATTTATTTATTTTGAGAGAGAGAGGGAGAGGGAGAACACGCAGGGGAAGGGGCAGAGAGAAGGAGAGACAGAATCCCAAGCAGCCTCTGCACCATTAGTGAAGAGACTGACATGGAGCTCAAACTCACGAAACATGAGATCATGACCCAAGCCAAGATCAAGAGTCAGACGCCTAACCGACTGTGTCACCCAGGTGCCCCATGGCTGGCGCCTTCGTAAGTGAGGTCTCATGCTCAAATCCCATGTCCCCAAAGAGGTCCTTCCTGACCCCCTTACCTAATATAGAACTTGGCAACCCAGGAGTCACTCACATTTGTTACCACTCTATCCTGTTTTAACAATACCTAACCACTATATCTGATATAAACATACTTCCTCACATGTGTGTAGACACACCCAGAAATACACATAAGGGCCATGAAAGCAAGGACATGTTCTATCTTCCTCATTGCTGTTTCCTTACAGCTTAGAAAAACTGCAGGAAAGCTACAGGAATTCAGCCAATATTTACTGAGTGTTAGAGACTGAATTGCGCTCCTCCGAAATTCGTGTAAGTACAGCCCTAAGCCCCAGTGTTTTAGAATGTGATTGTATTTGGAGGTTTGGTCTAATCAAAGATCTAAGTAACTTAAAGATGGGGCCATGAGGATGGCCCTAATGCAATCTGGCTGGTATCCTTATCAGAAGAGATTAGGACATCTTAGGAGAGATAGCAGAGTTGTGCCCACAGAAGAAAGCCACATGAGGACACGGGGAGGAGAAGGCCATCTACAAGCCACGGAGAGAGTCCTTCGGAGAAACCAACTCTCCTGATACCTTGATCTTAGACTTCTAGCTCTCAGAACTATGAGGAAGTAGATTTCTGTTAAGACACCTAGTCTGTGTTATTTTGTTACGGTGGCCCAAGCACACGAATATTTTGAATAAATAAATATGATTAAAAAGAAAAGAGGACAATTTGCCAAGCAGTATGGATTTCCCTGGAGGAAAAGTCTACAAATGTATTAGAGCTTAGACAATGTAATCCCAGAAGGAAATGAGCTAGATTGTTCTAACAATGCTTCCCTTTTTATGTTTGAAGAGAAAGGTGGCCCCATAGTGTGCCAGGCCCTCTGCTGCATTCCCAAGACTGGGAAAGGGAATAGATGTTATGGGTTCCAGATACCTAAGCCCAGAACTTTCTCAAACACAGTGGCCCTGAAGTGGATTGTCGTTAAATTGGAACCATACAGGTACCTGTGTGAACTGAGCACCCAGTGATGGGCCATGGAGAGCCTCTGGACAGGTTGGCCAATAACAAGTGGACAAACCAATGGCTGCCCTCCAAATGGACAACACATTCTGGAATTTTTATAAGTCAGATGAGTAGAGAGAGCCCAACTGACTAACTGGGCTTATCACTGAACTTGGCTTGTGGAGCTCAATCTGGATCTAATATGATTTTAAAAAATAAATACACATGTCATTTATTAAACTCTGAGCATTGTGGAACAAGTCACGTCTGCTACAATAATAACAGCCCATGTGTCTCTTCCTTTTGGACTCTCTCTTGCCTTTCTTCTGCTTACTACTCTCCAATAGATGCTGGGGCCACTTAAGCAGGTCAGATAGACCCAGACTGAGACAAGGAGGAGTGGAAATGTGAAAAGAAAGATCAGTACATTACAAGAACCAGTCTTTTGTTAGCTAGTGTTAAAGCCTTACTTGCCAGAGACTTCCCACTCACCTCTCTAAAGAAGCCTGAGGAATAGACAAAATATGCAAATGGAACTTCACTCTGGGCATAAAACTTCATCTTCCTTGGCTTCAAGGTGGGGAGCAGGACAAAGGGGAGAGAACGGATGGATAACCCCATTTAGTCAATGAGCCATGGCCAGTCTACGCCTCCACACCTCTGTCTCAGTCTTCACACTTTTCTGTACCACACAAAGCCCGCCCCTCACTATCCAGAGTCAGTGATTCCCAGGCTCAGATATTCAAGAAATCGGTTCTTATCAGGTAAGAAATTGTGCCACCGTGAAAACTGTGGTTTAGAAAAAATAATGAAGAAGAAAGGAGATGGAAGTTTAAAGAGAAGATGGCTCAGAACCAGACAATGTGGTTGGAGATCAGTAAAGAACATTGGGCCCCAAGGTGGAGTTGACTACAAGCTGAGGAGAAATACCCGAGCCCAAGGGGTGTGGGTGGGGGGACCTGGGGAGCAAAGTGTTACACACACACACCCACAACTGGTGGCTTGGAATCAGACAAAAATCTACTTTCCAGACCACTCACTGAAAAGTCCAAAAGACCCCAGTGTGGAGCAACACTATGGGAAATGAACTTCACTTATGTAAGGAAAGGAGGCTCTGGTGTCAACTCCACGTTCATCAGCCAGGTGACCCTATAGAAGTCACTTATCTCTGAGCTTTAGATTCTTTATTGGTAAAAAGAAGAAAATGGTATCTGTTACCTAACCCATGAGGCTGTACTGTGGATCAAATAAAGAAGAAGGGAAACAAATGTTCTAAGGTGGAGCAGGTGAGTTCTAGAGTCAACTATCATGCTTAAATCCCATCTCTACAACTCACTGGCTGTGTGATCTTGAGCAAGTTGCTCCACCTCTGTAAGGCTCATTTTATCATCTACAGAAGGGGCAATCTCATGGGTAGCTGTTATAGTAAAATGGGAAAAAACGGTCCAAGAAAGACTGAGACAATGTTTGGCATATTAAACACAAAGAAATTATTATCATATTATCATAATTAAAAGCTGGTGGTTTGAAATGCTAATCATGAAATATGAACTAGGAGAATGTGTTAGAAAAATGGTTCAGAATGAAGAGTATAAGAGCTGCACAGACTTCTCCAAACTGAATTTGGGCAAAGTTGTACCTGAATTCTTCCCACATCCCCGAGCCTAAAGCATGAGGTAATGGTCTAACTTATAGCTATTTTCTCTGCCTGGAAGGTGATTCCTGCTACGTTCAAGAAAACTGACGTCATGCTATGTTGTGGGTGTAATAGTTTATTCTGAAGAGGAGCACAAAATATCAGGAAAAAGGTAGTCTCGGGGCTTTAAACACAGAAAATCCTCAAGCCCTTGGATATTTCCTTTCAGACAGAGTCAAAGCCACAAACACTTATCCAAAAATTTTCTCCCTATTCCCCAATTTCCTATTTCTACCAAGGATCACCTTTTCAGAGTGTACCTGTACAGGGAACACTGGCACGTGTTCCTCTTCTTATCTGCTACAGCAAGGCTTTCTAAGGACACCCCACAACAAAGAGATAAAATAGCATATTTGGTGACATTACAGGGAAAGCCCTTATTATCAAGGTTCTACAACTAGTTCTACAACAACCCGTGAGCACAGAGAGACATGTCATCCGTGCCTTAGACATGGCCTAGAGCAGATGGAGGTCATGGCAAGGTAAGGCTCTGAGACCAGGTGCCAAACAGAGGATTAATTTGATCTTTTCTTTTTTCTTTTTTTTTTAAATGTTTTTATTTATTTCTAGGAGAGAGAGAGAGAGAGAGAGACAGCGTGAGGAGGGGAGGGTCAGAGAGGGAGTCACAGACTGAAACAGGCTCCAGGCTCTGAGCTGGCAGTCAGCACAGAGCCCAACGCGGGGCTCGAACCCATGAACTGCGAGATCATGACCCAAGCGAAAGTCGGACGCTTAACCGACTAAGCCACCCAGGCGCCCCTAATTTGATCTTTTCTATTTCTGCCAGAGAGCCAAGCATCAGGAAGGATCTGGAGGTACATTCTGTCCTCAGGGAACCTCTGGCTTGATCCCAAATCAACATTCTCTTAGATGGCACCTGCAGCAATTCCCAAACTTCCAACACTTTCCACGTCTTCCCGTAGCCTTGAGGCCGGCTCTGCCATTTTTAGATGTATATTCTTGGACAACACAGAACCTTGCCGATTCTAAGTTTCTTCTTCTATAAACGGAAATAATTTCTTTCTGCACATTTCACAATTAAAACATTTATGAAAAGCCAAATTCGAAACTCAACACAAATGAAGATACCACATACCACTGCTGTTTGTGTGTGAAAGCTCGTTAAAAGCTGTCAGGCACTGTGCAAATATAGCACCTTCCCACAGAGGTGTGAGCCCATCAGGATGAGAGGGGGTGCCGTAGGAAAGGCCAGAGCTCTGAGCAGTGGGTCCCCTGTTGTGGGGAAGCTGGCCTCTAGCCATGCCGGGCACTGGACCAGAAGACAGCCTATGGGCCACTCCCAACACCACGAGTCCCACTGTGGTGTTTTCCCCAACTTCTACTAGTTTCCATTTACTCCATTCCCCCAGCCTACTTCCTATCTCACCACCAGACTCCTGGGCCTTTTTCACCTTGTTCACCACCTCCAGAACATTTATTCATTTCCACCTTTCAGAGAATTCAAACATGAAGTATGCCTACTCCAGCCCTTTGCCACCCCGGAGCTCAGAGGAGCTGAGAAGGAGAAGTGTCTTCACAAGAGGGCCTCTCCACCTGGCTCACATAATCACACTTGAGCTCAGACACTGGCTCCATCTCTATTCCCTTCTGGTCAGGTTATGCCTCAATAGATTATAAGATTGTGTCTTGGTGGCAATGGCACGTCCCAAATTGAAGTCATTTCTGGAAAAATGAACTCTGTGCTGAGGCCAGCACAGTAGTCCCACTGCATCTAAAATAGAAAATTCCAGAATCCCCCCCAGTCCTTTGTTGTTATTGATGATCGAACACTCGACCCCTTCACTACGTGCTTATCTCTCTACCTACTGCTGATTCTCTAATCAGAACCCAGAGTCACCACTGCCCAAACCCTTTTTAATATCTGATCTGGAGCTCAGGCTGCCCCTAGCAGGTGGGGGAAATTTTCATTACCGCTGGTGTAGCTTCCCAGGGCAACCATGAGGTTGCTTAGAGAGAACCCAAGACAGTGTGAGTGATGAGAAAGATCAATGTCCTAATAAGGAGGACAAGGAGAGATGTGGTATTGGTCTTCCATCTTCCAAATAGACCAGGCAAATGTCTGCTTAATTTCTCCTTCCAAATGCTTCTGTCCACAAGCCTTGGTAGGAATGAAAGTCAGCTGAAAGCCCAGATTCCCAAGAAACCCTGCCTCTCCCTCCTCATCATCTCTTGACATTGGGATGTTCATTCCTCAAAGCCCTTAATGTGACCTTCCTATCTAGTGGTTTAGACTTGGGAGAAATGTCTTCATGCTTCCAGATAAAGACTTAGACAAGACTTCTCTCCCTTGTAGGGGTCCCCGGTCACTACCAGCCAAATTTGCTTCCAATACCAGCTCTTGCTTAGAGTAAGTTAAGTAAATCTCCATGAGGTCAGAGGGCCCAGGCCATTCTTCCTTTTCCTCTCATCTCAGCTTAAGAGGGTCCAGCTATGACATATGGCAGTTTGGCTTCTTCTCCTCCCCCCAGAACCCTCCCAGGAGTCAGCTGGTCTTCCTCTCTGCCCTCACAAGGTACGTTTTCTTATCACCTGTGGGTCACGAATCCACAGATGGCCAAACACAGAGCTGAGGCAAGGCCCTGGGAAGGGAAAGTTACAGGTGTGTTTGTCCTGGAAGGAGCTGTGGCCCTCCTTGCTCACATGACTCCTCGCCCTCATTTGGAGAGGGATAAAAGCGTCCCCACTACCCCTTCACTTCTACTTCTGCCACCATGAATCCATTCCTGATCCTTGCTTTCGTGGGAGCTGCTGGTAAGTCCCATGCATGGCTTCAGGCCCCATGTGCCCCTCTTCTGGCAGACATACCTGCTCCACTCTTGCTGCTCTTCTGTGTTTACCTGGGTTCTGATTGTCTCTCTCCCCTGCCTGGGAGCCCTCTTTCTCATTCTTGGGCTCTCTTTAAGATGGTCCCACCTTGTGCTGACTTCACTCCCAACCCCCTCATTGACCCATTTAGGACCTTGTTGGAAGAGGCTGGAAAGGGAGACCAGGTGCCAGCGGCTCATGAAATGAACCAGGGGTCTTGAGGATTACTTCTGGTGACTCTGGGATAGCTCCCCCATAGCTGTCCTCAACCCCAGGCATGCCCAGAGAAGTGGAAAGAATATATATGCCAAAGCCTTATCCTTATAAATCCTGATATAGTTGGCCTGGGGTGTAGCCTGTGCGTTGAATTTTTTAATTTTTTATTTTAAGCTTATTTACTTATTTGGAGAGAGAGCAAGAGTGAGCAGGGGGGGAAGGGCAGAGAAAGAAGAAGAGAGAGAGTCCCAAGCAGGCTCTGCACTGTCAGCATAGAGCCCTACGTGGGGATCGATCCACAACTGTGAGATCATGACCTGAGCCAAGATTAAGAGTCGGACACATAAATGACTGAGCCACCCAGGAGCCCCTGTGCACTGAATTTTTAAATTTTCTAAAAGGCTTTAGGATTCCCAAGTGTGTAGCCAAGGCTTAGAATCACTGTTCTGTTAGGCAATAACAGTTGGTCTATCTTCATCCTGCCTAATGGGCCTGAGGGCTCCTGTAGATTTTTAGCTATGGGGAAAGCTGGATACAGCCAGGGCTACTTAGCCAGATTGTCCTTGCTAGGCCATCCTGACAACCTGGGGCTCAAATAGCCATGAGGAGTAGAGCAATGATGGATAAGAGAAGCATTCAGGCACCAGGCTCCGTGCCCTGCAGACACACAGAGAGACTCTGGAGAGCCACGCGCTGTGGCACCTACTGGGGATGTGATGCTCCCCGCCTACAGACCTGCAATCTCTGTGCTTGGTGAGGACTCCTAACTAGCAGGATCCAACCACAGGGCTCTAGACTCCCCCCACCAACACCTGCTGAATTGTCTTCTCCTTTCCTATCTCCATCCAAGTTGCTTTCCCTACGGACGATGATGACAAGATCGTCGGGGGCTATACCTGTGAGGAGAACTCCGTCCCCTACCAGGTGTCCCTGAACTCAGGCTACCACTTCTGCGGGGGGTCCCTCATCAGTGACCAGTGGGTGGTGTCTGCGGCTCACTGCTACAAGTCGTAAGTGCCGGGTCCCCCTCACCCAGAGCCCTCTCGGGTGCTGGGGCCAACCCAGGAGTGCGGAGGTTGGGGAAGATCGGGGATGGAGAGGCGAGGTCGTCACCAGCCTCCCACTCACAGAAGTGAGGGGGTGAATAGCGGCACTGGATAGAAAGCCTCTCACTTCCAAAACAAATGGATGAAACGACAAAGGCTAGGGAGGGACTCTTTTGGGGGTGGTGGGGTCCAGTGGGAAATTAGCAAGGACCTTGCATGAGTCACCTCTGCCAGTTGACTATACACCGAAGCCACCTAGGATTCGTTCAAAAAGTATTGATGCCTGGGTCCTATCCCAGGGCACTTACCTCAGAATTCTCAGGAAGAGGGTTCTGAATACTGGTGAGTTTTTAATGCTCTCCACCTATAGTGACTCTACTCCGTGGCAGAACTGAGGATCTTTGCCTAGACCGAGGTTCTCCATCCGAATTACCTGAGAGGTGATTTTAGAAAAAACACGGACCATTGGGTCCCACCCCAGAGCTTCTGATTCAGCAGGTCTGGAGCAGGGGGAGGGGACGCACCCTCTGTACTTCTAATAAGTTCCCAGGTGATACTGAGGCTGCAGGTCCTCTGGGGCAACAGTCTGAGAACCACTGGATGAGCTCATACAGGATGATGGCACTTACCAGACCAAGAAGGAAGGGAATAGAAGTTGCTGCATGTGGTTAGCAAAATTACAGAGAACGAGGCATGCGTGGGAAGCTTCTAGCAGGTCATCTGTGGCTGGGGTACCAGGTGCATGGGCGTTTGTGGGGTAAGCAGCTGGGAAAGCAGGCTGAGGAGCAGTCCCCACAGGATCCCTTCACCTCATCCCTGCTCCATGACCACTATTTCCCGCAGAAAGCTCTTGGTCTCACACCTGCACTGACCCACCACCCCTCTCGTGCCAGATGATAGTGCCACAGTCCCCGCCGTGAGCAGAGAGCTCAAGAACACTGGGGGAACGTGGGCACATGCTTCTCTTCCCAACAGCCGCATCCAGGTGAGGCTCGGAGAGTTCAACATCGAAGTCCTGGAGGGAGATGAGCAGTTCATCAACTCGGCCAAGGTCATCCGCCACCACAGATATAACAGCCGGACCCTGGACTATGACATCATGCTCATCAAACTCTCCTCGGCTGCAGCCCTCACTTCCCGGGTGTCCACCATATCTCTGCCCTCAGCCTGCGCACCTGCCGGCACCCAGTGCCTCATCTCCGGCTGGGGCAACACCCTGAGCTTTGGCAGTGAGTGGGGCCCCCACTGCTTCATCCTCCAACTTCCCCACTCCCCAGAACCAAGCATGTCCCTGAGCTTGAACCCCACTGCACTCCGAGCTCTGGGCTGGGTGCTAGAAAGAGGCAAAGCTTTAAGGAGTTGACTCCCTAGAACCAAAATACTGGACAAAGGTAGCCCTTGCTATTGTCACGTCTAGGGAGGGGTTCAGCAGCGATCATTCTAGGAACCGAACCCCGTTGTCCCTCTCTGGGGCTTACCTTCTCGGAGTCCTCTCCTGGCTGCCCTCCATGTTCAGCACTGGATTGCTGGCCTCTACCCTGGCCTGACTCCCATTTCTCCTTTCCTTGATCTCTTCCTGCTCCTCAAAGCCAACTACCCTGAGCTGCTGCAGTGCCTGGACGCCCCGCTGCTGAGTCAGGCCCAGTGTGAAGCCTCCTACCCCGGGCAGATCACCAACAACATGATTTGCGCTGGCTTCCTCGAGGGAGGCAAGGACTCCTGCCAGGTGACTCGGCCCCTTCCCGCGCGGAGACCCCTGCCCAGGGGCAGGATTTGAACACCCAGGGCTGTGGGGTCGGGGGAGGAGGGCTCTGTGCAGTGAACTCATAAAGGGGTGAGGAAGGCTAGTCTCTGTGACAGTCATCTTCATGTTAGAGCAGAGAACGGGCCACCCCGGGAGAGGTGCGGAGCCCCAGATCTGACTAGAATGTAATCGTCTAAGGTTCAGACTGTGTATGGCTCTGTTTACCCTTTTCTCCTTCCTAAAACTTGTCCCATCTTCATCCTTCCCCAGGGTGACTCTGGTGGCCCTGTGGTCTGCAAAGGAGAGCTCCAAGGCATCGTCTCCTGGGGCTATGGCTGTGCCCAGAAGAACAAGCCTGGAGTCTACACCAAAGTGTGCAACTTTGTAGACTGGATTAAGGAGACAGTGGCTGCCAACAGCTAAAAGCCCCAGGCTCCTGCCGTCCCTGTACTAATAAACTGAGCCTCTTACAACTGCCTGTGTCTGAGCCTGCTCCCTCCTACCCCCCTCGCTCTGCGGACCTCCCCCCGCCCCCGACTGAGGTCAGACAGGGCTCTACCCCTTAAAGAGCAACAGAACGCCCCAGTTCCCAAGACGTGTTCCATGGCATACTAGTTTAGCTGCATGTGAAGACATGAAATCTAAAAACAAAATAAGTAGGGGGCAATGGGGCGGGGCTATTTACTAGAGAACAATACAGGACGCTCTGCTAAAGAGGTCCTCGACCTTTGCATTTCCTTGGGTCTACACTGCAGGACTCCTGTGCGCCCAACACAGGTCATAGTTTGCAGGCTCTCACTAGCTCCTTTCACTGCGACCCAGAGCTAATCACCTCGGAAACCCTTGTGCCAATCACCTTGGCCTTTGCTGAGCTCCCCACCCCCCACCCCCACCTCCATCCCCACCCCCACCCCGACGTACACGTGTTCTTTCTAGCAGGTTGTGCTGCTTCCCGGGAGCAAAAGGCCACACTGGACCCTCGGCCCCATAACCTGCCGCTGTGTCTAAGAGAGACGGCAGCCCCCACACTCTGGAGAGATCTGCCTCTTACTCATCCCCTGTAACGATACCAATACGTGTCTACCACACCGGGCGCTTTACAAACATTTTTACATCTGGTCCCTTCTTGCCTCTGTCATGGTGATTACGCCAGTGATACAGACAAGAAAGCAAAGGCTCCGGGAAGGTTGTTAGCTTTCCAGGTCCCTCCTCCAGCGGATGGGAAATCCGGACTTGGGCTCCTCATTAGCCTGGCCCCAGAAGCCTGTGCTCTCTCTACCCTCCTCACCATGTCTCCCGCTGCTGCTGGGGTCTGAGATGCTGCCTGGCCACGGGCTCTGCTCTTCCACAGCCTTCCAGGCCATTCCCTGCCTCCCTGCACTTCACGGGGGCTCCGGTCCCTGGCCATCTTCCGGCACTGGTCACAGAGATCCTGAGCGTGACACAGGCCCCTGACCTCCCACAGCCTCTAAAATAGAACCTGAGAGGGGCGCCTGGGTGGCTTAGTCGGTTAAGCGTCCGACTTTCGCTCAGGTCATGATCTCGCGGTTCGTGGGTTCGAGCCCCGCGTCTGGCTCTGTGCTGACTGCCAGCTCAGAGCCTGGAGCCTGTTTCTGTCTGTGACTCCCTCTCTCTCTGACCCTCCCCTGCTCGCGCTCTCTCTCTCTCTCTCTCTCATAGAAATAAATAAAAAAAATATTTAAAAAAAATAAAAAATAAAAAATAAAATAGAACCTGAGCGCTTCATCCTGCAGATGGGCGGTTCCTTCATCCTCGCCCCGCCTACATTTCCATCCTCCATCTCTCTCCACTCCTCTCCTCTCTGTCTCTGCTCAGGTGCTTAGAAATCCCAGTGGCTCCTCCGACAAGCCACCGACCTCTCACCTCTAGCTCTGTGTGTTACTGGTCCATCTGGCTTGATGCCCTTCCCACCTGCCCCTTCACCCTCTTCAGGAAAGTCATTTCTGACTCCTCCTGCCCTGGGAACTTCTTCCCCCTGCCCAGTGCTGGCCCTGTTGGCCCTGGGGTCTGAGCAAGGAGTCCTCCTCCTCCTGCTGCTGCTTGCGTACAGTGGTCAGTCCTGCTCATGCTGCCTAGTAACTGTGGATGCATCTCCTTGGCATTCAATGAATGGTGAGCTCCTTGGGCAAGTAATCTTGTCTTACTCATCCTGGCACATCTAGTGATTAAACACCGTCTACAATATAATAGACACCCAGTGATTGAATGATTAAAGTATGAGCTAGGACTGGAGGGAAATGTACAGAAGAAAGAAAGAATCTTCCAGAACAATGGTTCTCCATGCTGGACCCTGGGACCAGTGGCACCAGAATCACCTGGGAATTTAGGCGAAGTGCAAATTCCAGCGCCCCTCCCAGCTCCTGAGTCAGAAATTCTGAGATGGAGCCCAGCCTCTTGCATTTTTACAAGACTTCCAAGGCCTTCTGATGCATGCTAACGCTTGAGATGCAATGCAGAAGGGGTATCCTTAAGCCAGCGCTCTCGGTGAAGACAATAGTCCCTAACATGTTTACTAACTTTCTTTAGGCACCATAATAAAGCTTTATGTGTGTTATCTGATTTAGGTCTCTCAAGAACTCCATAAGGCAGGTGGTATTATTATTAAAGGGACTGGGTAACTAGCCCAGGGCCTCACAGGCATAAGAAGAGGGCCTGGGTGAGTGGGCGTCCAGGCGGTCTGGCTCCAGCAGGTAGGCTTCCCTCAGTAGCCTGCAGTGGCCCCAGCAGGAAGGACTGGGTGTCTGTGCCAGCTCTGTCACTTCATCATGCATGACTTAGGGCAACTCTTTTAGCCTCTTCAGATTTCAATTTCATCTGAGGAAATCAGGAGACGCGTTTGGAGTTTAAACGAATCTAGGAATGCACTTGAAAAGTTTCAAGAATTATGCACGTGTGAGATGCAATTTGTTTATCTCTTTCCCACACCTCAGCCTTGAGAAAGACAGGCAGGTAACCCAGTTTCCCCCTGGGATGGGGGGAGGGGCGTTGGTGGTGGGGGGGGGTCCCTCCAGCACTAACCACATTCTTCTCACGCCCCCAAGTGGCCGCGCTGAGATGGCAATGACTTTGGTCTAAAATAAATAAGGAAAGGTTGCCCCCTGCTGACTAAGGTGATGAATGATCCCTCCTGGACACCTGCAATACCAGCTAAACTCCTCTCACAGGGGGGGATAAAGCTTTGCGACACCTCAGTTAGGCACTGGATTCTTGACTTCAGCTCAGGTCATTATCTTGTGATTTGTGAGATGAAGCCCTGCATCAGGATCTGCACTAACAGAGCGGAGCCTGCTTGAGATTCTCTACCCCCTCTCTCTCTGCTCCTCCCCCACTCGCTCACACTTTCTCTTACTCTCTCCAAAAGAAATAAACCTTTAAAAAAAAAAAAAAAAAGCTTCATGCGCATGTATGCATATTGACAGCATGACTGAGCAGCAAATACCAAGGCAGAGTGGCATTCTTTGTAAGGCCAGTCTGGTTGAGGGTCCCCAGCTAGATGGTCAAGAGGAAACTTACTTAGAGGATATACTACTGATAAGCAAAAGAGGCAAATAAAACAGGGAAATGGAAATAGATCAAAATAAATCATTACACTGACGAAAGGGTTTTTCAATGTGGGAACGAAATAAAGAAGAAAACTTGCCATTTTCCACTTGATAAAGACCGTCCATGACCTTTTATTCAGTTTCTTGGCAGAGCGTTGTGAGATCCACCACTGGTCATGAGTACAATGCACAAACTGCCTCTCTTTTCCTTTTTTCCCTAAATTCTAAGAGCCATGCTATTGTACCCAGCTTGTGACACCACCAGATAGCACTCTGACATTCTTCACGGCTGGCACCTGCCCTTTTCCTTCTCAGGGGACATGCAGTGCATCCCAAGTGCCGTACTGAAATGGAAACATCCAGGGTGATTTTGTGTTTGATTGTTTACTTAAATACATTATCAGTAACCACAATACTAGAGATTTTTAACACAAAATATCCTGAGGACTACTCAGAAATATGCATTTTTTACAAGCTTCCTGAGGGATTGGGAACCCCATAAGTAAAGTCAGGACTGTAACACACCTTTTCAGGTAAACTGATCTTCTTTGGAAAAAACAATGACTTTGTAAATTACACAAGTAGTTTTTTTTTTTTAAAGTAGCGCATTTCCAAATATTACTTAAGCAATGCTTTCTTTGTATTTTCTCTTATTTTAATGTTTTATTTATTTTTGAGAGAGAGAGAGAGAGAGACAGCGTAAGCAGGGGAGGGCCAGAGAGAGAGGCAGACAGAATCTGAAGCAGGCTCTAGGCTCTGAGCTGGCTGTCAGCACAGAGCCCGATGTAGGGCTCGAACCCATGAACTGTGAGATCATGACCTGAGCCGAAGTCCGACGCTTAACCGACTGGGCCACCCAGGAGCCCCATCTTTGTATTTTCTTAAAATTTTTAAAGTTTTATTTTCAAGAGATCATACTGTTTTCTGACTCAAAAATTGAAACAATACAATAAAGTTGAGACTGAAAAATGTTACTTTTATTTCTACCTTGTTTCTGTTTCCTCCAGTCATTCTTAGCAGGCATTTACTTTGATCAGTTTCTTTTGTATCATTTTAGTGGATCTTTATGCAGAAGCAAGCAAACAGATGTAGAATTCTTGTTTCCCCCCTTTGCTGGACAAAAGCTAACTACGGGAATGCTAATCTGCAACTTGCTTTTTCTCCAGTTAACAACATATCTTAGAGAGCTTTCTGTAGCAATGAAACATGTGTATTGTTTTCTTAGCAATGAGTAATATTCCATTTTGTGGATGTATCACAGATCATTTATTCAGTCCCTCCTGAAGGGCACTGGTCTTTCCCCAATCTCTTTGCTATCTCCAGATAATGCAAATATTTTACAAGCATTTTTTGTCTGCAAGATTAACTACAGGATAAACTCCCAGATGTGGGATTTCCAGGTGAAAAATTAAATGCATTTGTAATTTTCGTAGATATTTCCAAATTGGCCCCCACTTAGGTTGTATCCTTTTATGTGTAGAAATGTACATCCCGCCACACACCAGCTAATAGAATGTCTTCCCTAAATCAATTTTGTCAGACACATTGGTGAACAGATATATTTCAATGCAGTTTTTGTTTGCGAGATTTTTTTCCTATGGAGAAGCACCATTTGCGTTTCTTTTTCTCTGAACCATCTGTTCTTTGCCATTTTTATTGTGCTGCTGGATTAGTTTCTAACTGATTTCTAGGAGTTCACCATATACTGGGGTGATCAACCCTCATGAGGAAGATTGCAAATGTTCTTCCCCTTTTGTGATTTCTCTTTGGATTTTGTGTATATTTTTCCACGGAAGTGTGTCATCATTATGGAGTGAAATTTGGTCTCTTTTTTTATTCTTCTAGGTTTTGATAGTTTGAAACTTCATAGTTTTGAAAGCCCATAAAAGGAAGCACCATTGAGTGAAATAAGATCCGGACCACTCAACTGGAGGTTAAATTTCAAGGTCATCTTGTGCAGGAAAATGAAACATCTACCAGCAACTTAAATGTGTCTGCCCCTCAGGGGAAAGACGGGAAGGCTGTGACCATGATTGCATTTGCGTATCCCTGCGGCTTTAAGCATGTGGCTCTCCACATCCATGTCCCCAGCTCCCTTTTCCTGATTGGGACATCTGAAGTCCAGGGGAAGAAGCGTGGCTGACAACACAGAGGAGCCCTCCCACGCCCCCACGAGCTTGGAAATATGCTAGAGCTGTTGTTTTGGGTCTACATAGGGAGCCCTGCACACCCCTCTCGCTCCACCCCTACCACCAACCCCCCTTGCAACGTAGCTCAAGGTCAGTTCCCCTCCAGACCACCCTAGAGGTTCCGAGGTGGGCCAAAGGGTCTGAGTATTGAGGGATCCCATTCCCGGATGAAAGATGTGGCCTGTGAGTGACACAGCCTTGGGCAGGCCCTGGGCAGAAAGGGGGCTGTTGCTTCTTGGGAGGGTGGGTCCCCACAGTGACGACAGCTGGCAGAGGGGTGGAAACCGGGGAAAACCAGCCCCTGAGGCAGCCAGCTTTGCAAAGAAACACAGCTCTGAGGAGCCAAGAACGTCCAGAAGGAAGGGCACGGGGGCGGGAGGATCCCCTCCCCGGCCTGATCTGCACCCCTGCCACCACCTCGCACCAGAGGGAGTGATGTCACTGACCTGCCCTCCAATGCCCTTGAAGGAGCAGCTACTCTGGTGGTTTCTTCCAGGCTCTGATGGGCAGAACCAGGGGAGGGGTCGTTTTTTGTACAAAGCTGTAACATTGTGGGGACAGGGGGGCCACGGTGATTCAACTCTACAGGGAAGCTTTACAAAAACCTTTCTGTCCATCCCAACTCACAGCCTCTCCACTTCTTTCCTCAGTCACAGGCCCGAGGGTGTTTCAGGTCAGAAGGCCTCTGCCTCACCCCTGTTCACCTGCCAAGCCAAGACCGTGGATAAGAACCGGCTTGGTCCCAGACTGAAGCTTCCAGGCAGAGCCCAGATGCATGAAGAATGCCTCAGGGGCCCCTCGGGTGAAGGACTCAGGGAGATTCTTTCATCCCAAGCCCCACAGAACCTGGGGCAAGGTCAATGGGAAGGTGCATGGGAGGTGACCCAGCCTACAAAGAAAGAAGCCAGAAATGTCCCCGCTCTCCATGGCCATGGTCACGGGCTCTAGGACCCTGCCTTTCTCTCCAGACCCACATCATTTTAACGGACCCTCAGAAAAAAATCGAGAAAGTAGTGTAGGACCCTCTGGATAGACTCTGGTCATGCTCTGTGGCTCCGAGAGTCAGAGTTGAAAATGTTCTATGCAATATGTAAAACACAGGAGGGGATTTTTTTTATCCCAGAATCCTCCAAACACCAACTCCGGCCCCTTCTTCTTTCCACGCCTCAAATGCGTTTGCCTCCTTGCCTGGTGTCACTGTGTGAACACTGAAGTTTTCTTTGGAGCAGGCACCAGGCTCACAGTTATAGGTAAGATATACTCTGGGTCTTTCCAAGCCCCTCACAGGGGAAAGCAGGTCCAAAATGTCCATTTTAGAGTGGCAGTATTCTGCTGTGCTATGATTATACCTTCGGCCCAGGGACCAAGCTGACAGTTGTCGGTAAGGCGATGGGGACTCCAGGCGGAGTGTGATGGGGGAGGATTCTATCCCAGAAAATGTGGGAGGGAAGGGATCACCCAGCTCCTGGGTCCTGGTCAAGGAGATGTCATCTGGGAATCAGGACTAGGAGGGTCCGGGTCAGGATCAATCCACGCAGCCACCGGGGGTCCCCTGTGAACTCAGAGCTGAGCCTCAGTGGTTCTGGCAGAGGAGAGAGAGGAGACAGTGCTGCCTCTTCTGAGCAGTTACCTGCCAGAGGAAATCTCGAGAAAGCCCAGAAGGCAATCAATGAGCCCTGGTAGTGGTCTACCTCGCTCACTGACTGGAACTTTCTGTAGGGGCTTCATATCTTCCCTTGCTCTGGATTTCATAGGAGGCCACACTGTCTCCTTTTTTCTGACTGTCCATGCACGTGGGCAAGCTCTGGAAGGGAGTGGGGAATATGCGACGTAGGGCTGTTATCTCTGCGAGCAGTGAACACCCCAATCTGTCCCTGAATCCCAGCGGAGCTCAGCAGACAGGGGGAGGTTCTGAAGTAGACCTGGGACGCTGTGCTATGGAGACACCCTCTATTTTGGGGAAGGGAGCCGGCTCACTGTTGTAGGTAAGCTCGTCAAGGCTGGAGGGCTGGGAACCTCCAAGGAGGGGCAGGGGTCCCGATGGAGCCTCCATTCTGGGGACTTAGCTTAAAGCACATTTTTATCGGAAAGATCTGAACTCTTATCTTGATGCAATCGGGAGGGGACAGCTTCCATCTCTAGTAATTTCACAGACTGGCCGTGCCAATTCTGGGTCCCCGTGCTGGGAGGCAAGTCGTCTCCTCTTGGGCTTTCCTTGTCTACCCCCTGTCTCCTTGGAGGGCACCCCGTCGTGGCCATGGTTGATGGGAACCCTCTGGCCTTAGAGCTAGCTGCATCCTGCTGTTTGTTTTCCTCCCTTGCTCAGAAAAGAGAGAGACATGGGCGAAAGGGGTGGGGGTCAGATTGGTCCTCTGACCACAGCACTTCAGGCTGCACACGCGTCCTTCTCCGCCGCCCAGTGCCAAAATCCTGCTACGGAAAAGGAGAAGAGAAAGGGCAGGTACACTCGGGAAGGCAGGAATTGGACTCAGGCAGGCAGTTTTCCTACCAGCCTGCTGTGTTGTGTAACAATGAGAGACAATTTTTCGCAAGTGGATCCAAGCTCTCAGTCTTGGGTAAGTAAGCGGCCTCCCTGGGGGGTAACGTGTCAGAAGAATACAGTCCCAGGAGGACTCCAGGGACAGGTTAGGGATGGAGACTCAGCAGGGAAGAGGCACAGAGAGCGAGGGTGAGCAGGGTGGTTGCACGAGTCCCCAGGAGTTTGGGTGGAAGCTGGCTTCTGGAAGGAAAGGGCTCAGAGCAGCAGTTCTGGGTTTGCCACACTCTTGCTCTGCTGTGGAGCAACCAGGCACAGTACTTTGGAGACGGGACTCAGCTCTCTGTCTTAGGTAAGGAGCAGGACCGGGGTGGCAGAGCCGGTGTCCCTGGGACCCGGGGACCCTGTCTCTCCCCACAGCCCTGGTTGTCAGGGGTCAGATAAATGCTCTGATCCCTGGGGAGCTTCTCCAGGGAGCTGTGGCCGCCGCTGCTCTTGGCGTGGCCCTGCTGGACCCTCTATTTCTCCTCCCTGAGTCTTCAGTCCTTCATGTCACCTCTTTGCTGTTTCCTCGGTCATCCTTCCTTCTCACGTGTGTGCCTGCGCCCATCCTGAGCTTCCTCCTCTTTCCCCATCACATGCCTGGACTTCCTCTTAATGGGACCCCTCTGGTCCAAAGCGGCACATCCAGGCAAAGAAGGTGGCAGAGTCCGCTCCCTGGGAGCTAGGGTTGCCCTCGGGCAGGACACTGTCTCCCCAGGTTTTACCACGGCTGCCCGCCGCTGTGCTCCTATAACTCGCCCCTCCACTTTGGGACGGGCACCAGGCTCACCGTGACAGGTATGGGGTTGCGCTCCAGGCTGGGGGTGCCTGTGTGTGACCGATCAGTCCAGGAAGGAGACAGGGCGGGACGGACCCTCCAGGAGTGTCTCTGGCTGCTTGGCGGTCTTCTCTCAGACCCTCTGGAGTAGACTTAGTCTTGGGGCTTTGTGTTTTCTTGCTGTTCTTTTTCTCATTCTCCAGGACGCCTTCTCCTTTTTCAGGGGTGTGTTGACTCACTCTCCCTTCTCGATCTGAGTCCGATCTTCTCCGTTTTCCCTCCTGAGCGAACTCCAGTCCTTCATGGTCGACTCCATTTGGGTGAATGGGTCTGTCTTCTAATGCCTTCCACCTGCTCAGAACTCCGCCCTCGCCTTCATTGTCCTTTTTCATCTCCGCCAGTTTCCAAAGATCCATGCGTGTCTTCCTGAAGTGATCTAGGGCTTCAGAGGCACGGGAGCTGGGGTGTAGACTGGCAAGGCTAGGGTTAGAGGGGTGTTTCTGAGCCCTGGGGGTCAGAAGTCTCTTCACAGTGTCATTAAAGCCGCGGGGGCTGTCTGAGGGACATAGTGCTTGGCCAGATCAGAGGAGATGGGTCTGGAATACCTCTGTTAAAACTGGAAACCTAGGCCACCTTGGTAACAGATAAGGTGCAAAGAAAAGAGACTGAGGCCCCACTTCTCAAATCTCAGGACCTGTGCTGCGATGGAAGGGTCAGGGACCCATCACAAAACACTAACACACCCCTGGCATGTTCCGGAAGAAAGGACATACAGACGTTAGGGCATGGATGGGATGAGTCTGGGCTGGGAATAGAGATGAGACCGGAAGAATGGGATGCGTGCTCCTACAGGCTGGATGGCTGGAGCAGACTCTGTACTGTGGAGGGGAGCACATACCGGCGAGCGTAATAATTGGAAAGTACAAATTATTGAGGTTCAAAATGCCTGGGTTCAAGGGATAGATGGGGGGGGTGTGCTCAGACAATCAGAAAGTGGAATTTCAGAAAGTGGAATTCTCAGAATCTCTGAGATGTAGAAAATGGGGGTAACAGTGCCAGCCTCCTGGGGTGTTAAGTTATTAGGGACTAGCTTCTATGGAGATCTTTATAAAAGGCTCGCCTTATGGTGGTCATCCTTTCTGTTCCTGGTGTTCATCATCACGTGTCACAGAGCTTGGCTTTTTTCCCAACCTCTGTCTCGATTTTCCCGTTAGAAATATTTTTCGATTTTGGATAAAGTGAAGACATCTGGATTTCCCACATTTCTGCTCCAAAATATCATTCCTCTAGCCAGATATAGAGCCAGATAGCGGGCATAGTCCATTCTGGCCAAAAAAGGGGAAAAAAGGAAGCGTAAAAGATGGATGTATTTTCTTTCATCCCTCCATGTCTTTACATGAGGTCATGGCTTCCAATGACTCCAGGAATTCTCCCCTATCTGTCAGGCATGTAAAAGCGCCCAGGACTTTACAACATGAATGCTCTGATGAAATGGCCCTTGGGCTTTGGAATTTGTTCATACCCAGCAAGATTTTGCCGCTTTTAAAAATGTAAAGCTTGGCTCTGAACTAGGATTTCCAAAGCTGTCAGGGAGGCTTGCTGGGCATTAGAAGGAAAAAAGGGTTCAACCCATGAGCAATGTCTTTCATGGATTACAGCCATCCGGGCAGGCTACCACACACCCCATGTGCCCAGTGTAAATGCAGCAAATGTAGAACATCTGATAAGGTAAGAGCCAGAGACTTCTTGACTCCTCAAAGCAGATTATATGCCAAGAAAGGAAAAAAAGAAAGAAAGAAAGAAAGAAAGAAAGAAAGAAAGAAAGGAAGGAAGGAAGGAAGGAAGGAAGGAAGGAAGGAAGGAAGGAAGGAAGGAAGGAAGGAAAGGAAAAAAGTGAGTTGGGAAAAGANACACACCCCCCCCCCCCCCCCCCCCCCCCCCCCCCGCCAAATGGACACGCATACCCCTTGTACAAGAGAACAATGATAATTAGAAAAAGTGGATTCAGTTCCCAGGATCATGTTGCTAGTGAGAATCCTCCGCCTCACAATCAGGTCTCATTCAACTCCCCTAAAACTGCTTCTCAGTCTAAAAGAATAGATAGTCACACAGCGAAGAGGACATTGAATGGGGAAGAAAAATAGACAGATACAATCTTTTGATAGATAGGGAACAAGGCCCCGTTTAAGAGACTCTGCATAGACAGCCAAGGGAATCGGGACCCGCTGCTACCTTAGGGACCCCAGAGAGTTGGCAGTGTGCACCCATGCAGGAAATGAGAAAAAAGTCGCAAAGTTGAGGGAGAATAAAACAGAAGATAGTGACTCCCAAACACGTAGGACCCACAACTCCATAATTTTGCTTTAGGATGACACCATTTCCAGCTCTCTCTCTGTCTCTCTCTCTCTCTCTCTCTCTCTCTGTCTCACACACACACACACACACACACACACACACACTGTCCCTTCCAAACCCAGACAGCTCTCAGAGCAGGCCTGGCCCCAACCCCTCTTCCCTTGCAGAGGACCTGAGAAAGGTGAAGCCTCCCAAGGTCACGGTGTTTGAGCCATCAAAAGCAGAGATCTCCCGGACCCGGAAGGCCACGCTCGTGTGCCTGGCCACAGGCTTCTACCCCGACCACGTGGAGCTGAGCTGGTGGGTGAACGGGAAGGAGGTACACGACGGGGTGAGCACGGACCCTGAGCCCTACAAGGAACAGCCCGACGCGAACAGCTCCAACTACTGCCTGAGCAGCCGGCTGAGGGTCTCGGCCACCTTCTGGCACAACCCTCGCAACCACTTTCGCTGCCAAGTCCAGTTCCACGGGCTGGGGAAGGAAGACCAGTGGAACTACTCCGAGGCCAAACCCGTCACCCAGAACGTCAGTGCCGACACCTGGGGCAAAGCAGGTGAGCGGGCCTGGGGGGTGGGGGATGGGCAGGGAGTGAGTGGGGCACAGTCAGGGGGGATCCAGGAAGAAGACCACAAAGACTGGATGCAGAAGCGGGGGTGGGGGGCAGAGCGGGAAGACCAAAGCCCACTGTGAGGGTGAACGGGCCCCTGGGGCTCATTCCTCCCTGGCATCCTTAGCCTCGCGGGGCCTTGCCGCTGGGGCCCTGAGTGTCTGAGCCCCGTGGGCCCAACTTAGCAGCTTTTCATCTGCCTTAGTAGATGGAGTCTCTCATCCATTTCCCTCCCCCTCTTGTCTTTCAGACTGCGGCTTCACTTCGGGTGAGTGGCCCTCTCCTCTGCTTCCTCTGTGTCTCCCCGGAACCCGAGCCCGGAGGACCCCTGGGCCCCGGGGAGGGGGCAGGAGCCAGGGGCACTTGCTCACAGGTAGCTACGTGCTCTTGCTTCTTGCCCACAGTGTCCTATCAGCAGGGGGTCGTGTCGGCCACCCTGGTCTATGAGATCCTGCTGGGGAAGGCCAGCCTGTACGCCATGCTGGTCAGCGTCCTTGTGCTGATGGCCAAGGTGAGGAGGCAAGCAGGACGGGGGGTCGGGCTGGAGGTGTCACTTGAAACACAGCAACTCAGAGCCATGAGTAGTCAGTGACCTTGCTAGGACCAGAGGTGGACACTAGACCACAGGGGTCCGGCCACATGCCTCAAAGACACACTTGCCCCTGGGATCACAGTGGGACAGCCACGCAGGGAAGGAGGAGCTGGGCTTCCCTGCAAACCCAAAGGACGTTATAAAGAGCCCTACAACCCCGCTTCGGCTCGATTCCCACCACCCCTGACTTCTGGCCACCCCTCCAACCTTCTCTTCTTCAGGTCAAGAGAAAGGATTCCTGAAGGCAGCTCAGAGGCGGAGCCGGGGGTTCCCAGCAGGCCCTGGCCCCCCTTTCCCCACTTCTAGCCCTTGCTTCTGAAGACCTGTTTTCATCCCTCTGCTCCCCCCCCCACAGCAGCTGCCCCCTCTGTGCACGCACACGCGGACGCTCACGGCTCACCTCGCCCTAACCCAGGGGGGCCCTCGCGTGACGAAATGGACTGAATCAATAAAAATGGCCTGTTCTGGCTTGACTCTGCCTTGTGAGTGTCTGGATACCTCTTCTGCCCATCTCTGACTTCCATGTGACTCCAGTCAGGATAGAAAGGGGAGGTATTTGAGGAAAGTGAGGGACCCAGCCCATGGCTGGTGGTCCTCCTTCCTGGTCAGGAGAGCTTTAGTCACTGTGAGTGGTAGTGATGAGGCGAACAGGAGCAGCCCAGACACATGGTGACGTTTCCCACAGCACCTTCCTGCCCCCCTTGGACACAGGTGCTCTGAGGAAGAGCCCACCCACACAGGCGTGCCCGCCCACAGCCCGTCAGGTGGCCCTGGCTAAGGCAGCTTGCTTTCACGCACACCAGCCGGGTCCCTTTCCACCCCCTCACTGAGGCTACGGCCGTTTTCACTTGTGGACAGGCAGGCTTCCTGGCCGAGAAGAGAACACGCTGACTTGGAGATGTAGCAGAGGGGTGTGAAAATGTCCCCTGATGGCTCGGGGAGGGTAGAAAATAAAGGTCCCTAAAACCAAGAGTCGGCCCTGTTGCTATTTCTGGAAATCCTTTAAGAGCTGTTGGTTGTCTCGCTGTCACCATGGTGACGTGGCGCACTGTCCTGAGGACGACACAGAGGACCTGGTGGTGGTCCTCTGCCACCTGCTCCACGCACACCTCACTCCTCTCCCCCTGCACCCCTGAGCCACTCGCTTGCAGGCTACTTTGCCCTCCTTTACCTGGAGTGACCTAGTACTCTGACTCCTACTTATCCTTAAAGCTTTAGCTCCAACGTTTCGCCCCAAGAAGCCTTCTCGGGAGCTTCCTTGCCCCGCACCCCCTGAGGTCGGCCCCCAGGCATCCTGAACTTTGCTACCATAGTGCCCTGTGCACACCTCCTTCATGACACATGCCACGCTTGGTGCACACTACCCCCTCACTTGTCTGACGTCTCCATTTGACACTCAGCTCCTTGATGACAAGGACATGTTTTATTACAGTGTGCCTGGAATACGGCATAGTACTTGGGTTCGGTGTAAATACACAACGAATGATCTTCGAATAAGTGAGTGCATAAATGAGTGGACCCAAAGTCACTCAGTTCAGGAAAAGACATCACCATAAGGCCAGTCTGAAATAGGCACCTACTCTCTCACTCACAGGATGGTACACACAGTCTTCTCTCCGTGTTGCAACACCTGAGGTATTCAGATGTGTGTGTGCGCGTACACAGCACACACACATACACGCACACGCATGCGTGCACATATATTTATATATATATGAGATAACAAAGACCTCTTAAAGGATTTCTAGAAATAGCAATAGGGATGATACTTGGTTTTAGGGACTTTTATTTTATATATATAATAATAAATAATATATAATAAACATAACATACAAATAAGTATATTAATTATGATTAATAATATTATATGACAATATATTGTTATATAATATATACTATTAATGTATAATTAATATATATTATATAATTGATTACAATAAATAATATTATATATAAATAATACATTATATAGATAATATATTGTTTGTATAAATACTATATAATAATGAATAAATAACTTATGTATATAGAAATGCTGATACATATGAAAGTATATGAGTGTGCACTAACCCCCTCATTAAGCATATATTATTGCAACGTTCTGCTATTAACCTTCAAGAAAATAAAGATATCCAAGTCAGAGTCCCCAAGAGCCTCCCTGCTCATGAGGGGGGAACCCATGAATAGAAACAGTTGAAATACATGGGGCGCCTGGGTGGTTTAGTCAGTTAAGCATCCGACTTTCACTTAGGTCATGATCTCACGGTTCGTGGGTTCGAGCCCCGCGTTGGGCTTTGTGCTGACTGCCAGCTCAGGGCCTGGAGCCTGTTTCAGAGTCTGTGTCTCCCTCTCTCTCTGACCCTTCCCTGCTCACGCTGTCTCTCTCTCTCTCATCTAGAAATAAATAAAACATTAAAAAAAAAAGAAAGAAACAGTTGAAATACAAAGTGATGCTTTGAAAGCATCCTGAACTGTCTGATAAAATGCAGTTGGAGGCTGGCTCCCCATCGTCAGAGAAGTCTGAGAAGGGGGCAAACTCTTCAGAGAAAGTCCCATCCGTGTGGGCGGGTGGTCGTGGCCACTCAGTGGCACGAACCAGAGCCAAAACAATAGGGCCAGGCGCTCGTGGGTGCTTAGCCAGAGAGGAGGTGCAGGAACGCAGGGAAAAGATGTTAGGGAGGTTGGCGTGTGCCCACCCGAGGGCAGGCTCCGGTCCGTGCAAGCAACATGAGGCCTGGCACGTAGGAGGCGTTCATGGCGCGTGTGGAATACACGAAGGGCAAGGAGCTTGGGCTTTGTGCAGGGAGCCAGAGGGGGTTACACAGGTTTGCCAGCTGTTTGTCCCCAGTGTGGATTCCACCCCTAGCTCCTCCCACCAGCCTCACTATAAATGCCAGTCTGTGCAGGTGGGCACAGTGAGTCCCGAAGGGGAGACCTGGTGACACAGACGGTCTCCTCCGAGTGGTGTGTGCCTCCGTGAAGGGGCCTCTCTGCCCCACCAAATCTCTGCCACCTGGGCTCTCTGCCTCTGCCGCGTGGTGGGGGGAGGGGATCAGAGACAAGGAAATATTTTTGTGTGGCACTGTAACATTGTGGGCAGTGGGAGTAGCGCACGATGATTCAGGTAGAGGAGGTGCTTTTACAAAAAGCTCGGCCTCAGAACATGTCCCCACCCAGCCCAGGGAACACTCCTGGACAGGGAGTGGCTGGGAGGGGTCTCTGGGGCTGGTCCCTGATGTGCACTTCCATCGACCTGGACTCCGCGAACACCTCTGTATCTCCCTGCTCCAGACAGCTGCCCAGGGAGCGAAGGGCCAAGGCATCAGAGTGGGATCATCATCCAGCCCTTTTCATAAAACTTGCCCTTGACAGAGGATTGCACATGCGTTACCTGTTAAGAACTCACAACAGCACTGTGGGAAAGATTCTGTCCCATGTTTCAGATGAAGGAACTAAGGCCAGAGGGTTGCAGGCCCTATGGCTACTAAGAGACCGGGTCTAGCCCGGAACACTACCTAACCCCCGCGCAGCCACCCTTCACCCGTCCCCATTCATTTTCCACTTTCACTGTTTTCTCCCCAAGCCAAGTTGATTCTCTTCTGCAAACTGGGGACGATCTCCTGCAGCCTCCAGATTACTATGTGCCCCTAGTTCTGTAGGCGGGGAGACAGAAGCCCCCGGGAAGGAGAAGGAGAGTGCGCCCTCAGCTTGTGCCCAGGGAAGTAGGGAGGTGCAGAAATTTTGGGCAGCCCTTGCCCACTGTGCTCCTATAATGAGCAGCACTTTGGGCCCGGGACCCGGCTCACTGTACTAGGTAAGAAATCTCCAAATCTCTGGGTGGGCGGGAGGGTGCGTTGCCCAGTCTGGACCCACACTCCCAGGACCCTGGCTCTCAAGGAGTGGGTGCTGGCCGCTCCTGGGCCCTGGTGTGGGAAGGCAGGTTTGCGTCTGGGCCTCTTGGGCTGTGCAAACACCGGGCAGCTGTATTTTGGGGCTGGTTCCAAGCTGACCGTGCTGGGTAAGGACCGAGCTCTCGGCGGGGTGGGGTGGAGACAGGTGAGCAGCTGCCAGGCTCTGCTTTGGGGTCCTTCTCCGAGGCGGGACTCCCGGGTCTGGGTGTGTGGGGCGCGCAAGGGAGCAGGGCTGACGGGAGAGGGCAGCGCCGGGTTTTTGTCCTGGGGCTCTGGGCCGTGAGCACAGAAACGCAGTATTTCGGCACGGGTACCCGGCTGACCGTGCTAGGTAAGCGGGAGTGCCCCGGGGTCGCCGGGGAGGGCGACCGGGCCAGCGCTGTGACGGGCCTGTTTTTGTGCTGCGCCCCGGGGCTGTGAGCCAAAATCCTCTGTACTTCGGCCCCGGTACCCGGCTGTCGGTGCTAGGTGAGCGCGGCGGGGGGCGCGGCCGGGTGCTCGGCGGGGGGCCCGGGGTTGCGCAGTCTCCGCCGCGACCTTCGGGGCCGGCAGCCGGCTGACCGTCGTGGGTGAGTGAGTGGCCGCGGGGTCGCGAGGGCCGTTCCCGCCGGGGCACCGGCTGGGCCCCTGCGCTGGGGCGGGGCTGCGAGGCGGAGCGGGACGCGGCTCGGGCGCTGCGGGGTTTGCGTGCAGGGCTGGACCTCTGTGCTCCTACGAGCGCTATTTCGGCCCCGGCACCAGGCTCACGGTCTTAGGTAAGGTTTGAGAGTCTCCTCCCGGCGTCCCCGCCGCAGCCCTTCTGTCCCCGGGGAAGGGACTCGTGCGCCAGGGCGCGCGGCGCGCTGTCCATCCGCGGGGTCAGTCCTGCTAGGCGGGCGGGGACCGGGTCCTCGCGGGCCGGGAACCGGGCGGAAGGCAAAGGGGGCTCTTTGCCTACTCCTCCCGAGGTATTTAGGGCCAGAGTGAGTGGAGGACAAGGGGATCCATTAGGACTCAGAGGCGCGGGATTGGCGGACCAGACAGAAGGGAAGCCCGGGGCTTCGGGAGGCGCAGGCTGTAGCTGTTATACCCAGCTGGGAGCCAGCTTCTGGAAGGGGTCGATGGAGGGGCGAGGCCGCTGAACAGAGGAGAGAAGGGAGGCCATGAGAGAGAGGGATAGAAAGGCCAGAAAAAAATAGTCAGTGAAGGAAGGCATCAAAACAAAGCAGGGTTCGCTGAATTACTGTTTAGCATTTAAAAGTAGATTTAACCCCCCTGCCTTTCTCTCCTAAATGAGAGACCCCTGAGGTGTGTCTACAGCACCCAAGCCTGCCCGTGGGCTGGACTGGAACGTCAGCCAGGGGGGTGCATTCACCCCCCCCCCCCGTCCCCTCTGCCCCCCAGCCTGAAATCTCAGACCTCACACCAAGTACTGTAGGAGCTTCAACAGCCCAGTCAGGTAGGAGGTTCGTGTCTTAAACACACATTAAAATGCAAACTTGGTGTTTGTGGGTTGAGGAAGATTCCCAGGAGGATCCCAAGCTCTTAGATCTGGAAAGCGCCTAGATGGCCCATCCCCTGGTGCCGAGAATGTGGAGGCCACAGCGGGGAAGAAACTCACAACACTGGTACATTAACTGGGACTATTTGGATGACAACAGGCATTATTTGTAGTTAGACTGTCATTAAGCTAGAGCCAATGGAGCTTAGCTAACCTCTGTCCAGGGGAAATGCCAGATTCCGGTGATGAGCAGGGGTGAGGAGAAGACCAGACTTTAGAGCCAGAGAAACCTGGGTCCCAATCCCTGGCTCACTGATGAGGCGGTGACTTGGGCAAATGAATGTGTGAAGCTGAGTCCCCTCTACTGTGCGCAATGTCATCAACAATACCTACTACTTAATTATTGCTGTGCGGATGACATGGGACCCTACATGTCAAGTACTCAGCAATGGTGGTTTGTTATCATTCAGCTCCTTCTCCTCTCCACCCTTCCCCTAGGTGGTCACTGAGGGGTGAGAGCAGAGGGCGAGCCTGGTGTCAAAGGAGGGACTAGATTTGGCGTGTGGGTAACGGAGAGGTGGACTGGGAACAGGAAAGATAAACTTCACAAGTCTGCCCGAGGCTAGTCCAGCCCACACGCAGAGCGTATACTAACAGAAGCTCCCTAGAACCAAACTTACACCCACCTGGGCAAACTCACCCGCATCCCACAGGGACTCACAAGGAAGGCTAAACTGACCCGGCCTCACAGGGAGCTGTGTGTAGACAATGCTCTATGGTGCCATCGAGGTCCTCTTTGTCCCGACCGTTGCATCAGTAAACCTCACACATGGCTCAAAGGACATCATCAATTTTGCAGGAAGGACTGAGTGTTTGCCGATGAGGGGGTCCGAGGAGTGCCCCAGGAGAGCTGGTACAATTCCAGAGCCAGGGCGTGGTTGATGGGGCCCCGGGCAGTACAGATAGTAGCCAGACTGTTAGCACCTCAGGCCAGGTCAGCCAGGAAAACCTAGAGACATAGGGGCCGTTAGCAAGTAGGCGTTTGCAGGGAGAGGAAGCGATCAGGATGGGAGGCCAGATCAGCTCAAAAGGAAAATGCCAGGCTCTTGTTTAGAATTTCAAGATGGTGACAGCGGCCGTGAAGCCAAGAGTGGGGCGTTTGTAAATGTGGGTTCCTACACCAGGGTCACACACCCATGAGGCTGGCCCCAGAAATTAGGTCACAGCCATACACATGTAAAGTGTCAGTTAGAAGACCTCTCCGTCTTCCAGGCTAAACTCGATTCTCATAAGAATGAGATTTTTCATTTTAACAGAATTGCCAAGAAACAAACAAAAATCAGCAGAAAGCAGAGGAGTGTGATAAAGTGAATGGAGAGCAGGCTCAGGAGAAATGAGCCAGCCCGATGGGAAGGTGGTCTGGGCCTTTCCCCAAGACCCTGCAGAAGAGAAGCTTAGGACAAAAATGATCTCAAAGCAACTGCTAGCAAGAAGTTTCTCTGAGGATCTCAGATGCTTATTTAGGAAGCTGACTGGCATGAAAAAAGTATAACGTTTGAGAGCAGAGGAGCAAAGAAGGTTGAAGAATCCCTGAATTTGACCTAAGGAGAGACTGCTCTCTGTCTGAGCTTAGGAACCTCGGGGAGTTACTTGAAGGTAGAGGAATGGCTAGGATGACCTCGTGAACCACAGAAAATCTCACATTCTCATGAGCACAGCATAAAACAAAAGCGTACCCTCACACGAGCCCATGACAATACACCATCTGTGTATTGTCAACTAAAGAATATCCCCAGCCCCCAAAGGACCCTAGATCCCCGGTTCCCCATAACTCCTTAGCCTCTTAGATTCAGATGCAATTCACCAGCTCGGGACAGGACAGGAGCTTCCTGAATGTTTACACACGTAACCTCCTCAGCCTCTCTGGAGAGGCAGCACCATGATTCTCCCTTCACAAGAAGGAAGAATGAATGATGCAGGGATATTAAGACATCGTCCCGAAGTCACACTGGTAGGCAAAGTCAAGTTTTAAGATTTGGACCCTATTATTCTGATTCCTATCCTGTGCTCGCTCCACTGAAATAACTACTACATAATACGGTGAAATGCAGACAGGTAAGCTTTTCCTGATGGAGAAGAAATCAAATAACATTAACGAAGGGACATTACTCAGAATGTCTGCAGGGTGACGACAAAGAACAGGAAAGGCAGGAGAACAGTGACAGAGGAACAGGACAGTGACCCCCAAACACATAGGACCCACAACTCCATAATTTTGCTTTAGGATGACACCATTTCCAGCTCTCTCTCTCTGTCTCTCTCTCTCTCTCTCTCTCTCTCTCTCACACACACACACACACACACACACACACACACTGTCCCTTCCAAACCCAGACAGCTCTCAGAGCAGGCCTGGCCCCAACCCCTCTTCCCTTGCAGAGGACCTGAGAAAGGTGAAGCCTCCCAAGGTCACGGTGTTTGAGCCATCAAAAGCAGAGATCTCCCGGACCCGGAAGGCCACGCTCGTGTGCCTGGCCACAGACTTCTACCCCGACCACGTGGAGCTGAGCTGGTGGGTGAACGGGAAGGAGGTACACGACGGGGTGAGCACGGACCCTGAGCCCTACAAGGAACAGCCCGACGCGAACAGCTCCAACTACTGCCTGAGCAGCCGGCTGAGGGTCTCGGCCACCTTCTGGCACAACCCTCGCAACCACTTTCGCTGCCAAGTCCAGTTCCACGGGCTGGGGAAGGAAGACCAGTGGAACTACTCCGAGGCCAAACCCGTCACCCAGAACGTCAGTGCCGACACCTGGGGCAAAGCAGGTGAGCGGGCCTGGGGGGTGGGGGATGGGCAGGGAGTGAGTGGGGCACAGTCAGGGGGGATCCAGGAAGAAGACCACAAAGACTGGATGCAGAAGGCGGGGGTGGGGGGCAGAGCGGGAAGACCAAAGCCCACTGTGAGGGTGAACGGGCCCCTGGGGCTCATTCCTCCCTGGCATCCTTAGCCTCGCGGGGCCTTGCCGCTGGGGCCCTGAGTGTCTGAGCCCCGTGGGCCCAACTTAGCAGCTTTTCATCTGCCTTAGTAGATGGAGTCTCTCATCCATTTCCCTCCCCCTCTTGTCTTTCAGACTGCGGCTTCACTTCGGGTGAGTGGCCCTCTCCTCTGCTTCCTCTGTGTCTCCCTGGAACCCGAGCCCGGAGGACCCCTGGGCCCCGGGGAGGGGGCAGGAGCCAGGGGCACTTGCTCACAGGTAGCTACGTGCTCTTGCTTCTTGCCCACAGTGTCCTATCAGCAGGGGGTCGTGTCGGCCACCCTGGTCTATGAGATCCTGCTGGGGAAGGCCAGCCTGTACGCCATGCTGGTCAGCGTCCTTGTGCTGATGGCCAAGGTGAGGAGGCTTGCAGGACGGGGGGGTCGGGCTGGAGGGAGAGTATAGAACATGGAGTGTGAGGGACCGCAGAGCCTGACCCGGGCCTGATGGATCCTCTCTCTCAATGACATTATAAGGAGGCTGCCTGACTGGGGAGAACATTACAGGGTGCAGCATCAGAGGATGGGGAGAGTCAGCCGGCTGTACCCCAAATCAGGCCCAGAGTCAGGCTCTCCTCTGGTTCATGGCCCCTGGGACCTTGACAATGCCCTCTCTCCCTCAGGTCAAGAGAAAGGATTCCTGAGACCATCTCCAAAAGTGTATCCTGAGTTCATAGTCCTCACCCCGGATTCTCCTTTACAAGCTTCCAGCCTGTGTTTCTAAGAGTGTGATTCTCTCTCCACCTCTCATCTCCTTCCTGCCGGGTTATCTGTCCCTTCTCTCCACTTCCTGTGCATTGTGCTCCTTAGCCCTGAAACTGAAATAGACTAAAACAATAAAACGTGTCATGTCAGGCCGGCCGTGTCTCAGGGGTGTCTGTGAAGTTCGGCCCTTAGAAGACATCAGGAAGGCACCTCCCCTCTTGCACGTGGGTGACTGACCCTTCTTCCTAAGCGATGCTGCCTCCTCTTGTTCATCCCCATGGAGGATGGATCCGTGGTCCATACCTAGGCATCCGGGCTCCCAGGGTGTGGGGTTGGTCTGCAGGGCAAAGGGCTGGGGAAATGGCATTAGGAGGGGCAGAAGTGAGCCCTGACCCTGCCTTCGCCTGGGGCACAGGACAGGACAGCCTATACATTGGAATGCTTGGTCGTTTCTCAATTCAAGACTCAAGCTTCATCTATTAGGCATTGAGGTTTTCTCCATGTCTGTTCTTAATGCCCCCATCAGACCTAGCTCTCATCTGCCTATTTAGGTTAGAATCCTAAAGAAGGCACAGAGTTGAATCCACTGATAAGTGAAGCCCAGAGATTTCACAGAGGCGGGGCACGTGGAAGGGGTGGGGGTCGACGTGGGGGAGGGAGGTGGGGTCCAGGAGGGACTGAGGTATTACACCCGAGTAACCCTTCACTTGATGGGATGGAAAGGGGGCCGCCCCAAATGCAGCAGGACAGGCACATCCGCCTGGGCAGAGCCAGTCATCTTTCTGGGGTGAACTCTGGGTTTACACGCAAGTCACACTCACCGTGGTAGAACACTGCACCAGAGGAGGCGAGGGGTGCAGTCAAGGCAAAGAAGGCACAGACCGGTGAGAGAGACCAGAGATAGGCTAGTGTGGCCAGGAAGTCGGGGGTGAGAAGGAAGTCTGAAAGCCGAGAAAGACTGAGGAAGGTGGAGTCCCTTATGGGTAGCCTGCTTTTTTCCAGACTTGGGGGTGGACATAGCACACGCGTGCCCTGGGTCATCCCCGCAACGACCCTAGAAACAGGTCATTTCTAGGGTTACTTTCCCTATTCCATTCATACGGCAAATGCCTGGTAGTCTGGGAGACTGTGGCACGTTCTTTTGAAGATGGAAATTCAGGAAGCTCTTTCCAAGTAGTGGCCAGAATGGTGTGACTGTCCCCGGGTGAACCTCCCCCCAACCTCCAGCACAGGACCCACAGTAACAGAGCAAAGAGACTGTGACTCCTGAGTGTGTTTGTTCCTTAGCATTGCCGTAACAGAGGACCACAAACCTGATGGCTTAAACAGTAGAAGTTTATTCTCTCACAGTTCTGGAGGCGTGTGGGCAGTATCACATCTTCCTGTAAAAGCTCTAGGGGAGAATCTTCTCTGCTTCTTCCCACATCTGGCATTCTCGGGGGCCCTTGGCTGTGACAGCACCCTTCCCACCTCATGCCTGTCTCCACATCACATTCTTCCCGAGTCCATGTGCCTGGATTTCCCCCTTATTTTTTCTTATCACAACACGAGTCGTTGGACTTAGGACACACTCTGAATTCAGAAGGATTTCCTCCCCAGATCCTTAACGTTTACAGCTACAAAGACCTTGTTTACAAATTGGGTCACGTTCTGAGGTTCTGGGTGGGCCTGAATTCTGGGGGGACACTATTCATCCCACTGCACTGAGTGTGTGGGAACCAGGGGGTTAGGGATTCTCTAGACCCAACTCACACAGGCCAGGAGAGGACATGGCCCAGGGCGGGGGTGACCCTGGGAACGCATCACATGCCCGTAATTTCCCATCAGTTGTAATTATTTCTAAATTTCTCAAACAGCAGCCGTTGTTCAGTTGTTGTTTATTTGTTTTCATAATGACTAAGAAGCCCCAAACCGGGGAAAGCATTTAGGTCCTAGACCAGAGCAGTGTCTCCCATGATTTGGACACGTGTGGCTCTTCCTCACAAGGGTGGGACAGGGACAGGAGCCACAGAAGGGACAAGAACGTGCCTCAGAGAGAGGAGGGTGTTGTGTGGGCCAGAGTGGGTGGCCTGGGATGGGGCATAGGAGGACAGGAGTTTGTGGGTGTGGAGAAGTGAGGGGAGCTGAGCAAGAGTGAGACAGAGATGGATAACCCCCCACAGAAGGGAAATGGGGGCTGCAAGCATGGCAATTTCCATCGGGGCCTGCAGAGCAGGGTGTGGGCAGACCTGGGAGGGTGTGGGCGGAGGCGAGGACTGAAGGAATGTCCTCCAGTGGATGAAGGACCCTCTCTACCTGCCCCTCCAGGACACATAATAGAGAGGGAGAAAGTTACACACCCCATCTAGTCCCCAGCCCACACCTTGCTTGACCCAAAGAGAGCCTCCCTCCCTAAATCTTTATGGCTGCTTTCTTGTCTCACTCAAACAACACCCCCACCTCCCCAGTAGCTGACTCCCAGTACTAGGAAGTTAACTTCTTCAGCCTCTGCCCCTCTCTCTGGACTGTAAGTAGGTCCTTCTGAACACCCCTACTGGGCACCCCATCCATCCTTCCCTAGGTGAAACTGAGCAAAGACTGGCTAGATGTAAGGCCATCCTATCATTTATTGCATGAATGCAGACACTTACTAAGAGTCAGAGATGGGATTCTGACACACAGGAGGTGAATCAGGATTGTCCCTGCAAACTAGGACATGTGGCCTTTCCAATTAAAGGGGCTCGCAAATGGGGTGCCTGGGTGGCTCAATCCTTTAAGTGTCCGACTTCAGCTCAGGTCATGATCTCACAGTCTGTGAGTTCGATCCCCACGTCGGGCTCTGTGCTGACAGCTCAGAGCCTGGAACCTGCTTTGGATTCTGTGTCTCCCTCTCTCTCTGCCCCTCCCCAGCTTGTTTGTTCTCTCTCTCTCTCTCTCTCTCTCTCTCAAATAAATAAAAATTTTTAATTAAAAAAAAATGAAAGTAGAGGTGCCTGGGTGGCTCAGTCGGTTGAGCATCCGGCTTCATCTCAGGCCATGATCTTGTGGTTTGTGGCTTGAGCCTTGCATCGGGCTCTGTGCTGACAGCTAGCTCAGAGCCTGGAGCCTGTCCTCAGATTCTGTGTCTCCCTCTCTCTCTGACCGTCCCCTGCTCATGTTGTCTCTCTCTCAAAAATAAATAAAACATTAAAAAAAAAAGTAAAGGGGCTCCCAAAGAGTTTCTGGGTCCAGAGTTATCCCTGGAACGGGATGGCACTGAAGCAATTCGTCACTGGTCTAGGCCTGTCTGCCTATTTCAATCCCAAGGCTCATGTAAACTTCATCCTATTGAAGAAATCTGTGGGCAAAAGGCAGTCCAGGGGCAAACTCCACAGTGACACCAGTACAGGCGCAAAATGTGCTTACTGGATAAAGAGACTTAGAAGCAAAGCATCTCTAAGAGGATGCCTGGGGCCCCAAGTTCTCATCATCACTGGGCCACAGCTGACTCCCCATGGGCAGCGACCCAGGAGAGGAATCTCAACCCTGTGCCCCTTAGAGATTTACTGAGAAATTAAGAGGGAAAAGGGAGCATCCAACTGGTCCTTTAATGAGGAGAACATCGTTGGGGGGTGGGGGGGGAGAGATTCCTATGGAGAAGGGCTGCTCAAACCACTGTCACTTACCCAGAAAATTTTTTCCCCCAGCACCAGTATCCATTGAAGACCCACACACCTTCCTACTGCACGTCTCATGACCAAGCTACACAGGCTGGGCTCTGGGGATGGGGGAAGAAAGTGCTGGGACCATCCAAGAGACAAAGATGTTGGAGAAGAGAGAGGGAGAGAAGAAAGAGAATAGGATTGTAGAACAAGGGATTGGGGGAAGAGCAATGGATCCTGATAGATACTAATATATCCATTTCCTGCCATAAGACATTCCCTTATTTTTTAAAGAACTCACCAAACTCCACACCTGAAAAACAAACAACCCAATGAAGAAATGGGCAGAAAACATGAATAGACACTCCTCCAAAGAGGACATCCAGATGGCCAACAGACACATGAAACGATGCTCAGCATCCCTCCTCATCAGGGAAATACAAATCAAAACCACACTGAGATACCACCTCACGCCGGTCAGAGTGGCTAAAATGAGCAAATCAGAAGACTCTAGATGCTGGTGAGGATGTGGAGAAACAGGCACCCCCCTACACTGTTGGTGGGGATGTAAACTGGTGCAGCCCCTCTGGAAAACAGTGTGGAGATTCCTCAAAAAATTAACACTAGAACTCCCCTATGACCCAGCAATAGCACTGCTAGGAATTTACCCAAGGGATACAGGAGTGCTGATGCATAGGAGCACACGTACCCCAATGTTCATAGCAGCACTCTCAACAATAGCCAAAACATGGGAAGAGCCTAAGTGTCCATCAACGGACAAATGGATCAAGAAGATGTGGTTTATCTATACAAAGGAATACTACATGGCAATGAGAAAGAATGAAATCTGGCCATGTGTAGCAACATGGATGGACCTTGGAGGTGTTATGCTGAGCGAAATAAGTCAGGCAGAGGACAGATACCATATGTTTGCACATATAGGAGGATCAGGAGGAACTTAAAGGAGGACCATGGAGGAGAAGGAGGGAAATAGTGGGGGAAAGGGAGAGAGGCAAACCATGAGAGACTCTTGAATGCTGAGAACAAACTGAGGACTGATGGGTGTGGGGGGGAAGAGGGGGATGGGCACGGAGAGGGGCACTTGTGGGGATGAGCACTGGGTGTTATATGGAAACCAACTTGACAATAAACTATTTGTAAAAAAAAAATAATAATAATTAAAAAAAATAAAAGACCCTAAACTTGGAAAAACCAAAAAGACATTCCCTTATTTTTCTTCTTCCATCAGGACCCAGGGAAGGGCAGCCTGACTGATCTCAGTCCCTAACAGTCAGTGTGACACACAGCCCTAAATGTCCTATGTAGGAGGAGCTTTCATGAGATCATGGATGTGAGAATGGAGGATTGGTACTTGAAACCTCTCCTGAAACTATACATGTACAACAAAAACACATTCATGCCTGCACATACTTTCACTTGGGGTGCGAGGAGATGCTGATAGAGATCAGTAATGGCTACAGCCCCCATGTCAATTCTTAGCATTACTATCAGTATATAGGTGAATTGCTCTTCTGCTCACTCATCGACCTCTTCTCGAACTTTCATCACCCAATTCACTTTAACCTGTCCATGGAAATTACTCTATGGCCATATAAGAAGACTCAGAGTCAGGAAGGCCATCACACCTGGGCAACAATTTTAATTATGGTTCATTTCCAGTGCTTGTGGCAGACTCCCACAGTTACCAGAACAGTGATTTCTTGGTTTTGATACCCCTTAATCTGTGACGTTATCCACCCCAAAGGGGCCCCAAACACAAAATGTTTCTGGCCTCAGTCTACATTGGATATCTTTCCTCCCATCTTGGAGACTTTCTTCTCTCGAGTTGTGTTTATGGAGCTGAGGTCCCTGGGTTCCTTAACACACCACATCTCTCTGCTTCGCCTTAGGGTTTACTGTGACAGCACTGGATCAGCACTGAATCATCTCCTCTGACAGAGGACATAGGCTCTGCTCACCACATGCCCACAGTCCCAGTTACATCAAGACTCCCCTCCATTTCCATCCACTATTTTCACTTTTCTTACACTTGGACTCCTAATAGGGTTCCCTCCTTGCGAAAGATGGGGTCCCAGAGATAAGTGAGTGGATTTGTATGTCAACAAGAAGGACCTGAAAATGAGCCCACAACTGTGACCGTCTCCCCAGGACAGTGTCATCAGCCAGCTCTGCCTTGTCTCAGCTGTCCTCCGGGAGAGTGGGGTGTGGTCTTCACAGGAGACAGACTCCAGGGCTTCCTGTGGACCCAGGGTCCTATTGCCTCCTGATCAAACCCATTGACAGAAGGGACTGGTGTTTAAAATAGTGACTTGAGGGTGGTCCTGGTCATGACCACTCCTGCCCAAGTCATGGGCTACTCCAGCAATTCCAGCTCGGTCCCCTGAACCCTCACTCCCACAGTAAGACTTCATCTTGACCTTGTCTGGGAATCATACACACTCTGGGTGGTAAGGAAGCGTGCATTGCAGAGTCTTGCAACCCAGTTATGCTTGACCTGTCCTGGGAGCAGAGAACTTCCCATCTGAGTAGGCCATTTCATCACTGGATGGCTCTTATGAAGAATTCTGTCTTGTTTGCTCCTGTTCACATACCCATATCATTGTAGTGCCTCTCATTGACCATCATGATACTCCCATGAGAATACTTCCTGTGACAGCTAGCAAGCCCACCCCCGCCGAGTCCACAAATCTATGAGATAGAAAAAGCAGAACCCTTGAAAGCTTGAGTGTTCAGGGGAGGGAAAGCATATAGCAGAGAGAGGACAACATGATGATAACAAAGAATATGGACTTTTAAGTCAAACACACCTAGGTTCAAGCCTCAGATCTGCTCTTATCAGCCATATGATTGCGTTAGAGACTCAGCTTCCCTTCCCATAAAACGGGCGGAATCACAACCCTGACTTCATAAGGTGGCTTCATCTTATTAATGCACAGAATGTGCAATGCTGTTCTCACAGCCTCAATAAATATTAGCTGCTATTATAAAAATTATTATTAGCCTAAAGTTTATTTTCCAGCCAAACATATCCAGTTCTCTCAATGTTTTCCTCACGTGGCCCAGTTAGGAGCACTTCCGACTCTCCACAGCCCGGCCGCCCTCTTCTGAAAACACTTATGCTTGTTTTTACCCTTTCAGTTTTCTAAAAGTGTGTTGTTCAGAACGGAAGGCAGCGCCAGGTGGGCTCTGACCTACATAGGGGAGAGAGAGAGCTCTGCCTCCTTAGTTTCGATGCTGTCTACATTGGGTTCGTTAGAGCAACGTTCAACATCCTGTACCCACTCACGGAGCTCACTTTTGACTCAGACCCTGGGTCTTTCTCACAGGTCTTGCAATGAGCCATATACCGTCTTCCTGTGTGCAGACCTTTGCTCTTCTCTATCTGGGGCAGGGGTGAGGGGTGGGGGGATGAGGGGAAATAGGGAAGACTTGCTTAGTTTTATCACATTTTTTCCGCTCATGTCTCCAACCCATCTAGTTTCTGCTCATTTCTCCAACCCATCTGGTCTAATGCTGTGGGTCATCGTATATACCCCTCCTTCCTCCTGCCACTCAGTTCTGACCGTTGTGCCTTTTTTCATCCTTACACAAGTGGCTCATAACATTCAGAACAAGATCACAGCTCAGTATGGAGCCCACGTTCGTCTCAGCTTTGTCTGAGATCCAGGAGCTGCTCAGACACGGGGAATTGGCTTCTGGTCCCCCTCCTTCCACGGCCGCAAGGCCCTGGACAGCTTGTGATGCTTCCTGGGGCTTCTCTCTCCTCGTCTGTGAAGTAATGAGCTTGGGTAGAGTGATGTCTAAACCATCCTCAAACTCTGCTCTTTCGATTCAGTGATTGAAGTCCACAGGCCCCGAATCACCACGAGGGAGATAACGCGGCGGGGTGGGGGTGGGGGAGGTCTAAGTTCTTCCCAGGCGCAAATCACTCACACAGCGACAGAGCCTCGGAAGCTGTCTCTGTTGTGAGGGGGATGGGCAGGCCCAGAACCCCCCACCCCCTGTGGTTAACAACAGGCACCTGGAGCCTGACACCTGTGCCCTGGCCCACCTCCAGGGCAGAGGCCCAGGCCCTGAAGGAGGAGAAGAAAATAGTGTTTAAAGGACAGTGGCCTCGAATCAAAGGCAGGAAGTAAAGAGCCGCAGGTTGGGGTCTTTTAGGAGACTACTGGGGGAGGTTTGGGGGTGTCTGAGCCCAGTGCTGGCTGCTGAGCGGTTTATCTCTGAGCAACATCAGCACAAGTAACAACAGACACCCACCTGCCCCCCGGAGCATCTCAGGGACTCACAACAGGATGTGGCTTGACATTTACCAGGCCGTGCATCTGGGGACCTGTGACAGCCCTCCCCCACCCCCCCACCCACCCCCCAGCACCATGAGAACCACACTCTCCACATCCACATCCTGTCCCTACCCCTTCCCTGCTGCTCTTTCTACCCGGGCCCCTGGTGGGCACCCTGGCGGTGGAAATACAACTATAGAGAGGAGAGGGAAAGCCCTCTAGAGGGGGAATCTAGGCACCTGAGCAAACCCATGCCCCGAACCCTGCATCTACACCCGCTGGAGGCGATCCCCTCCTCCCAGCAGAGGCCGCACGGCGCACCTTGGAGATAGTGAGGAATGAAAACAGCTTGCAAAGCTGCTCTGACCCAACTGGGGTCCCTCCGGCCCCACATCCCTCAGGCAACTCCCTCCTACCTGTCCCCTAAATGCACTCCCCCGTCACCACTGGTGCCCCCCATGCTTCCTTCCAGTCATCTAATGAGAGGTGCTAATGAGTCACAGGAAAAAGAGCCCTAGATAATCAACAGACTGAAAATGGATGGTCCCTGGATATCTGGGCAGGTGTCTGTGTGCTGGACTCCCTGGGTTTCTCTAAGCATCGTCCCCTACTGCTAAGGTCTGTGTGACAGATATTTTCTACCCCATCTGTGGAAGAGGAGGAGGGAGAACGGAACGCAGAGAGAACAGAAAGCCAGAGACAATACCCTGAAGGAGGGAACGGAAAACAACAAGCTATGCAACAGGCCATGCGGGCTTTGCAGCAGCTCACGGAGCTGGAGCACGCTCAACCCAAAGCATTTAATCCTGGGCAAAAATATGAAGCAGCCCAATTTCAGCGTCAACAGCTCCCCACATCTGGGCCTTCCGCATCTTCCTCGGCTGCAGAGAGGCCCCTGCTTTCTCCCTATCAGTTCCAGGAGTGCGTGTGGCTTGAGATCTTCCACGTGCTGGTGGCCTAGTAACGACAAGCACGGAATGGTTTCCTGAAAGACCTACAGAGTCAGCCAAGACCAGGGTCCTGGCGCCTCTCCCAGAGAGAAGGCAGTCTCAGCTGCCCCGGACGCACCGACTCGAGTGAGACTGGTGAATTCCTAGCAGGAGATGGTGTTTCTGAGCCACTTCCCTCTGTCTCTTGAAAGTAAGGCGATTGTAGATTTCTGAGCCTTTAGACATAGGGAAACTGTTAGGGATGATGACTCTTTGTCATGAATAGGCCGGGTGACATGAAGGATATTAACCTGTCTTGATGAATTTGGATGGTGTTCAAGCCTCTCCTCAACTAGCCTCCCCTAACCTATTAATGTCCTCTCGTCTCCCTGTGGCTCGGTGCCATGACCAGAGTTGTTCACTCATGGGTTTTCCAGAACTCACGACATCCACTGGGACCTCCACATTTCTATTTAAATGGACTCTCTGGCTGAGAATGTCATTTTGTTTATCTTAATGCTAGCCTCCTACAAAGCTAACCCTCACTACAATTCTATCTCCTTCATGAGGTTTTCCAGAACTTCCGAATATCTTACAGGAATGAAAAATCTGTCTTAATCCTCCTACCAACTCCACTTGACTAGTGGTGATTACCTGGAACCCCTCTCTGTTAGGAAGGATTTTGAAGCCGCAAAAAACCCCATCGCAAAGCAACCCTATCTGAGTGGGTACTGCACAGGGTACAAATTTCACAAGTTTGCCATCTGAGTGTATTTAGCATTTTAAAATATTTAATACATAGCTTATGGGGCACCTGGGTGGCTCAGTCGGTTAGGCGTTCAGCTTCAGCTCAGGTCATGATCTCACGGTTTGTGAGTTCGAGCCCTGCATTGGGCTCTGTGCTGACAGCTCATAGCATGGAGCCTGCTTCAGATTCTGTGTCTCCTTCTCTCTCTGCCCCTCCCCTGTTCATGCTCCCTCTCTCTCTGTCTCTCAAAAATAAATAAATGTAAGAATTAAAAAAATTTTAAATATTTAGTATGTAGCTTAAAATTGATTTTTTTAAAAATAAATCTTTCTTTTGGGTAAGCTGGAATCAAATACCTTGTAAGCTAAAAGAGGAAAATAATATCCATTGAAAATCAGACCCTGTAATAGGGCTTTATGGCATAACATCATCTCATTTAAGATGCTGAATCCAATGAGTTTGACAGTTGAGGAAAAAGAGAGATGATATGATTCGCCCAAGGTTAAAACAACTAGTAAATTTAGACTCAAAAACCAAAGGCCTTAGAAATACAGAGACCGTGAAAAGATCAGGGAAAGCGGAGAGAAGTCAACAGGTGAAGCACAGGAGATGTGGGACAGTAGACCGTTTACAAGACACTGCGATGGGGTCTACAGCACGTGGTATATTTGTCTAAAACTGTAGACCAGTACAACCTAACAAGTAACAGGGGCACCTGGGTGGCTCAGTCAGGTGAGTGTCTGACTTTGGCTCAGGTCATGTTCTCATGGTTGGTGGGTTCAAGCAGGATCCTGCTTCAGATTCTCTGTGTGTGTGTATGTCTCTCTCTCTGCCGTTCCCTGACTCACACTCTGTTTCTCCCTCTTTCTCTCAAAAATAAATAAAACATTTTTTTAAAAAAAGTAATATACCACACCAATGTCTGATGTTATTAACAGGAAACAAGGGGATCAGAGGAACAAGTGTGAGAACTTTCTCTTATTATCTGTTCAATTTTTATGTGAATCTAAGCCTGTTCTAAATACCAAAGTCTATTAACTGAAAGGTATCAGCACGGTTTCAGGGAGAGATCCAGTTCTGCCAACATTCAATAATCAGCTAACAAACAAACATTGGCTTGAAACATTGTTTACTCTTAAATGTGAACCAAACTTGAGCTGTAAGTGCATCTTTCCTTTGGCAGTCATAGCACTAGTGATTACTTTAGTCAATTAATATTCTCACACATGGGGGGGAGAAAAACAAACCAAGCGCCTTGATTAAACCATGCTGTGACCATGCCCAGCACCATCTTGAGTGCGCTCCATTTTTCTTTTTGATCCCTGCGATGGCCCAGAGTGCCCAGCTCGCAATAGGCGCTTAATACATACGTAGATACGGAAGGTGCCACAGGAGTCCTCGGGCATTATTAAATACTGGCTTGATCACTATGCGTCTCCGTCTCAGATTTCCCTCTGCAGATCGAATGATACTGAAAATAAACAAATGTCTGAATTGTCCTAGATGAAGTGATGCCAGGAACAAAGTATTTTAAGATTCTTGTGCCTCCTCGTGGAGTACAAGGGACATTAGAAAAGAAAACCCTGTTAAGAATAAGAAGGACGAAGGAGGATTGAGGGACTCAGGGATGAGGAAGTAAGCTTGGTTGCCAGGGGAACCGTAGCATCTCTTCCCAGCCACCCCCATAAGCCTTTTCCTCTCCTTCATTCTCATCCAAATAATTTATCTTTTTTAGGGTGTTACCATTATACACGCGTGCCCGCATCCTTTTCCTGTATCTTGTATCTCTTTGGTCACCATCTGCTTCTCTGCTCCCTCGTTTGCTACAAGGGGAGGGAAGAGACACAGTGGAACACGAATTAAAAAGCCTAAAATCCAAAGCAGTAATCAAAATCCCTAATTGTGGCTTCTGATACTAACAGAAGCGTGTGTCTAGGCCACACGCGAACAATCTGCCGATCACCTTGCCCCTTCCCCGCCACAAGGCCTCGTCCAAGCTTCCCCGAGATGTCTACTCTCCCCAGAAAGAGCAACAAAAGGAGACTCTCAGGTGATGGAAATTAGCCAGGTAAGTGTCCTGAGTCGGCATCCTCATAATTGTCCACCTGTCTGCCACCACATCACATCCTGCTATAGGCACTTCCTAACTCTCTCACTCCCCAGTGTAGACAGACAGAACTTTGAGAGAACAGTGTGAGGCAGGGTCCCACTTTGAGGCCTGGAAGATAACAGCCTAGCACGAGGCACCCATACACTGGGGACTTGACCGCGTGTACACAATTCCCAGGGTCCGCACACGAATATTTTTTTCTTCTCCCTGAGAACTTAGTACTGTGTTCTTTTGGAGAATCTGGCTTCATTCTGTTGTTCTCACATTGGCTGATGATCAGAAACCCAAATATCCTCCACCCAACCCCAGAGGGAGGGCTCCTGGAGAGGGTGGGGTTTTTGCACGGATGTCTACCCCACCCGGCTCAGCGTGAGGCTCCAGGCGCAGAGGTAAAAGCCAGAGTCACTGAGGAGGAGCTTCTGAGAACTCAGGATGAACTGGCCGTCCTGGGGCCTGGAGGCTGTGAAGTTCCGCGGTACCTCAGAGTATATCTGGTCCATGCGTAAAGAGTAGAATAGCAGCTGGGGGGGGCCTCCCTTGTCCTGCCGGTACCAATACAGATAAGGGTTGGATGTCCCCTTCACGGTGCACTCCATGGAGAGCTGGCTGCCCTCAATCAGCACCCTGACGGGCGGCCATTGGTGGATGGTCTGAGCACCGACACCTGAGGGAAATGTAAAAGGCCATTTAGACTGGAGAATCCCAGCCACTCTTGCCTTCCTCCCTGACGCAGGGGAGGCTCAGGCCCTCCCATGGCTCAGGCATGTGGGATCCATCAAAAAGAGTAGACTGCACCCTCTGGCCAAGGGCACAGAGGGGCACTGGATGAGGGAAGACCGTGAGAGCAAACTCCTTCCCAGAGGAGAGAGAAAACTAAGATTCAGCGTACCGGCCACTAGGATTCAAGTCCCATATTTATTCCAGAAAGTGGAAGGAATGTATCAAAGAAGTCAAGCCAACAGCCAAGGCTCTGGATTCATAGGGGTGGCATGAGGGTGAGGACTTGAGGGGAGGCATGCCAGAGAGAATGGTACCCACCTAAGAAAGTGCCCAGGAGAAGGGCAAGGAGACAGCAGGGCATAGTTCAAGCCAGCCTCGGCTCAGCGAGTATGGTTGGGTTCATCTGGGCCAGAGCTGTGGCTGTGGGGCCCCTCCCTCTTGCAGCCGCAGAACAGAGCGCTCATTTCCCCTGAAGCTGGGGGAGAAGTGAGGCTGGTCTTTTCTTAAGTGTGTGATGAATCACCCCATCCTCCCCGGGAACCAGCTTCACCCCCCTGCACTGGCTATCTTTACTGAAATCCTGCTAGTCCTCGTATGTAAATATATTTAATGACTCATTATTTCCCTGTAAACAGCAGATGACTCTCTGGCTCCCCCAGGAGACCATCGGGAGTCTTCTTAAAAATCCGAGAAAGTGTGACCCTAGCAGGATGATGAAAAGGGATCTCAAGTCTCTGAAGCTGGAAACCAGTTTTAGGACGTGTCACCTGGGTAGCTGGAAAGGAGATCAAAGTGGAACAGAGCTCAGGAGATTTAGGTCTTCAGAGTATTCAAAGTTGGGGGGGAAAAGTCTCAGTTCCGAGGGAAGAACTGTCACAACTGTCTGTTGTGACAGCCACCCAAGGGATCTGCATCTTCTTCATCCCTGGCAGACAGAACCTGAGACCTGGACAGGCAGAGCCAACTACTGAACCCATCAACTTGGACTCCGGGTTCCGTGTGCCTCTAATGACCTCGCTGGATCTAATTTATGCTCCAAATGCAACATGAATAGAGACAACATCGTGGGGATTTGGGGTCAAACAGATTGGGGTTCAAATCACAGCCTTACTTCTTGCTGGCTTAGGAACTCTTAGAAAGTCCTGATCTCCAATTCTCTCACCTATAAAAGTAAAAGGACTATAATACTTACAAATTGGTTGAAAGATGCATGTTGCCTGGTACAGGCACCTCTTACAAGGGTTGGCTGTGTTTTGGAGTCCAGGGAAAGCCTGTGCTTGCAGTAGACTGGAAGATTTACATTTGGGATGGGATGGAGGGCGCGGGCTGAGGGAATGCCAGAGACCCAAGAAGCATTGCCAAGCCATCAGGTCATAATAGCTAAAGCTGAGAATCTGCTAGGCAGCTGGTAGAACCTCATTCTGTTGAAATGAGTCATAAGACCCCAAGATGGCGGGAGAACAGCCAACGTGTAGCTCGGAACCTCCTCTGCCATCTTCCTCTCCCGTGCTCTGTCCTCCGAACAATTCATTTTCAGAACAATTGTTCTCTTTGGGTTGGATGTGATGGCGTGGCTCAAGGTGAGGACCTAAGAAAGAAAGCAACAGAAGTGGCCCAATGGGGGAGAATGAACCTGCAGCACATCGGGCATTTGCAACGCATCCCCGTTCCATCAGGGTCTAGTGATATAACATCTGTGTTGTTGTTGCTGACATCACAGAAACACAATTCAAAGTTCATGTTGGGGTTGTGGCCTCTAGCAGCGTTTCAGCTGCCGCACTGTATTTGTGGGACAGTACTTTGGGATTTTTTAAAATCCTTTTCACGTTTAATGGATCCTTTTATAATAGTTATTTAAATAATGGTAAAGCAAGTGGTAAGCAGAACATGCATTCTGTGAGCTTTGAGAACACATGAAAAATCGCTGTAGCCAATTAGTTGTTGAACCTCCGTTTTTATGTCTGTTGATAGGACTCAATATAACATGTATGCAGGTCAGGATTGCAGGGGGTAAGCCCAAGGTGGGCACATGCCCACAGGCATATCCACAGCCTCTTTTCTCCATTTCTTCCTCTTTCTGTCGTCCTTCATGTCTGCTCCTGGGATTTGTACCGAGTGAGTGCAGAGAGGGAGACAGAGAGTGGCCGCAGATACAAGGAGGAGGGAACTGTTCTCGCTCTTGAGGAGACCGCATCATCTTTTCATCTGGCTGACAGGCTTTCACGTCAGCTAAGGCTGTGTGCATCCTGCATAGCCCACGAGAGCCGACGTAACTCAGCACCTGCATTGGCTCAGTGTCCTCACCACGCACGGAGAGCAATGAAGTCTTTCTCCCTAGAGATGGCACAATGGACTAGAAGATGAAGAGACATGTCACTCAGATCAGGGTAGCCAGCTGGCTCCTGACTCTCCGATCGCTGTCACAACTCAGTAGCTTGGAGCTCCTTCCATATGGTTCACGCCTTAGAAAAATATCTTCTCACTCCCCATCCCCATCTGCAGTACTGCTTATTCATCCAATTCATTCATACATCGAAATGTGGATGAGAATATAAGTCCTCTACTCTGTTACCACCCGTCTCCGAGAGGGAGAAACCGGCCATATCTCTGGCCCAGGTGAGGAGATGTCAACCAGACAAGCTGAACTAAAGGCTGGCTTGAGCTATGCTCTCTCCTTGCCCTCCTGGGCACTTTCCTAGGTGGGGGCCCACCTCTCTGGCAAGCCTCCCCTCAAATCCCTTTGCTACCATATTGGGTTTCTTTCTCCATGCTGGATTCTTAATGAATCACTACTGACAGGATATAGCTTTATACGTGAAGAGAATGACAATATATATAACTCTTCTCTTTTTAATTTTAAAGCTGAAACCTATCCCTAAATGATGGATTTGGAGGATTCTTGAAGGATCTATTTGTTCTTCTATAAAAGAGTTAAAAACTACTTGGGCTAATGAAAGGGAAGAGAGTCAACAACGGAGGTGTTCCTGAACTTCCCTGATGTCTCTCTCTCTCTCTCTCTCTCTCTCTCTGTGTGTGTGTGTGTCCTGGCCTCTACATCCTGAGCAGGAAAAGAGATGAGAGACAGGTGCAGAATCGGAAGCTCAAAGTTTCTTGCAGAGGAGAGTGATTCTAATTTCCAGGGTGAGGAGAACAAGGTCTCTGGTCCCCATGTGTCACACGGACAGGTAAGTAGAAACGGCTTGTGGTGAGCAGAGTAATGCCCCTGCCATTGTCAATGTCCTAATTCCCAGAACCTGTGGAAATGTTGGATTACATAGCCAAGGGGAGTTAGGGTTGACGGTGGAATTAAGGTTTCTAATCAGCTTTGTTTAAAATAGGGATGTTACCTAGAATTACCCAGGTGTGTCCAATGCAAGCACAAGCATCTAAACATGGGAGGGGGAAATAGAAGAGAAAGAGGTTTGGAGATGGAAACAGAGTCAGAGAGAGGCTATGTTTCTGGCCTTGAAGGCATAGGGCGGCCATGAGCCAAGGAACGCAGCTGGCCTCTAGAAGCGGCAAAAGGCTAGGAAATGGATTCTCTTCCGGAACCTTCAGAGAGGAACTCAGCCCAGCTGACACTTTGCTGTTAGCTCAGCAAAACCTGTGTCAAACTTCTGAATTATGGAACTGTAAGATAATAAATGTGCGCTGATTTCAGCCACTAAGTTTGTGGAGATTTATTACAGCAGCAAAGGAAAACAAATACATGGCTTCACAATGCTTCCAGACAGAGAGATGCAAAACAGTCTCTACGGACCCCCAAGGCACTCAGGGTAGATTAGGTAGAGCCATGTTCTCATCTGTGCAAACAGATAAACTGGGAGAAGCCACCAAGCCTGAAGAGACCACCTGGTTGAAATATGAAAGACACAGAGCATCCCGCATGGATCAGCAGGGATTGAAGGACAGACAGACACACCAAAGAGGCAGCAGATATCCGTGGGGACAGATGTCGAGAACCCAGTAAGAATGAGAATTCTGCAGAAAAGATAAACAATGACCAAAGACTGAGTACCCTGCCTGACAATGCCTTGACACTTTTTCTTTTTTAAAGAACACATCTCATTCATTTTTTTAAATGTTTATTCATTTTTGAGAGACAGAGAGAGACATAGCATGAGCAGGGGAGGGGCAGAGAGAGAGAGAGAGACAGACAGATAGAATCTAAAGCAGGCTCCAGGCTCTGTGCTGACAGAGCCTGGCTCAAACTCAGGGACCAGTGAGATCATGACCTGAGCCAAAGTCGGATGCTTAATCAACTGAGCCACCCAGGTGCCCCAAGACCTTGGTACTTTGTAAACTCCCCATGACTTAGATGCCACCAGGAAGAAAAATGAGGAGAAAAGTATGGCCTTCCTGACAAACCCCCAAATAAACCAGGTATACCCTGATGGAATGGGGACTTAAAAGTAAAATTACTGGGTTGCTCAGTCGGTTATGCATCCCACTTGGGCTCAGGTCATGATCTCATGGTTCATGGGTTCAAGCCCCATGTCGGGCTCTGTGCTGGCAGTCAGTGCCTGGAGCCTGCTTGTGATTCTGTGTCTCCCTCTCTCTGCCCCTCCCCACTCACACTGTCTCTCTCCCCAAAATAAATACACATTAAAAATTTTTAATAAAAATAAAATAAAATATTAACTATAGAAAATGAAATTATTTTGCTTACCCATATTTGAGGTCCCAAATTTCATATCCAAATTACATGCATGTTAACTTCATCATTAAAGAGGTGCTATGGAAAACACAGAAATAAATAAGATGTGATACTTGCCTTCCGATAACTTTTCATCCACTGAGGAAGGTAGGAGGTGGAGAAGTCATTCAGACAGCAAATGGTAAAGGAGTTTGTGGGGTGGGGGGCCGTGGGGAGGGTTCTGCTTCCCTCTATGATGAAGAAATGGGACTCAGTCACCTATATGAGTTTCCTTTGGGCCGCTGTCACCAAGTCCTGCACACCGTTGTGGCTGAGAACACCAGAAATTTACTGTCTCACAGTTCTGGGGTCTGGAAGTCTAAGATCAAGATGACTGCAGGGCCATGCCCTCTCTGGAACCTAGAGGGGAGTCCTCTCTTGCCTGTTCCGGCATCTGTTGACTTGCTGGCAAGGTTTGGCGCTCCTCTGGTTTGTAGCCACGTCAGAAACTCCAGCTCTGTCCCTGTCATCACGCGGTGCTCTCCCTGGGCGTGTCTCCCCTCACACGGGGGTCTTATAAGAACACCAATCCTTTCGGATCAGGAGCCCACGCTATGCCCTAGGGCCTCATCCCAACCCAGCTGATTGCATCCACAGTGACCCTGGATCCGGTGAAAAGATCTTGCAAAAACCTAGCAAAAACAAAAATAATTCATTACCAGGAGACACACACTACGAGAAATGTTAAAGGAGATCTTTCAGGCAGGATGAAAAAAATAGAAAAGTCCAGATGGAGTTGGTAAGGCAGCTGTTGGGGAAAGCTGGGGTCTAGGATAAAAAATACGGGGCGGAGGGGGGGCGGGGGCTTGGATGTACAGCACTGACCAATGTCATGAATGTAAATATTTCCTCCAGGGCCAAAGTCAAGCTATCTACAGCTTAATGACTGGCTCATGATGTTTGCGAGTATTTAACATTTGGGTCTCATGAACTGCTACGAGCCAGCTACGAAATATTACTGATGGATATCAATACAAAATGCATGATGAATGGAAAAATGACATTTTTATATTTTAAATACTTAAAAAATAACTGATTTTCTACTTCCAGCCAAAATGAAGTAAAGGACAAAATACAAAAAACAATAGCGGCTAGGGGCGTCTGGTGGCTCAGACAATTAAGCGTCCGACTTCGGCTCAGATCATGACCTCAGGGTTTGTGAGTTCAAGCCCCACACTGGACTCTCTGATGTCAGTGTAGAACCCGCTTTGGGTCCTCTGTCTCCTCTCTCTCTGCTCCTCCCCTGCTCGCATGTGCTCTCCCTCAAATAAATAAATAAATAAATAAATAAATAAATAAGTTAACAATAGTGGTTGGGGGGCACCTGGGCGACTCAGTTGTTTAAGTGTCAAATTCTTGATTTCAGCTCAGGTTATGACCTTAAGGTTTGTCAGTTCAAGCCCCGTGTTGGGCTCTGCGCTGACAGTGCAGAGCCTGCTTGAAATTCTCTCTTCCTCTCTCTCTGCCCCTACCCCACTCGTGCTCGCTCTCTCTCTCTCAAAATAAATAAATAAAATTTAAAAAATTAAAGAGAAACAATAGTGGTTAAAACATTAGACATCAGGCAAGGAAGAACGGGAAAATCAGATGAATTTTATAATTGCCCAGCTGCTCCTTTGAGAGAATTTCCGGGCTGCGGCACACAGAGGGGAAACCCAGGCAGAGACCAGGAACCCCCTTGAGCTGGGAGGGGAGAGAGCTGCCCAAACAGAGAATCTGAGAGCTCTTCAGATCTTTAGTGTTTAGCAGAATGATGATCAGAGCACAGGTGCAAGGAAACTATCTGAGACTGGAAAAACCACCATCCAAAAGGATTAAAGAGAACAGTGACTGGATTTCACATAAGGCCAGAAATAGTGCATATTCTCGTCAGCCAGAACAGAAAACCTTAAAATTCACGCAGCATTGTCTAGAGAACTCAGAAGTGTTTTGCCTCAGGGGTGGAGAAGAATTATCCCCAGCCTAAATGCTGCTCTGATCCCACCTGACAAATATTTAAAGCCAGACACAAAGGGATCAGGTTGTTTCCAAGTGAGTTAACTGTGTTCTAAAACAGAGCCCAAGGATATTTATAGGAATATAAAAATCCCAATACAAAAGTAAAATTCAATGCATGGCATGCCATAGAAAAATTACCAGGCAGGCAAAGAAGAGGAAAACTATAATTCACAATGAGAAGAAAACTGAATCAATAAGGGCTAGCCCAGAACTGACACCGATACGAGAATTAAAAGATACAGATATTAGCACGGTTATGATAAATTATCTCCTATGTTCAAGAGGCTAGAGGGAAGATGGAGCATATGAAGTACAGACATAAAAGATATTTTTAAAAGCCCCAAATCAAATTCTTAGGGAAGAAAACTACAACATCTGGAATGAAAAAAAAAAATACACTGGATTAGATGAATGGCCTATCAGGCAACAAAGACAGAAAAACTATTAATGAACTAGCATAGCATTAAACACAAACCAAAATGAAATAGAGACAAATAATTTTTGAAAAATAAACAGACCTTCAGTGAGGTATAGGACAACTTCAAACGTCCTAATATATTTGTAATTGGAGCCCCTCCACACAAAAGGAGAGTGATGGAAAGAAGGGGAAAAAAATTACAAGGGGCGCGCGCCTGGGTGGCTCAGTTGGTTTAGTGTCCAACTTCAGCTCAGGTCATGATCTCACAGTTCATGAGTTTGAGCCCTGTGTCGGGCTATGTGCTGACAGCTCCGAGCCTGGAGCCTGCTAGGGATTCTGTGTCTCCCTCTCTCTCTGCTCCTCCCCTGCTTTGCTCTGTCTGTCTGTCTGTCTCTCTCTCAAAAATAAATAAACATTAAAAAAAATTACAAGAAATCATGACTGGAAAATTTCCAAATTTGATAAAACGTTAAACCTACAAATCCAAAGAAGCTTGACAAAACCCAAGCATCACACACACACGTGCATACCCCTCCCCCAAGAATATCACAATCAAATTGCTCAAAACTATTGTTTTGAGAGGGTACCTGGGGTGCTCAGTCCATTATGTGTCCTACTTCACTTCAGGCCATGACCTCGCAGTTCATGGGTTCTATCCCCATGTCAGGCTCTGTGCTGACAGCTCAGAGCCAGGAGCCTGCTTCAGATTCCGTGTCTCCCTCTCACTCTCTGACCCTCCCCTGCTCACACTGTCTCTCTCTCTCAGAAATAAACATTAAAAAATTTAAAAAACATTGTTAGATCTTAAAAGCAACCATAAATTAAAGACTTGTTTCACACAAGAGAAGGAAGCAGAAGTATTCTTGATGAACACAAGACAAGAGGGAAAAGAGCATAGAAAAATAGTGTCAATCTAGGGGCACCTGGGTGGCTCAGTTCGTTAAGTGTCCAACTCTTGATTTCGGTTCAGGTCATGATTTCACCATTTGTAAGTTCAAGCCCAGTATGAGGCTCTGCACTGACAGTGTGGAGCCTGCTTGGAATTCTCTCTCCCCCTCTCTCTGCTCCTCCCCTGCTCTCGCTCTCTCTCTCTCAAAAAATAGGAGCCTGGATGGCTCAGTCAGTAAAGTATCTGACTTCGGCTCAGGTCATGATCTTGCAGTTCATGAGTTCAAGCCCCACATCAGGCTCTGTGTTCATGGCTCAGAGCCAGGAGCCTGCTTCGGACTCTGTATCTCCCTCTCTCTCTGCCCCTCCCCTGCTCATGCTCAGTCTCTCTCTCTCTTTCTCTCTCTCTCTCTCAAAAATAAAATAAAAGCATTCAAATTTTTTAAAATAAATAAATGTAAAAGAAAGGAAAAATAATGTGAATCTATAATTCTATACCAAGCGAAAAGCTTCAGAAGATCCTTCTTAAACATGCTTATTCTTTTTCCAGATCTCCATTCTGGATGCCAGCTACCTTCCTCTCCTCTGTCACAGCCACTGCCATACTCATTACTGTCCCAGGCAGTTCCGGTCTTGAAGAGCAGAGCCCACAAAACAAAAGTGGGACCGTGGGTCAGCTCCCCTCCGAGCATTTCCATCATCACCTCGTTTTATACCCACTTTGCAGTCTCTGACTTTAACCACTTCTCTGCTAGTGATCCATCAAACTTTTTAGCAGACAAAGGAAGTCTCCATCTAGGGAGAATTCTGCTAGTTAGAAAATCAGGTTTCTCTCCCTGTTGTTACCCACCAAGATTGGTAAAATTATGAGGATCGTTGGGAAGGGTGATAAGTGTCATTTAGTGCTCAGATCTTGAGGTTCCAGTGGCCCAGTTCAGCGGGGAAAAGACCAAGTGAAAGACTAGAATTTTAATGAGCTATCAGGACTGACTTGGGACTCACTTACAGAGATAATAGTCGAACAGGTTTGGGACAGGTGAGATGGCCAACGTAACAAGTGAGGGAAAAGAACAAAAACAATTCCAAAACCAAGAATTGCTGAAAATCTAGACTTTTGGCCAAAGGAAGGGGGTGGAGGAAAGGTCAAGAAAGGCAGCAGGTAGCCCTAGAAGTAAGAAGAGAAGTGGATGGCACCTGGGGGCTAGGAGGAGACGGTGGCTGAAACGAAAGGGTGAGAATATTTAAAAGGCCACAAAAAAAGGTCAGTAAAACCTGGGGTAAACTCACTGGTCCCATTGATGAGAGGTGGTGAGGGCGGGGGGTGGGGAACATTCCTAGGAGGATAGTGGGCGGCTGGAGAGAACAGACAGAGGTTAAGGGGGGGCAAAAGCATTGCGGCAAGTCTTTTATCCCAAGGAAATTGCAATCTCGTTATGTTTGAAAGCCAAGAGGCAGAAATCTGAGAAGACAGGAAAATGAAAGATGCTGAAGAGAGAAGGTAATTGAGAAACAAGGGAAGCATGAGGAAATTAATTCTTGGGCACCAGAAGAGGGGAGTTTCTCCCTCTGAAATAGGAGAAAAAGAATCAAAAATGTCTAACGGATAGACTTGCAATGAGGAGGGTCAATGGTCATACTGAGAGAGGCTTAATCTAATGATCAGTGACAGGTGAAGCTTTAAACAAACAAACAAACAAACAAACATCATTTCACTCATCTAATTGGCAAAATTAAAAGAACTAGTAATATCTGACACTGGTGAGCATGTGGGGAAATGCACACTCAGTTTTCACAGCTGGAATGTAAACTGCAATAGTCTTTGTGGAGGGTAATTTGGCACTGTTTATTAAAAATGCACGTAACATTTACAGAACTATTCACTTCAAAGAAACAGTTCCATAAAAATACGCGTACTTGCAGGCAGTACATTGCTAGAATTTATGTTTCGGCATTGCTTATAAATGGCAAAATGTAGGAAACACATAAATAAATCCGTAGGAAACACATAAATAACTATCCATAACATACCATACTATGCAGCAGTACTGTTGAATGAAATAAAGCAATTTGTGGTACCATGGAAATAGTCCCAAGATATGCTGTTAAGTAAAAAAAACAAAAAAAAACCAAAGTTGCCAAATAATATATATAAAGCAATATGATTTATATCAAAACACATTCACAAACATACACAAAGCAGCTTCTTTTCTGTGTGTGTGCACATACGCACACACACATTCATTCAACCAGTAGTAATTGAGTGCCTGCTATACATTCCTGCGTGGCTTATTTTAGTAAGGGATGCAAATAAAGAGACAGAAAAAGGGCTGGTATAATGCACACCAGATTGATAATAATAGTCACTTCTGAAAAATAAAGCAAGGGAGGGAAATGTCAAGACAGCCTTTGTTTGATTTGCAGTGTTTGTGTTTTTGGAGGTAGATGGATTTATATAACACTCATCGAGTACCATTGACTGAGCCTGAGTCTCACTCCACTTATTTTGAGCAGGTAACTAAATGAATTAAGGTCATTAGACTCGAACCCCATCTTCTTTTTTTCAGTCCATAGTAAAAACCTGTTGAGGAAAGCATCTAAAAAGGTGCCAAAAAGGTGTTCACACTCACAGAAAGCGGGGAGGTCCAGCTAGAGGTGCATAAGGGAAAGACCAGGGATGGCCTGAGTGAATGATCCATGACAGAGAGACAGAATATGTGGATCAGAGATGCTGAGAGAAAAGAAGTTGAGAGAGAACAAACTGTCTTATAAAACAAAGGCATCCAGTACTTGACCCAAGTGGTGTGAGTTTTAAGACCTTGAAGGAATTCCGCACTAGAAAGACTGAGCTCCTAAATGGATGGGGCAGTGGGGTGGGGGTGGGGGGGGCACTGGAGAAAAGAACACGAATCAGCTACCGAATCTCTAGAAAGTGCAATGGGTCAGCATCGGAAGATTTCAAGTGGAGTGTGGACTTCACATAATGACGAACAGAGGAAGGGTGGGAGAGGCCCAAAAGGCGCTCAGTCAGCCCATCACCCTCCGGGCTGCTCCTGGTGTTAAGAGCTCGCAACGGGAGAGAAAAGCAGAAGCAGTATCAATAGAGGAGAGCTAGACAGGGCAAAGGTGCCCATTCCAAGAAACAGTTGAGAGAAAAAGAAAACTGTATACAACAGAGCAGACACAAGCTGCATTAAGTCAACAGCGGCAAGGATGAGCCTGGTGCTACAAATGGATGGATGGAGGGTGGGCACCAAGTCACACCGCGGTGGAAGTGGGCGCGCTGGGCTCCGGGTGCGACTCCCCTGGATCGCGGAAACCTGGGCAGGCAGCAAGGACGACAGGCATTCAGAGGGAAGGCAGAAGGAGAACCGGGGCGTCCGGTTGCTGTCTCTCCCAGAGCCAGGTGCCCCAAAGCGGGAAAGTCGAGCTCAGGATGGGAGCGGCCAGGGCACCCCAACTCTCCCTCGCACACCCTGACATTCCAGACATGGATGAGTCACATCGATAGCAATAATTATTTGACCTGTCAGGGGTGTTTACCCTGACTGCATTACTAAGAGCTGTGAGGAGGGGACACAAAGCCTCTCTTACATCTCCGCTGCAAGCCTCACTGTGCTCTGTTCAAAGCTAGGTCCTCCATGATAATGGAGTTTCTCTTACTGATGCAAGTTGAGACAGAGGCAAGTTGGAAACATTTCAGGCAAGTGAAGACTTACGAAAGAAAGCCGTCTTAGGAAGAACAATAAGCTGCATATGCAAATTGAAAATAAATGCCAGAGAAATTCCCCAAACAAGTGTTTTAATTACTGGATTGAAGAGGAGTAAGGCATGAGCAATTTATTTTTTCTAACAGAAAACATAAGCGTGAGTACTCGCTGTGTTCAGGTGCAATCTAGTTGTTTTCATATGTTATTGCTTTGAAAGTAAAGCTGAATCATCCTGAGGGGCAGTTGGTATTTGTTCCATTTAACTAAGCAAGGGCGCTGAGCTTGGAGAGACTAAATCACTTGCCCAAGGTCACACAACACAAGCATCATCTGGGCTGGTCTAATGCCGACTGACTGCAAAAGCTCATGTGTTTAATCTACTCCACTACATTATTCCTCATCACAGAGCGAGAACAGCAGGGATTCACGTTGCTGCTCTGCGGAGGCACGGCGTTCTTCCTGACTGTCTATTCGTATTTATGCTTCCTCGGGCGCTGTTCTTCATGTGGAAATGTTTAACAACTCTATCCCGACAAAGACCCTGTGCTCCGGGGGCTTTTATTATTAACCCCACTCCCTAGATATGAAAGCTGAGACACAGATTACTTACATAATTCTGCCCATGGTACGAGATTAGTGGGTAGTCAAACGAAGAGGCCAACCCAAGGTCCTCTGAGTCCAAAGCTCGAATGATGGTGGTGTGCCGCATTGGGGTAAATGTTCCCCTTGCCTCCCGAGGATAGAAAAACAAAAAAAAGCTCGAATTGGAGGCAAGAGATGAAATACTTTTCATTTTCCTCTTCACGAGACTGTTGAACAGACAAAAGACAAAACAATGTTGCACGTTCTGTTAGCATATTCATTTGTAGTGTTAAGAATTTCACGTATTTGAAAGACAAGGGGACTCTCACAGACACTGAGAATTCCAGGATTCCCAAATGACTCTGTGGACTAAGGGTCTCTAAGCAAAGCCAAATATACTCAAAGGACGAGTTGTGAAGAGATCGGGGAATACAGGAAAGAGAGAGAAAAGTCCAAAGGGAGTTGAATCAGGCTACAAATATACTACTACTACTACCACTACTACTACTGAACATTTATTGAGTACTTACAATGTAGCAGGTATTGTTATAGACAGCGTGTGCTCCCGGATTAGAATGATCTGCAGACACACTCAAAACCTCCTCCAGAAGATGGAGTCAACAAGCAGTGGGCAGAAGATTTGATTAAATGACCAATAATACCTCCTTCACTGCAATTCATGTGAAAATGTTATTAAGTACATAATGCCTGTTCTTTGAATGATTCTAGATTCTATGATCCTAGATACAAAACAAGATTCTAAGGACATAGCCAGAGAAACAGTATGCTGATTATATATATAACAAGACAAGGGGCGCCCTGGGTGGCTCAGTTAGTTAAGCGTCTGACGTTGACCAAGGTCATGACCTCGTGGTCTGTGAGTTCAAGCCCCACATCGGGCTCTGTGCTGACCGCCCAGAGCCTGGAGCCTGCTTTCGATTCTGTGTCTCCTTCTCTCTCTGCCCCTCACCCGCTCGTGCTCTGTCTCTCTCTCTCAAAAATGAATAAATGTTTAAAAAAGTTTAAAAAAAAAAAAGATAAGCGCATGCACACACACACACACACACACACACACCCTAAGAGCTGGCTTCAGTGTGTTTAGTAAAAGCCCTAAGGATGGCCACTACCTCTGGGCTTAATGAAGCTATAATTAGGAAGAAGAAAAAAAACATGAAGAGGGAGCCCCTGTTGTGGTATTTTCACTAAGAGCCTTCTCTGGGTCAGGTGAACTCCCATATTTCTCCTGAGCAATGTCCCAAGTCCAAGGGAGGTAAAGGATACGAAGATAAAGATAAAGAAAGAAGTTGGTACAGAACAACCAGTGTAGACCTTAAAACTATCAGTGGCATGGAAAACCAAGAGAGAAGGAATTGGAACATAATTTGTAACATGCATGTGCCATAGTATTTACAAATGGCACCTATCCAACATTTCCGTACGGTGCATATCTAATATTATGAGAACATTAGAATCTGTTAGAGAGACAAGAAAGCAAATAAAGAGAGTAGAGAAATTAAGTAAGTAGTTTGTGAGGCATTGGCAGTATTCATAAGATGTGCTCAATGTAGATAAATAACTTAGTGACTTCTGACATACATATGACTAGATAAAATATAGCCCAAATGTGCCAAATATAGATAGAAAGGGATGGCGGGAGGAAGGGGAAGGAAGGAAGGAAGAGAGGGAGGGAGGGAGGGAAGAGGGAGGGGGGTAGAGGTTGGGGCGGGAAGGGAGGGAGGAAGGGAAAAAGAAGAAAGCAGCTGGTGCAAGTGACGCTGACCACATCAGCAGAGGGCAGAAGGCCAGGTCTTAGAAGCAGTTTCAACTAAAGTCATGGCAGCAAACACAGGCACATAAGAGGAAGTCTGGGGAGTATGCACGATCATAAGGATCTTATTAAAGGAGTGACACTAGTCAACAGGGCCTTGACGAGGGAGAGCACTTGGCTCCAACATGGGAAATTATCACACAGTATTAACTATTGTCTCTAGAATAAATAAAACAATTACTGTCATTTTTGAACCCTTGAATTATATGCACGTAAATAAAATCATCTCTTTAGCAGATTATAGTGGGAACTGTTGATCTAGTTAAGTCTGCCCATGAGCCCATCGATTCATTAATTCCCACAGTGATGAGGTCCTGATAGTTCATTAAAGTCAATCCGTTATATTTGTGGATGAAAATAAAGAGTCCTAACGTTGTTGAGTAATTCCTGCCCTGGCTTGATAGTGGTGAAGCCGGGACTTGAATGCAAGCATTCACGGAGTGAGAAATTAGGGCCTGAAAACCTAAGATAAGGGGTAGTTGAGGCAGGAGTGGCTGGCAGAGAGAAAGAAAAGTATTCGTCCCTGTAAGGAGGCTGTGGCTCCAAACAGACATATGAAGGGACTCAAGAAGGACAGAGAAAAGGATCAGTTGGTCAATGGCAGAAGACAACTTCAAAGAAGCCAGGTTTCCCCAATTTTATGAGAGTAAGGGTTTAACTCCCTTAAAAAAAAAAAAAAGCACTATGTGGATGACAGGAAGGAAGTAAGAAGGTAAGGACATTTGAGGAGATCTGCTTTGGTGACCACCAGACCCTCTCTCTCTGGTGCCACCACACCTTTAGTGAAGCCCCCGTGGCCCAAGCTACAATCCCAAGTTTTCCAGGCTTGGACATTCATACCAGCACAGAAAAGATGGGATCAGTCTCTCATGGTCCATTCAAGTTCAAAGGTTGCTTGATAAGCTAGAATGCCAATCTATAAATTTAAAATTCAATAATGAAAACTAAAACTGGTGTGCATTCCGGGGAACTTCTCTTTAGGCAGCACTTAGTTTCCTTGGGAGACGGCATTGTAGGAAGGCAGCTGATAACTGGAAATCACGTGGAGGGTACAGGGGACTCAGCTGGTTTACTGTATCCCACTAGGTTAATCTGATGAACAGGAGGAATTCTCCCGCATTAAGTACCACTCCCTCACTTCTGCATTCCTTCATCCATTCATCCAGCATATAACTTTTATCTTATCCACTCAGGTCACAGTGACATCCTGTTCTCTCTCTCCTCAGTCCATAGCGCGGCCCCCTTTGCAGCCATATTAAACAATGGACATGACTCATCTGGGAAGGGAGACCCAACCAGAGTGTGGTGGTATAGTCTTCATAGATGAATATTTAGTTTGCTTATCCCTTCTCTTAACTGAGCCCAATACTCTCACATAATTATATTATGGTTTATATAAATTCTCTATTAATTACTTTTGTACCTATAAACAATATTCACACTTGACAACTCCTGATAATCTATATTCCTTTATCCCTTAAAAATCCATACTACCTCAGGGCGCCTGGGTGGCTCAGTTGGTTAAGTGTCTGACTTCAGCTCAGGTCATGGTCCCACGGTTGATGAGTTCAAACCCCGCATCGGGCTATGTGCTGACAGCTAAGAGCCTGGAGCCTGCTTTGAATTCTCTCTCTCTCTCTCTCTCTCTCTGCCTCTCCCCTGCTTGCACTCTGTCTTGTCTCTCTCTCAAAAATAAGTAAACATTAAAAAAATAATCCATACTATCTCTAGACTCCTCACTTTATCATGTGAGATCATTGGTACCCTAACTTTCATCTTTGTTTCATTTCCTTCCCTCCATGCACTAAATTTGTCATCTATAATTTTACTTTTACATTGTGAAGGCCGACACCATCTACATTCTGTTCTGTAGCATGGTCAAGTATGATGTGTTTTGTCTACCAGGTTGACTCTAAAAGCTGAAAAGTTAAAATAGTGTTTAGGTTATCATGACTTCATAAATAATTGTTTACTGCAAAGTCATACAGGTATAACTACAATTACTCTCTTGTATAACTTTTATTTGTTTTACTGGAATCAGAATTCTGTTTTCTTTAAATGGGTTGACTAATTATCATATTTTCAATTCATTTCTCCGTGCTATCTACCAGCAGATTATTCCGTTGTGGCAAAAACTGCTAGTTGTCCCCCAATATCTGTTCACCACTTTTCCCTTCTAATAAACCAAAATTAAATGTAGTTGGGCAGATGGAAATTTGGAATTCAAAAACCACTTTTCCCAGATTTGCTTATAGTGAGTCTTATGACGTAGGGATGTAAGCTCTGGTGTGGTATGCAACTTTCACTGAAATTCCTAAAAGGAAGCTGATATATTCATTCTGTCCTTCTTACTTTATTCTGCTCCTTGGTGACGGAGTGGGACGCCTTCACTCACATTTGGACTATTAGTGCCCTGAGGAACACAAAGCAGAAAGTCTCCGTGCACCTTCGACAACTGCCCTGAACCACTGACATTCAGGCTTTTATGCCAAAGAGAATGAACTTCTATCTTGCCCAAATCACCCCGCAGTCTTTTTACCAGCTCTCTGCTGCCTCACTCTGGGCTCTTTTTAGGTAAATTAAAACAAGGAAGTTTTGTTTGATTATTTAACATCTCCCACAGGCAGAAGAATGCATAACCTAATTGATATAAACTCAAAAAGGATGCCCTTGTTCTCGACACCTGCCTCCCTTATTTAGTTCACAACACTTGGAAGATGCTCCGAGTTGATTCCCGGGCACAGAGGAATGAAACAAAGCAGGATGCAAGGATCCCGTGAGTGAGACTGGTGACATTTATTCCTAGTCAAATGTATTTTAGAGCTGAACGTTGACATAAAACAATAGTTTCATGTCACTGACTAGGGGTAGCCCAGGACAGGAAAGCAGAGGGAAAAGGAAGAAAAGAGGAAGAAGGAAATAAGGCTTTTAACATAAAATGTTCCATGTAGCCAGTATTTCATCCCAAAGACCCTAAATTTACAGAAAAGCTCAAGGCAGGAGCATATCTGGACAGTCATTCTACCTGGTCAACCCAAGCTCTCTTCATTCTATAATTTCTGGACTGAACTGTCCAATAATTTTATACTCACCTTTCCATATCCAAGACGACCCCTTTAAATACCCACAGTTTATCATCTGGTTCTCTCCTCTATTCTTTTCGAAGCTCTGTCCCTTCCTTCCTGCTAACTGTTATCAAGACCCCCAGAGCTCTTGAGTGAACCAGAAATGTGTCCCCTCCGTCCCTGGGTCACATTCATATAAAGACTCAGTGGGAGTGGGGGTGAGCAGAAAATCGCTTAGCCACAGGGATGGAGTACAGGGAGGAGACAATGGCAGTCTCATGGATAAATTGCTCACACACAGATGCTCAGATAAGTCTGGAATCAAAAGGAAATCTGATTGCTTGACCAAGGGGAAGTAAATTCCCTGAAGTCAATCCTTTGTTGGTGTCTTTGATCTTCTTCAGTGACAGGTCCTGCCCCCAATCTCAGATGCCGCGCACATGATTGGCTTGCTTTCTTGTGTCCTAGCCAGGGCTTTGGGATTTACTCTTGCGTTCAAGAAGCCTGGGTTGGAAGGAGGACGGATAATAACACTTAACACTTATACACTAGGTACCACTTCTACGTATTTTCACATATATTATCTCATTTAATCCTCATAATGACCTAGAAAGACAGCCGTTTGGTCCTTTGATTTTTTTTAAAACACAATTTATGGGGCTTAGTCAGGTATGCATCTGACTCGTGATTTTGGCTCAGGTCATGATCTCACGATTTGAGAGTTCTAGCCCTCCCTTGGGCTCTGTGCTGACAATGCAAAGTCTGCTTGGGATTCTCTCTCTCCATCTCTCTCTCTCTGCCCCTCCCCCATTCTCCTTCTCTCTCTCTCTCTCTCTCTCAAAATAAATAAACTTTAAAATAATAAAACAAAACAAAACACACTGTATACTGTATTACGTTTGTGATGGGCACCAATATATGAGGTACACATCTTAATCTTTACAAAACTCCCAATACCTAGTCCAGACTTTACAGTTGAGGGAACTAAGGTGTCCAAACAGTAAGCACTACCAGCATAAATAAATTGATAAAAAGCCTTTTAATGATAATACGTACAGCTGATGGACTTATACGACAGTATGGTATTTCTGGAGAGCAATTTGCCTGCATATGTAAAGTCTTAAAAAGGCAAAGACCTTTTTAAGAGTCAACAATCCCACTTCAAGGAGTGTGAAATAAGAAAATCATCAGATATTTAACAACCCAGGCATAAGAATGTCCATTGCAAAGGTGTTTATAATTGTCAAAAACGATACTAAAATAAGCTAAATGTTCAACCAGAGAAGTTAGAAGGCACATTATAGTATATAAGATGAACTAATTTTTATATTTCAAAATGTGTTTTGGGAGATTATTTAATGGGGGTGCCTGGGTGGCTCAGTCGGTTAAGCGTCCATCTTCGGCTCAGGTCATGATCTCATGGTTCATGGTTTGAGCCCTGCGTCAGGCTCTGTGCTGACAGCTCAGAGCCTGGAGCCTGTTTCCGATTCTGTCTCTCCCTCTCTCTCTGACCCTCCCCTGCCCATCCTGTTTCTCTCTCTCAGAAATAAATAAAACATTAAAAAAGGAGATTATTTAATGATACAGAAAATAATTATACTGGCATGCAAAACCATTTATTGCTGAGTAAATACCGTATCGCTTTTAGTTTAAGATGATAGATTGAAAAAGAATCATTTACCTCTCCTCATTCTGAAACAAGAAAAAACAGCAACGAACTACTGAAGTATAGGTATTAGTAAAGACTCAGAAAAGAAATTAATATGACTGCTGAATACTGAAAGGAAAATATTAACAAAACAAGATCTTGTGCGTTTCTCAAAGATGGAAACTAGCCATGTCCCAAGTGATATATAAATCAGAGCGGAGAGAGACACACCATAGCATAGGTGGCAGAGAAAGCTGGAAGTGAGGAAGGGCCATTCTAGAGTTCCTGAATCCACAGGGACATAGTCAGAACATGAGAAAGAACTTCACGCAACACAGTTGGTTGAAGAACTTATATTTAGGGGCTTCTGGGTCACAGTCTCCTTTCTGATCTCCACACGTATGAACATGTTTAGAGAACATGTCTATAACACGAAGCTGGAAAAACATCTTGTAAAAGAATTAAAGTATTAACCTAAGATGGGCACTGGCTTCCAGAGAAGAGGTTGCCAGCCTGTTTATCTCACAGTGAAGGCTGCCAGCCCACCCACCACACCCACAAACAGAGCACGTGTGGCCAGTCTTCTCATGCAGGGAAGAGGCCACTACTTCCGAGGAACTGTGACTCAGTTCCAGGCAATCATCATCATTTTTTTTTTCTTAATGTGGTTGGATAACTGAATATCAGCAGACATTTGGTTTACATAAGAGAAGAGCTGTGGTAAAAAGAACGTTATAGATTAATCAAACCATTTTATTATCCTCTGGGGACTCCAGGAAAATGACATTTCCCTGTCCCCTTGGGTCTAGATGGGACCAGATGACTAGTTCTGAATAGTGGAATGTGAGCAGAAGCATATGACGCCTCCAGGTTTGGCCCCAAACTCCAAATCTCCAACACATGATCCCCCTCTCTCTTACCTTTGTGTCAACCACGGGATGCCTTGGGCACTACTGTCCTGGATCTCTGAGTCACCTCTTTTAGGAGAGTGACCCAGGTGAGCCTCCTGACCGGGAAAATATGCATTGGCCTTCGTGTGAAAAGAATAGGAAACAAAATGACTTCTATTGGGTTGAGGTATTAAAAATTGGAGGGCTGTTTGTTACAACAAGTTACATGAATTCCTCTTATGTATGTAGTAACATAAGTTACGTAAGAAGGAAAGATCAAGGCAATCAAACAAAACACTGACTTCAGGAAAGAGATCATTCACGGAAAAGACAAGGATGCTGATTTAATTTTAAGTTGTCTTTTTTCTCTTCCGAAAAGTCTGAGGATCTATTGTGCTCATTCGTTAGGAAAGAGAGAAAGTTAAAACAAACAAACAAAAATCAAAGAATAAGAAAGTGTGCATGGACATTAAAAAGTATTGCTTACATGAAAATTGCGCGAGCAGAACTGGAAAAATCTAGACCTCAAGCAAGCAAACACCCAGAACAGGTGGGAAACATGAGGGGGAAAGGTAAGCGATAACAGGTAAATGTTTCTGACATATTTTCATCAGGTGATCACTATCTCAGCTTAAATGAATGATCTCCATGACCAAAGGGAAATTTGGTGGCTGTGGCATAATAGGGACAGGCAGGACGTGCCTGGAACCCAGAGAATTCCCTGGGATGTGTCCCTCTGTCCGATATTCCTAGGTATCAGAAGCTGCAGCAACCCAATGAAGTTGGGAGCTCACAGACTCAGTGCCTCTGGGAACGAAGATGTGATTCATCCCAAGAAAGAATTCTGTCCTGCTAAAGTGCTGGGAGAGGGGAGAGGGGCAGTTGAATGGGGGAGTCCAAGAAGGTCACAATGACTATAAATTTAAACCTCACCACCGGCCACAGAAGCCAGGACCCAAGCAGACGTGTTCTGTGTTGTTTCATGCTTTCTATTTCTCCATTTCCCTGAAACATACACATTATAGGAGAAGCCCTAACGTCAGTGGTTGTAGGTTTCAGACGCCTGCAATTCAAACTATCTGTTCCATCTCCTGGCCTCTTTTTTTTTTTTTTTTTTTTTTATTTCTAGGAGAGAGAGAGAGAGAGACAGCATGAGCAGGGGACAGTCAGAGAGAGAGGGAGACACAGACTCTGAAACAGGCTCCAGGCTCTGAGCTGGCAGTCAGCACACAGCCCGACACGGGGCTCGAACCCATGTACCGCGAGATCATGACCTAAGCGAAAGTCAGACGCCTAACCGACTAAGCCACCCAGGCGCCCCTCTCCTGGCCTCTTAATACAACTCAGATAACTAACTACTTTCTCTTGATGCTATGACTCCAGCCCCCACAAGCACAATCTCTCTTCTCCGCGTACCAGCAGAGCACATTAGCTGTTGTCACAGGCAAACTCCAGACTTCCTAGTCGCACAAGCATGGCAGGAGTTTATTTCTTGCTTATGTTAAGTCCTCAATGGTTGTTTCTGTTGACAGAGTTCCCTTCTCCAAGGAGTAAGTCAGAGGCTGAGGAGTTGTTTTTTCCCCATCTGCCTTTTTAACAATGTAACTTCCAAAACCCTCCTACTCATCTTCATCAAGCCAATAAAGAGAAGAGAGATAGATAAACATTCCTGTCTATTAAGCTTCTTGACCTGGAGGTGACCACAGGTTATCTATAACTGCAAACACTGGGGAAGACTAGTCACATGGTCTCCCCTGGAATCTCTTCTCTCTGTCTCTCTGTCTCTGTCTCTCTTCTCCCTCCATATTACAGCTTCACTGTGTCTTTTCTAGTTCTTCAGATCTGTTTCCTTCTGTCTCAGATTCCACATGAAAATCTCTAAGTGGCTCTTCAGGCAAAGTTATATGGTGATTTTTACATTTTTGGGGAAAGGAGCAGAGAGGCCTTAAGTAATGGATTATTATCATTATCTACAGAAAAGTACCTCAGGGTCATTGCATCCTTGCCTTCAAGATACTACCAATACTTTCTTTAGGAACCTGGTTTGCTTATGCTTCAGCTTCATCAGGAGATTAGAAAATAGTTATCTTTTAATATCTCAAAAAAGACAGAAATTATTGTTCATGGATTTTCCCACAAGACTCCTGGAAAGTAGGTATAAGTTTATTACCCAGGGAGAGTAATAATTATGACCACAATACACTTTCTCTTCTTTGGTAGAATAGGGTCCTGTGGAGGACCCACCTTCAGGCGGCCACGGATGGGCCACTGATGCCTCCATAATCATTACCCACCAGCCACTGAGGAAGCCAGCAGCCCTGATTAGTGGGACTGACAACTGTATCTTCTTTGACCAGTACCTTTAATTGAGAAAAAAAGGAAGTTTGATCCCAATGACTGCCCTTTGTCATTGATGTCCCCAAATTTCCATCCAATTGCTATTTGAAAAGTAATTAAACACAAACTCATAAGCACTCATCCCTTTATAATGTAAAACAGTTCAGCCAGGCTCACTGGCCCCATATCCAGATTTACATATGCATACACGACTCAGCCAAAAAAAAAAAAAAAAAAGTCAGGGGATGACAGTCCACCCCTCTAGCACTGGGCTTATAGAAGCTTCCTGCAAAACCCAATCCTGCACACACACACCCCAAAAGCTCACCAACACATTTCCTTCAAATGCAGCAAAACAACCTTCCCCAAGGAAAATATTCAAAACAGCTGCTAAGAGGAAAAAACAAAAATATTCTCTATCATATTATACTAACTTCTAATGCTTGAATGTTGTCTCTCTGCCAACCAGCTTCTTAGCAGCCTTTTTTTTTTTTTTTAAATTATTCAATGGCATTTAGCAGATGGAAAAACCCTAGATCACAGAGAAAGGCACACATCATAATCATACACAAACTTATCAGTCCCAACAAAAACAGTTTTAAAGGCCTCAATCATTTATTTACAAAGGCATGAAAATGTTTTCATTTGGAAAAACAGACTAAGTGACATAACCAGAGAATACGCTTCTTGGTAACAAAGAAGATCGAGTACAAATAGACACATGGTAAAATCACTTCGATATAATTAATGTAAACTACAGAAATTCCCCATTGTAAGTAGCACTGAATCCACCATTCTTACCACTATCACTACTAAAAAAGGAAGGCAGGCAGGCAGGCAGGCAGGCAGGCAGGCAGGAAGGAAGGAAGGAAGGAAGGAAGGAAGAGAGTATTTGGAAGAATTGCTTCATAAATATGCTGACAGAATAAAATTTTGTCAACATTCTTCCGGGTGTTCAGAATCCAAAGCATTCACCGAAGAAGCTATCCTAAAATGTTAAACTTTCTAGTCAAACAAGAAAGGAAAAAAAGAAAATTAGGAGCAAGCCTTGTTCTTTTTTGTTGTTGTTGTTCATCCCTTAAACTATTATCAGTTGGGTGAAAAGCTATTGTAGATAATTAGATATAAAAATCTGCAATACTTTCTGCTCTGCTCATCTATTTGAAATCCGTTCCAGGACACATAGACTCTCACAGGAAACCTTTTGCCATGATTATTCGTCTTCAGAATGTGTGTGTTGCTATGCCTTTTGCTGGACAGCTACCTCCCTCAATTCCTACCAAATTCAAATGAAAGAAAATGATGGCTCTTGGAGGCCATTAGGGATAATTATTCCTTCTACAATCTATAATTTGATCATGGGTAATTATGTGATGTAACAATAGAATAATTAGACTTGTTTCCCTATCTGTGTTTGAGTGTGGCCTCATCATCCCGTGTTTGCTAAATTATATTTTTACATGACCTATTAAACCTAGTCAACTTTACAAATGTCATGGCTACAAAAGATTGAAATAATTGCAATGTGTGTGATACCCAAGATCAAATTTTAATGTCCTTCTTTAATACTAGAAAAACTAATCCAATACAAGCTTTTATACCAAATTATTCCAATGGACTAGACACTGCTGGGAGAAAAGTGACCGAGCCTGATGTGGAAATCATTAGAGCACACAGTCCTGGGGAAGCGAAAGACCTTCTCAAAAACTATACAAGTAAATATGTATTTACAGACCAGGGTAAATGTGATGAAAAAAAAGCACAGAAACTGTGAGTGAGTATAATAGGATTTCACAAGGTTTTCCTGAAACAGCAATCTGTGAGCTGGGGTGGAGGTTTTTTTTTTATTGTAGTAAAATATATACGACTTAATATTTATCATTATAAGCACAATTTGGTGGCATTAAATACAGTCATAATGCTGTGTGATTATCACTATCTATATCCAAATTTTTTTCATCTCCCCCCACAGAAACTCTGTACCTATTGAACAAAACCCTTCCTTCCTCTCTCCCAGCCCTTGGTAGCTTCTATTCTATTTTTCTACTTCTATGAATTTGTCTATTCTAGATACCTTATAAAAATAGAATTATACATGGGCCACCTGGGTGGCTCAGTCGGTTAAGCATCTGACTTTGGGTCAGGTCATGATCTTATGGCTCATGGGTTCAAGCCCTGCATCAGGCTCTGTGCTGACAGCTCAGAGCCTGGAGCCTGGTTTGGATTCTGTCTGTCTGTCTCTCTCTCTCTCTCTGCCCCTCCCCCACTTGCTCTCTCTCTCTCTTTCTCTCTCTGTCTCTCAAAAATGAATAAAAATTTTAAAAAACTAGAATTCTATGCTATTTGTCCTTTTGTATCTGACTTATTTCACTACACATAAAATTTTCAAGTTTGGCCTTGTAGCATATTTCAAACTGTGGTTGAATAATGTTCTGGTTGAATAATGTTCCATTGTGTGTATATACCAATTTTTGTCTCTCCTTGCCTCGATAGATGCTTGGGTTGTTCCCACCTTTTGGCTACTGTGAATAGTGCTGTACAAATATCTATCCTAGTCCCTGCTTTCAACTCTTTTGGATCTATACTTAGGAGTGAACGTGCTGGGTTATGTGGTAGTTTTTTGTTTAACTTTTTAGAAAACCATCAAAATGTTTTCCATGGTTGCTGCACTATTTTACATTTCCATCAGTGATACATGAGACTTTCAATTTTTCCACATCCTCACCAATACTTGTTATTGCCTATTTTGTACATTACAGCCCTCCTAGTAGGTGTGAAGTGGTATCTCATTGTGGTTTTGATTTGCATTTCCCTAATTGACAAATGATGTTGAGTATCTTTTCATGTGCTTACTGACCATCTGTGTTGGCCATATCTCTTCTTTGGAGAACAAATGTTCTTACTTTTGATGAAGTCCAATGTATCTGTTTTTTCTTTTGATTTCTATGCTTTTGGTGTCATGTTTATGAAATCATTGTATTGCCAAAGCCAATATCATGGATTTTCCTACTTGTTTTCTTAAGATTTTTATAGTTTTAGCTCTTAAGGTTAGGTCTTTGACCCATTTTGAGTTAATTTTTGTACCTAATGTAAGGTAACCATCCAATTTCAGTCTTTAGCAAGTAGATATCCAATTTTTCCAGTACTGTATTTGTTGAAAAGATTGTCCTTTACTCATTTAATGGTCTTGACGCACTTGTTGAAAATCAGTTGACCATATGTGTGAGGATTTATCTTCAGGCTCTGAGATGAGATTTTAAGAATCAACAGGAGGTAACTAAATGACAAAGAGAGAAAATCCCTCTAGGTGAAAAGATTAGTTTGAGCAAAAGTATGATTTTCATTTCAAGAAATGTAAGCATTAATATCTTATTTTTCCATTCCTCTTACACATACTACATTAAATTAACCTGGTATTTAAAATCCCTTTTGGGGGTAAAGCTGAATTATTTATTCTGGGGTCTCCAAGAGAATAATACAGAGGGGCACTAAATCCATTTTCCTTCTTCATCTTACACCAATATGAATCATTAATATGCCATTTTTTTCTTCTAATATCTAACAGGTAGCAGTGATTCAGAAAAGCACAGCTCACAAGGCCAAACATTAATTCCCATAGATAGTACAGAACAAAATTACAAGGAGGAAAAACCTAATTATCTAACAATTAGTAAAGCCTACCTTGGCCATAATGAAATTAGTAATTACACTATTATGGAGGGCAGTGTTAGCAAAGCTGTTTCTAGGCAGTAAAAAGATTTATGGGAGGGGGTGCCTGGGTGGCTCAGTCAGTTAACTATCCGACTTTGGCTCAGGTCAGATCTCATGGTTTGTGGGTTCGAGCCCTGCATCAGGCTCTATGCTGACCGTTCAGAGATTGGAGCCTGCCTCTAATTCTCTGTCTTCCTCTCTCTCTGCCCCTCCCTGACTCATGCTCTGTCTCTCTCTGTATCAAAAATAAATAAACTATAAAAACTTTTTTAAAAAGATTTGTGGGAAGGAAGAAAGGGGCAGTTGGCATTGTCAGTAGAGGTTTAGTAAGAGTTAATATGGAAAATATCTATAATTTACACTAGTTTTTCTTTCTTTTTTTTTTTTTCTGAGAGAGTGAACAGGGGAGGGTCAGAGAGAGGGGGAAACACAGAATCTGAAACAGGCTCCAGGCTCTGAGCCAGCTGTCAGCACAGAGCCTGACGCGGGGCTCGAACCCACGAACCGTGAAATCACTAGTGCCCCTACACTAGTTTTTTTAAGGATGATTTTTTTTAATGTTTGCTGTAAAAAATTTTTTTTTATGTTTATTTATTTTTGAGAGAGCAAGAGACAGAGCACAAGCAGGGGAGGGGCACAGACAGAGAAGGAGACACAGAGTGTCAAGCAGGCTCCAGGCCCTGAGCTATCAGAACAGAGTCTGATGCGGGGCTTGAACCCATAAACCACAAGATCAACCCATAAACCCAGGCACCCTTACACTAGTTTTGTTTAACATCAAATGTCTCTTTGTCATTAATCTACTTTGAAGGAATGAACAAATATAATCCAGTTAAGAAATTTACTCTATCATTCAATATGGAAATAAACAATTTCATATTTTAATTTAAAGTGATGAAAGTCATTAAGCTCTATTTTGTTGAATGTGAATGGGACTATACCATGATTTAAAAAAAAAATCATCTCCCATCTCACACTGTATCCTCTTAGATTTATAATAAATAAAAAGAGATCTCTCTAAGTTTCATCTCTTTTCGTGATAGCTACTTTAGCTACACAAAGACTCAGATGGACTTGTAAGTTATTGCCTATAAGAGCCTAATCAATTTTGTAGACAAGTCAACATCATCTTCCTATCATCCCTTGGGTTGTGAGGGTGCGTGATAAGACAGGGGAAGGGTGGAGGGGAGGAGGGAAACGAGAGAAGGATGGCAATTTTCTCCTGCCCACTGTGTGTCTGTGTATGGGTATGGGTATTTTAATTCCATAGTTTAAATATTTCAAAATTATGTATAGAACATTAACAGTATTATTTTTTTGTATTGTCACTGATAATTCCATTTTCATTTGAGAAATTAAAGGGTCAATTTCCCCCAAACACTGTCTCACTTACATAAATATTTTTAGACATGGAAAAGACAATAGTTCATTTAAGTGTATTCTAAAATTGGAAGAGATTTTCTGTTACTTGTTACATGACAAAAATTCATAATGTGCTTATTCCACTGACTTACCATAGAAATTGTTCTAGAATATTATGCTTATTAGGATATTGTACTAGGTTTGACATCTGTCACTTTAATTATCCTTTCTATATTTCAATGGTTCCTTGTTATCTTTTATCTACATTTCCTTAGATGAATGAAATATATCTATTTGCTTTTAGCTTTTATCTATGATTTGCAAGGTTAATGCTCTATTTTAAAGATAATCTTATATGATTATCTTAAAACATCAAAGTTCTTTTTGCCTAATTATGCCAACAATAACTCTTGACTTCCTTTGACGGACATCAAGAAAATTAACACCTATGACATCTCTATGCTTGCTATTTCTCTTTCATTTTGCTGCTAATCTGGAGTTTAAAATCTCCTTTTAAAAAAAAAGAAAGACTTTCTTTTTGTGTTTACATTGAGTATTTTACTTTTGTTGCCATAATTACCTTCAATTACTTAATTTTCCTGTTGTTATTAGTGTTTTGCAGGTTTATATTTTGTTTTGTATTTTACTTATCCTACAATTTTAGATAGTTTCAGTGATTATAACCACTTTTTCTCAATCACAACCTCCCTAATGAAGAATGCAATTGCTTATTCATTTCTTGATTACTCAGAGTACATTTGTTGTGGATCTTGCTAGAAAACAGTGTTTGAGTGGTAAATGTTCCAAGAATTTGCAGATCTGAGAATGACCCCCAGCTTGATATTTTAAAAGAATAAGCCTTTGGCTGGGGACATAATGTTTGAGTCTTTACTCAATAGAGATGTATGAAACTACAGGTAACAAAAACTGGAATTGCAGATGTTTATTTTTCTCACATAACAAAAAAAAAAAAAGTGTACATAGTTGCTAACTGGCTCAGTTGCCAATATGGATGCTGAAGCTCCAGCCATCATGTCTGTGGTTGGCAGAATAATGGGAGGTCCCCTAAAACATCGGCATCCTAATCCTTGGAATTAGGATGTTATGTTAGTTTACACAGCAATGCGGAATTAGGTTTGCAGATGCAATTAAGGATGCTAATGGCTTGACTTTGAGATATAGAGATGATCCTAGATTATCTGGATGGACTCACTATAATCACATGTGGAAGAAGGAGACAGAGGAGAGTCCGCAAAAGAATTCAGTCCAATATTACCGGCTTTGAGGACGGAGAAGACCATGAGTTAAGGAATGCAGTGGCCCAGCAGTCACTCTAGAAAAGGCAAGGAGGGGCGCCTGGGTGGCTTAGTCCGTTACGCATCCGACTTTCGCTTAGGTCATGATCTCGCGGTTCGTGGGTTCGAGCCCCGCATCGGGCTCTGTGCTGACTGCCAGCTCAGAGCCTGGAGCCAATTTCAGAGTCTGTATCTCTCTCTCTCTCTGACCCCCCTCTGCTCACGCTGTCTCTCTCTCTCTCTCCTAGAAATAAATAAAATATATATATATTTAAAAAAAAAAAAAGAAAAGGCAAGGAAACAGATTCTCACTAGAGCTTAGGCAAGGAACACAGCCCTCCTATACCTTGAGTTTTGTTTTTTTCCCCCTAACCCAGTTCAGGCCCATTTTGGACCTCGGACCCAACTGTTGAACTATAATGCATTTGTGTTCTTTTCAGCCACTAAGTTTGTTTGTTTGTTTGTTTGTTTTGTTTTATGGCATTGACAGGAGACCTATACAATGTCTAAGAGAGGATTTCAATGTGAGACAAAGGAGAAAGAGTCACATCAGTCAAATCTGTGTCTCTTCATAGAAATCCAAAAGCCTCCTCAAAAGTAATGCCAGCTGAATTCTATTGCCTTCTCAAGAACAAGAGTCAGGCCTGGTATCTGCCCCCTAATTATAAGAAAGTCCAGGAGGGCAATTATTTAGGCCCTCACCTCAACATTGAGGGGAGTAAGGAGGGCTGAGAATGGCTTTTGAGAGATTGATCAATAGTGTTTTATATTTCTCTTCTGAAAGCTCTGAAGGTATTACTCCACTACCTTCTCATTAATCAATGCCCCAGAGAAAAAATATGAAGGGATCTTGATTTTAACTGTTATTAAATATAAACTATGTGTGTATGTATAGTTATAAGCCATTAACTGGAAACATTCTCCAGAATATATCTTGGCATTGATCTGTGCTTATCAGCTGTGCATAGAAAATAGCAAAATCTCCAAATTTTCAGTCTCATGATTGTTTTTAACTTAATTCAACTATTTAAAAAATTTTTTAATGTTTATTTATTTTTGAGAGAGAGACAGAGTGTGAGTGGGGAAGGGGCAGAGAGAAAGGGAGACACAGAATTTGAAGCAGGCTCCAGGCTCTGAGCTGTCAGCACAGAGCCCGATGCAGGGCTCAAACTCAAGAACTATGATACCATGACCTGAAGCCAGTCAGATTTAACTGACTGAGCCACCCAGGTGTCCCTTAATTCAACTATTTAATAAATATTTGTTAAGTAGTTAATATGTACCAGATGCTAAAATAAATTGTGTTAATTTTGTGCTTTTTTTTCTCTTGTGCATTTGATCTTTCCCATTCCAGAATTGTTGTTATTTTTAAAGTTTATTTTTGAGAGAGAGGAAGAGAGAGTGAATGAGCAGGGGAGGGGCAGAAAAAGGGAGAAAGAATCCCAAGCAGGCTCTATGCTATCAGCATGGAGCCCAACTCGGGGTTCTCTCTCACAAACCATGAGATCATGACCTAACCCAAAATCAAGAGTCAGACACTTAGTCAACTGAATCACCCAGGCGCCGCCAGAACTATCTTTTATTTTATTTTTTTTCTGAGAGAGAGAGAGACAGAGAGAGACAGAGAGAGACAGCGTGAGCAGGGGAGGGTCAGAGAGAGGGAGACACAGAATCTGAAGCAGGCTCCAGGCTCTGAGCTGTCAGCACAGAGCCTGACGCAGGGCTCAAACCCACGAACCTCGAGATCATGACCTGAGCCGAAGTCGGATGCCCAACCGACTGAGCCAACCAGGTGCCCCCAGAACTATCATTTTAACATGACGATTTCCTACTGTATTTTCCAAACCTTTTACCTTCTCTGTTATTTAAAAAAATAATCGATTTATGTCTCATATCTTGAGCCTTCCAGGTTCATGTTATATTTCACTGGTTTGTTTTTCTCAGCGTTTTGTCTTTTTTTCCTTTCTGCATGACTAAGATTTTATTTTGGCTATGTTGTGCTTTCCTTTTTTTTTTTTTTTTTTCTCACTCCCTTTTTATTCCAACCTTTTAAAATAGTTTTCATATCTGTTTTCAACTCGGTAAGAGTATAAGGCGAACACTTGTTCTTTAAAATCTTACACCGTGAGGCAGGCTAGAAAGGAATGGCAGGAAATCTTCAATGTGATGAACAGTAAACATATGCAGCCAAGAATCCTCTATCCAGCAAGCCTGTCATTCAAAATAGAAGGAGAGATAAAAACCTTTCCAAATAAACAGAAATTGAAAGAATTTGTCACCACGAAGCCAGCCCTACAAGAAATCCTGAGGGGGATGCTCTGAAGGAAAGGTTGCAAGGAACAAAGATACCAGAGACACCACCACAAACATGAACCCTACAAAAGATACAAAGACTCTAAACCCACATATTTCAATAATAACACTGAATGTAAATGGGCTGAATGCTCCAATCAAAAGACATAGGGTAGCAGAATGGATTAAAAAACAAAATCCATCAATATGCTGTCTACAAGAAACTCATTTTAGACGGGAAGATACCTTCAGATTAAAAGTAAGGGGATGGAGAAATATATATCATGCTACAGGAAATCAAAAGAAAGCCGGAGTAGCGATACTTATATCAGACAAACTGGACTTTAAATTAAAGACAATCACAAGAGATGAAGAAGGGCACTACATAATAATTACAGGGTCCATCCATCAGGAAGAACTAACAATCATAAATGTCTACGCACCGAATATGGGAGCACCTAAATATCTAAAACAATTAATCACAAACAGAAACAAGCTTATAGATAAGAATGTGCTAATAGCAGGGGACTTTAATACTCCGCTTACAGCAATGGATAGGTCAACCAGACAGAAAATCACTAAAGAAATAATGGACTTGAAAGACACATTGGACCAGATGGATCTGACGGATATATTTAGAACTTTACATCCTGAGGCCAGGGAATTTACTTTCTTCTCAAGTGCGCATGGCACATTCTCCAAGATAGATCACATACTGGGACATAAAGCAGCCCTCAATAAATATAAAAGAATAGAGATCATACCATGCACACTGTCAGATCACAATGCTTTGAAACTTGAAATCAATTACAGGAAGAAGTCTGGAAAACCGCCAAAAACATGGAGGTTAAAGAACACCCTTCTAAAGAATGAATGGGCCAATCAGGCAATTAGAGAGGAAATTAAAAAATATATGGAAACAAATGAAAATGAAAACACAACAATTCAAAATCTATGGGATGCGGCCAAGGCAGTCCTAAGAGGAAAGTACATTGCTCTCCAGGCCTATTTCAAGAGATTAGAAAAAGCACAAGTCCAAAATCTAACAGCTCACCTAAAGGAGCTAGAGGCAGAGCAACAAGAACGCCCTAAACCCAGTAGAAGAAGAGAAATAGTAAAAATTAGAGCAGAAATAAACAACATAGAGACCAAAGAAACAATTGAACAGATCAATGAAACCAAGAGTTGGTTTTTTGAAAAAGTAAACAAAATTGACAAACCTCTAGCCAGGCTTATCAAAAAGAAAAGAGAGAGCACCCAAATAGACAAAATTATGAATGAAAATGGACTTATTACAACCAACCCCTCAGAAATACAAGCAATTATCAGGGAATACTATGAAAAATTATATGCCAACAAATTGGACAACTTAGAAGAAATGGACAAATTCCTAAACACACACTCACTACCAAAATTCACACGGGAAGAAATAGAAAACCTGAACAGACCCATAACGAGTGAAGAAATCGAATCAGTGATCAAAAATCTCCCAACAAATAAGAGCCCTGGACCTGATGGTTTCCCTGGGGAATTCTACCAGACATTTAAAACAGAATTAATCCCAATTCTTCTCAAGCTATTCCAAAAAATAGAAGTCGAAGGAAAACTCCCGGACTCATTTTATGAAGCCAGCATCACTCTGATTCCCAAGCCAGACAGAGATCCAACAAAAAAAGAGAACTATAGGCCAATATCCTTGATGAATACGGATGCAAAAATTCTCAACAAGATCCTTGCAAATCGAATCCAGCAGCATATCAAAAGAATCATCCACCAAGATCAAGTGGGATTCATTCCTGGGTTACAGGGCTGGTTCAACATTCGCAAATCAATCAATGTGATCCATCATATCAATAAAAGAAAAGATAAAAACCATATGATCCTGTCAATAGATGCAGAAAAAGCATTTGACAAAATACAGCATCCCTTCTTAATAAAGACTCTCGAGAAAGTTGGGATAGAAGGAACCTACTTAAACATCATCAAAGCCATCTATGAGAAGCCTTCAGCTAACATCATCCTCAACGGGGAAAAACTGAGAGCTTTCCCCCTGAGATCAGGAACACGACAGGGATGTCCACTCTCACCACTGTTGTTTAACATAGTGCTGGAAGTCCTAGCATCAGCCATCAGACAACAAAAGGAAATCAAAGGCATCAGAATTGGCAAAGAGGAAGTCAAACTTTCACTCTTCGCAGATGACATGATACTCTACATAGAAAACCCGACAGACTCCACCAGAAGCCTACTAGAACTGATCCAAGAATTCAGCCAAGTTGCAGGGTACAAAATCAACGTACAGAAATCGGTTGCATTTTTATACACCAATAATGAAGCAACAGAAAGAGAAATCAAGAAACTGATCCCATTCACAATTGCACAAAAAACCATAAAATACCTCGGAATAAACCTAACCAAGGATACAAGAGATCTGTATGATGAAAACTATAGAAAACTTATGAAGGAAATTGAAGAAGACACAAAGAAATGGAAAAACATTCCATGCTCATGGATAGGAAGAATAAATATAGTTAAGATGTCATTACTACCTAAAGCACTCTACACATTCAATGCAATTCCAATCAAAATTGCACCAGCATACTTCTCAAAACTAGAACAAACTATCCAAAAATTTGTATGGAACCACAAAAGACCCCGAATAGCCAAAGTAATACTGAAAAATAAAACCAAAACGGGAGGTATCACCATCCCAGACTTCAGCCTCTACTACAAAGCTGTCATCCTCAAGACAGTATGGTATTGGCACAAAAACAGACACATAGACCAATGGAACAGAATTGAGAACTCAGAAGTGGACCCAAAAGTATACAGCCAACTGATCTTTGACAAAGCAGGAAAGAATATCCAATGGAAAAAAGACAGCCTTTTTAACAGATGGTGTTGGGAGAACTGGACAGCAACATGCAGAAGAATGAAACTAGATCATTTTCTCACACCATGCACAAAAATCAACTCAAAATGGATAAAGGACCTGAACGTGAGACAGGAAACTATCAACACCCTAGAGGAGAAAGCAGGAAACAACCTCCTTGACCTCCACCGCAGCAACTTCTTACTTGACACATCCCCAAAAGCAAGGGAATCAAGAGCAAAAATAAACTGTTGGGACCTCATCAAGATTAAAAGCTTCTGCACAGCCAAGGAAACAACCCAGAAAATTAATAGGCAACCAACGGAATGGGAAAAGATAGTTGCAAATGACATATCAGATAAAGGGTTAATATCCAGAATCTATAAGGAACTCACCAAACTACACGCCCGAAAAACAAACAACCCAGTGAAGAAATGGGCAGAAGACATGAACAGACACTTCTCCAAAGAGGACATCCAGATGGCCAACAGACACATGAAACGATGCTCAGCATCCCTCCTCATCAGGGAAATACAAATCAAAACCACACTGAGATACCACCTCACGCCAGTCAGAGTGGCTAAAATGAGCAAATCAGAGAACTCTAGATGCTGGCGAGGATGTGGAGAAACGGGCACCCTCCTACACTGTTGGTGGGAATGTAAACTGGTACAGCCCCTCTGGAAAACAGTGTGGAGGTTCCTCAGGAAACTAACAATAGAACTCCCTTATGACCCAGCAATAGCACTGCTAGGAATTTACCCAAGGGATACAGAAATGCTGAGGCATAGGAGCACATGTACCCCAATGTTCATAGCAGCACTCTCCACAATAGCTAAAACATGGAAAGAGCCTAAGTGTCCATCAACAGATGAATGGATCAAGAAGATGTGGTTTATCTATACCATGGAATACTACATGGCAATGAGAAACAATGAAATCTGGCCATGTGTAGCAACATGGATGGACCTTGAGGGTGTTATGCTGAGCGAAATAAGTCAGGCAGAGAAGGACAAATATCATATGTATGCACGTATAAGAGGCTTAGGAGGAACTTGATGGAGGAACAAGGGGGAGAAGAAGGGCGGAAATGGTGGGGGATAGAGAGAGAGGCAAACCATGAGAGACTCTTGAATGCTGACAAAAACTGAAGACTGATGGATGTGGGGGGGAGGGGGGAGGGGCATGGAGGAGGGCACTTTCGGGATGAGCACTGAGTGTTATGTGGAAAATAATTTGACAATAAACTATTTGTTAAAATAAATAAATAAATAAATAAAATAAAATAAAATCTTACACCGTGATTCCTTTTCCACTTTGCCTCGTATGTTTGAAAGGGCTCAAGTCTTGTCGATGGTGCTGTTTACTCATTCTTGGTATCCACTTGTTCCCATTGTTGGTACTTCAGGGTCTGATGTGAGAGATTCCAGAATCCCGGATAAATGGAGACAGAGAGAGCTATCATCTAAGACCAGGGAACAGCCCGCAGCCCGGGAAACAGGAGAGGCTACAGCCCCGTCTAGAGCTGGTGGCAGATCTTGCAAGAACACAGATCACCCTTCCTGTTTGGGGTCATGTGGGTGTTTCCAGAGAACGCTATCTGGGACCAGAGCGGCAGGACAGGCTGCATTTGGCTGGAATAGCCGAGCAGGGCTCACCTGCTACGTTTTGTGCATCATGTTGTGCCTCAGAGCCTGTGCGGCTCAGTAGAATGACGCCCAAGCTGACAAAGGGAAGTAGCAGTGCGGTGTGGAGCCCGAATCCACCCTGTCCTGCCCATGGGGACCGACCGATTTCTTATTAAAATACAGAATGCTTGCCACTCTGATTCTTTCTATGAGTAGCTGCGGAGGATTTGTCATTTTTCTTTTGAGATGAGGCCATAATTATTTTAGTGATAGGAAGCTCTTAGCATTTCCATTCACTACAGTAACTTCCTAGGAATCACCTTGGAGGATTAAAAATAAGTACCAGCAAGATGTCCAAAAAGCTTCTGTTCTTATGGATTGTAGGAAACCGTATGTCACTGGGGTCATCTGTGCTCATTTGTGGCAGAGGCTGCTGGTCGCCTAAGATTCTCTCTCTTCTCTCTCACAAACAGAACTTGAGTTTTATTTGGTGCAGCGCACACTTCCCTGTCCATTTCAGGTAGGGGTGGTCACGCAACACAGCCCCGGCCAACAACACACAAGAAGAGGTCAGCGGGTGGGCCTTCCGGAAAGGTCCTTTAAAGGGTGCTAACTTGGCCAAAGCTCTGCTCTTGGTTCTGTGTCCATCTTCGTTTTCTTGACCAAAGCGAACAGGCATTATAGCTGGAGCAGTGCTGACATGCCGAGAACCCAGAGAACGAGGCATCAGCTGAGAGACGGAATGGCAGGAGCCCAAGTCTTCTTGACCAAGAGCTACCCTAGACTCCCTGAATCGCTCCATTTGTTTAAACCACTGCTCAAGGACTTTGCACTTGCTCTGTGCAACGCAGCTGCCGTTTCATGCAGCTGAAGTCAACATTCTGTTGTGAGAGAAGAGGCCTCCTTTTTCTCTCTGTGCACTAATACTTCTGAACATCTTTTGATTCTTGCTTGGTCAAAGTAATGTCAAAGTGTAAGGCTCTCATGGGGAAACTTTGAAGATCACTCACTTTCAGTGAGCATCCAGGATATCAATCACCATTGTTCTAAAAGCCAGTTGCCAACTAGGTTTGTCCTTCAAACAAGCCTGTACTGTAGGAAAACTCTAGAACACTCTAGAAGTTTCTGAACAGGGGGAAAAAAAGGTTGAGTTGTATAAATGGGCACTTGACATTTTTACGGGGCAAAATAGTTGGAGACCAGACATCAGCTTTTGGCAAGTAAGACTGCATTTCAAAGCCACGGGACCTGGAGACAGGTCAGGGAAGTGACTGGGCCCCTGTGAGGTTGTGCATCCGGAGCCATAACTACTGTCTTGGCATGAGAGAGCTGGGGTCTCTGCAAATTCCTTTATTGATTGTTACTAGAATGTTTGTCTCGGAAATGACTTAGAAAGCTCTTTATTTGTAATAACATTGGCTTGCATCCATCATCCTAAAGGGAAATAAGGACGAAGGAAGAAATTGCGCATCCTTGGGTACTGAAAGCCCAAGAAGGAGGCCAAAACAGAAAAAGAAAAGAGCCAGAATCAAAGACCTGTCCCAAGCCACCTGGAGTTTTGTAACCTGGAGCTTCTTTTGGCTCTAGATTTACAGGACAGAGGGCTGTCCCTGATACTGAGTTCCATGAGCCACAAACATTATTAGGTCCTGCTCCTCAGTACAGAACAAGTGTACATAGTGTGACGCTGGATTCACTTATTCTAAAACACTTCTAAGCACCCAATGTGCCAGGCCACTGAACAAATTACGGCAAAGATTCATGTTCAACTTTAAAAAGAGATTCATTACTTTGCTCTTTAATAGCTGCAGATGGCAGCATAACTTAATGCATTCTGTGCTCTCCACCTACCTTTAAGACTTCGGGTTAACACATGGGAGATGATACTACACGGCCAATCGGAATCACACAGTTAAACCTCTTTGCTTGCAAAGCACCACGGTGCTTTCTCTGAAGACGCCTCGCAAATGTTATCGACAACAGAAAAAATACTCATCACGTAAGCCTCGCACAACAAAAAGTTAATTTCAGATTATAGGCACCTAATGGGCAGCGTTAACAATGAGATACATCAGACAGTAGAAAGGAATAGCTATTGTTACTATACTGTCGATATATATGATGCATGGCAAATTACTACTGGAATTTCTGGGTTTTATAAAGGAACTTCTGTTTTTGTTTTCTGGATGCTTTTAATATCATTTAATCATAGGCCTTAAAGAAAAAAAGTTTCCACTTCACCCAAAGCTTTCTGGCAGTCATGTTGTTGCTGTAACTAGGATCCTGAGTTATGTAATGTCACATACAATGTAAATTCAGGTTTCTTCACCAAGTGTTTCGAGGCCTTGGAGATGCCTGGTTTGGAAAGGAAACGAAGGCAGCTCTCTGCCAAACTGAATTTCAGAGCAAGGGGAAGAAACAAGATCTGGTTAGACTCAACCAGTGCAAGTGGACTGATTAAAGCTGCCCAAATGCAGAATCATTCAACATCATTAGGCTTATTAATTGACTGCAGATACGGAGGGGGAACAGCCTCCTTGCCAAGTGGGGACTCGTTCAGTCGCCTGTTTCCATCACTCATTCAGCCAATTCATTAAAGCCTGTTTGTTTCTCCCAGGTGCCTCGTCATGAGTTTCATTGTTTCCTTTATTGTGCTTGTTGGCTCACAGATCTCTTTCACAATTTTCCTCGGTTCCTGAATGCTCCTTAAGTACCACTTTTGTGATCAGCCCATTCGCAGCTAACTCGTGCTTTACCTCGTCTTGGATAAACGAAGTGAGGGGGAGAACCGAGAGGTGGCACCGAGGTGATAACCGAGAAGAGGCGGGGTAGGGGGGTGGGGGGAGGGGATAGGGGATGGGGGAGGGCAGAGGGAATTCCACCAGACGCCTGTGTTCCTGGAAAGAACCAGCAGGTGGTAGCAGCACTTCGTGCGAAGGCCCCAGCCCAGCGCCGTAGGACCGAAACAATAGACCCCCAAATCCTGTCCCCGGTCGGAGAAGAGGCTGGGGTGGGCGGAAAACCTTCTTCCTCGCGGCGCCCCCTCGGCTCCTCCAACCTTCCAGGCGCCTCCCAACGCCTCAGATCCCTGTGGGTAGGTTCTCCCTGGGGTGCGGGCAGAGGTGGAGCCACCCAGGGGCGCGCGACTTGCCCGGGCAATGCAAAGCCAGGCACCTACGTCTGGACTTCCCCTTTCAGACCCAGGCTTCCCAGCCCTTTGGGGAGGGTGGAGTCGGCAGCCCCAGCGTTGACCAAGATCCAGGGTCACGAAGAGGCAGAAGAGTTTAAGGCGAGGTCACAGACACTTTCGTAACCCAGATGCCCTCCCCCTTCCACTGCTGCCTGCCCATCCCCACCCCACCCCCGTACCCTCTGAGATTTCTCAGTTTGTCTCTCCCTCCACCCCCTTCTTTTCCTTCTTTCTCTTCTTCGCAGCTCACGCCCACCTTAGTTTAAACCTGAGTAGGAACTAAAACAGCGGGTTTAGTTCCTAGAGTTGAAGCAGAAACGCAGAGGTGGGGAGAGGGCGCGGGCGGTCGGGCCGGCTGCAGCGCTGCCCTGCCCTGCTCTGCCCCGCGGTGCCCTGGGCATCGGCCGCCCGCCCGGGAGCTTCGCGCCGGGGCTCCCGCGCCGGGCCCAAGGGTCTCGACACCGCGCCCCGCCGCCCGGCAGCCCGCCCCCTCCCGGCGCCCGGGTCCCCCCGCCCCGCGCGGCCGGGAGGAGGAGGCGCCCCCGCCCCGGCGCACAGGCGGGCCCAGGGCGAGCCCCGCGCCTCCACCCCGCTCTCCCCCGCGCCGGGCGCTGCGCATCGCCGCCCAGGCCGGGAGGGCGGGCTCGGCTCCCCGGAAGAGGGGAGCGGGAGGGCGGCCGCAGGGGCCGGAGAGGGGCGGGTCGGGCTGGGAGGGACGCGGAGGGGGCGGGCCGGGCTGCGCTCGCCCCTGCCGCCGCTCCAGAGCCCAGCAGCGGGCGGCGGGACCCGCGACCGAGCGCGGCGACGGCGAGCGCGACGCGGGCCCCCGCGCGATCCCTGGGCGCCCCGCCTCCAGAGCAGCCCCCGCCGCCGGCCCCCGCCCCCCGGCCGCCCCGGAGCCCCGGAGACTGCGGCGGCGAGCGGACCGGGGCCGTGGGCAGCTGGGTCCCCGCACCCCAGCGGAGACGCGCGCGGCGCGGCTCCCCCGCGGGGCCTCGGGGTGGGGGGCGCAGACCCGCGGAGCCTGCGGCCGGCGGAAGGTGAGCCCCGGGGTACCGGGCGGCGTTGAGGGGGTGGGGGGGCGGTTTGCCTGGGGACAGAGGCGTCCAGGTTTGCAAAAGTAGAGGGGCGCTTGAGACTGGGCCTCTGCAGATCCTCGGGGGCCCCCTGGGGGAGTGCTGAGTGTCCTTCCCCAAGGCGACCGTGGGTTCGTGGGGGGTGCGAAACTGGCCACCCTGGCTCCCCGACCTCTGACCGGCCGTCACTGACACCCCTGTCACCCTTGCTGCTGCGTCCCCCCCCCCCCCGTGGCTCCCGAGGCACTGCTCTGGCTCTGACTTAGGGGTCCTGATGTAGGGATCCTCACCAAGGCCGGGCTGCCAGCGTTCTGAAAAGGATTGCCCACCCCTCTGACTCCTGTGGCATCTCTCCAATCCCCACGGAGCTGGGAGGAGCGAGGCCATTGATCCCACACCTGCCCCCGGCGCCCCCACCCCCATTTGCACCCGTAAGCCTGGGAGTGGGGAGAAGGCTTGGTTCGCGCTCCCCAGCTGTAACCCCCAAGTTGCAACCAGTCTGCCGCTTGCTTCTGCCCCAGCTCCACCCCTGCGCTTCACATCTGGGTGCTTGGCCCTACCTGCGCCGCACCCCCACCCTCCCATCTTGGCTGTCTGGCACCCTCTCTCCTCCCATCCCTGGGGGAGCTGGCCTGGGCCCAGCATAGCCGATGTTGTAATGTCCCTGGCAGTGCCCGTGGAGAGAAGCGGCTGGGCCTGTTTCCAATAAGTTAAACCCGGGCCAGGCCCTCCACCCACCTGGGGAACTTGACTCCCGTTCTCCAAGGGGAGATGCTGGCTGGGTGGGAAAGTGCTGTGGCACTCAGATGTCCAGGTAATGGGCACTGCAGGGCTGAGACTTGTCATCTGTTGAGAGTGCTGTTCCCAGGGGCCGCTTGGTTCGTTCAGAGCAGTGGCCCTTTTTCCTTGCAGGAAGATGAAGGTGGGGGGCTTCCGTGTACCTACCTAGTGGCCTAGAGAGGAGGACTCCTTTGGAGTCGGTTGGTTCATGCGGGGTACGAGAAGATGCCTGGCAGTGACGGCTGTGTCACCAGAGTGCCTAGGAGCAACCGGTGGCAGTGGGCTGAGCATGGGAAGGGCAGGAACATTCCTCCTCTGGGCCAGCTGCTCTTCAGGGTCCTCACCATCTCCCGAGGGCTGAGCCCTAAGTCCCATGTCCCCGCTGCACTCCCTCCCTGCTAGGTGGATGCGGCATGGCGGGGTTTGGGGATTTGGGCAGCCTCAGTTTCCCTTTCTCTTCTTCCCTGTTCAGCTCGCTCTCCCAGCCCAGGTGTTTCCGCAGAAGTGACTCCTGGGGTAGAGAGCAGCCGGCGGACCCACTAGGGGTAGAGTAGGGACAGACCCAGGGTGAGGAGAAGGGCTCGTGGGCATCAGTGTGAGGAGCACTCTGGATCTGCTCTGATGTGCGTGCCCACGCGCACACACACTCCTCCCGGCATGCGTGCTGCTCCACATGCATCTCGCCTCACACACATTGCCTTACGTACTCTCTTACACACTTGCTCCCACGGGCACTGGCTCTTGGGGGCTTCTGCAGTCTTCCGTGTACTCCTCCTCCGCGGGCACATACTGTCCCAACATCCTCCCTTATGTCCTTTTCCAAAGCCACGCATTTCCGTGGTCAGGGCACAGCCAGAGTGGCTCAGTCTAAGTGGCTGGCTGCCACTCCCAGACACCGCCTGCATCTTCAAACCCTCCCCCAGCGCCGCAGCCTGGGAGTGGGAGGCACGTTCGTCTGCATCTGCGTGCTCTGGGGGACATTCTTGGAGGCCAGAGGCCTCAAGGGACGCAGGACTCTCCCCTGCTAGGTAACCCATGAATTGGCTTCTCCCAAGCAGAGCAGCAGGGGCCAGAAGCGCCGGACGACAGCCACCTCCTCACTGTCTGCTCCGGATGCCGCTGAGGGGATCCTTTTCAAGGCGGGAAGCCAGAGCTCCAAGAGACAGCGACTGGGACCATGTCCAAGGTGGAGGTTCAAGGGTAGAGGCAGCAGCATTAAGCTGAGCAGGGATTACCCTGGAATTTCCTGGGCGTTTAACAGAACGAGAACAGGGCCGGTGCTTCTGACCCCTCCCACGCTGACCCTGTGGCTAGCAGGTGTGAGGACCAGTCCAGCAGCCACAGGACACGTTAACCATCGGCCCCTTTGCCCTTGGGACCTCCCTTGCCCTGCTGAGCCCTGCACCTCGCCTCGCGTCTCCCAATGTCCGGACTCGCTTAGCGCTGATGCCCTTGTCCTGGGCTCTGAGCGAGCAGCCGCCTAGGTCCCCCCTTCCCCCTTGAAAGCCGCAGTCCTTTGCTTAGTATGCTGAGTAAGAGACGCGTGATAGTATCAGTGTGGCAATTTGAACTTCTTCAGAGAGAAGCTTAAAGAAAATCCAGGGATAAAAGTTATTTTGCTCATTCATTCCCAACACTACTGCCTCTTTATCTCTGCTTTCTTCTTCTAGATGAAAATCTCTAGATTATTTTGAAACCCAGAGAGAAAAGGGGGGGGGGGGTGGAGGGGAAGATTAAATGTACACATACGGTAGGTTAGTGTGGGCTTTAAAAATCTTTTCCTTTTTTTGTTTTGATGGTCGTTATGCGACTTTGTTTTAATTGTAAAATGAGATGTGCTCATAACAAGAAAACCCACTGGAAAACACGTAAGACAAAGCTAATACCCCCCTCCCTGCCATCCTTTACTTCTTCCTCCTCCAGTCACCGATTTTAACGGCCCAGTGTATTTTCTGCCATACCTTCCTCCAAGCTCATTCGGCTTCTATCACTTAATTTTTTAAGACTCATTTCGTGGATTGAGGTGCACAAACTATATTAACCCATCTCAGCTCATAAAATTATCGTATTTAACGTTTCAATTCAAGGATGGTTAATTTTTTAAATTCTTCCAGATCTACTCATTTAATGTATTTTTAAGCCTCATTTTTATAGATAACAGAACTCAGAAGCTATGATTTATAAGCTAAGAGTCTACACATTTTTCATCTTTGCCAGTTTCTGGAAACAAAACACAATTCTGATGCCTACGAACTGTCATATTTTTATAAACCAAAGAAATGTAGCAGGCTTGTGGCTGCGGTGTCTCTAGCAAAAAGATGTAAAGTGATACATGTAGAAAAGAAGCTGAGAAAAAAAATGTGAAGTCATAGAATGCAATTTTTGTCATAGGAAATTTTGTCTAATCGGTCTTATTTTCTGAGCTACCATTTTCCATCCACATGTCTGCTGCTTCTGGTGCGTTCTATTTTTCAAACCGTACAGACATCTGAAATGTGAATGTTTTCCTGATTGAGAGAAGTTTTCTGCCCTTTCATGGGTTACAGGGTCTCTAAACTGTGACCACCTCCCTTCCCGAGCTGAAGAAGACAGAGGGATCCAACCCAGGCCCACCCCCTCTGTGTTGCAAGAGCGGATGCCCTTGACTGCTTCCAGGACACGCTCCTAGACTAAAATGCAGAAGGGTGTCCTGGTCTTCAACCACTGAAGGCACCTTTGAAAATCAAGTTCTAAGTTCTGCTTGTTTAGTATTCCAGGCATGTGGATGGAGCTGCGTGTTCTTGTCACTTACATTTCTGCCTTTGAAACTTCTTTCAAAAGAATCTGCTGTGGTAGGAATTAGCTGACAGCAGTTTCTTCCATATCTTAAAGTTTCCTCTTTCCTTGTTTTTATTCTTGATTTGGAGACACGCCCAAGTTCCTTTTATGTATTAAAAAAGAAAAGACTTGAGTTTATCTGGGTTTGGGGTTTTTTTGGGTTTTTTTTTTGTTTGTTTGTTTTTGATAAGCAACTATTGACTTAGCCTCTCAGTCTCACTCAACCACAATTGTTGTTGTTGTTGTTCCTAAAGGAACTTGTTTGTAGCCTTCAATCTTCTGGATCCAAATCTAAAAGAGGTCCCTTCAGACAGCAAGGGACGCTTCTGGGTACTTGAAGATCCTCAACCATTTTTTTAATGAATATCTTTGTTCTTGGTAAAAAAAATTTTATGAAAAATTTAAAGTGGCAATCCACACGCGGTATCTCCATTTAATTCTTTTCTTTCTGATGCCTCTTGAGGACAGAAGCTGAGTGGCTTTAACGTGTTCCCTAATTGCTTTTGCTCTTTTCTGGATCCTCTGGAGAGAGGCCAGCTTCATGTTGTCATTAGGATGCACGCTGGGGCTGTGCATACACGCCCTATTGCAGCCACAAGCCACTGTGTTGCTTATATTTGTGGGTCATCAAAGCAAATACTTTGCCATTCTTTGTCTTCTAGAATGTTCCATACTGCACAGCAGATATGATCTGCAGTACATCTCTTCCCTCTCGTTTTGCTGTCTGCCCCCCCAATTCATTGAGATGCATCCAAAGTGTTTATTATTCCTTCTCCATGATTATTTTTCTAGTTACAAGTTGAAGAAGACACAGTGCTTACAGTTTTTTCTTTGTACAGATCCCAGAATCCATCCATCTTCTGCCTGAAAGAGGCTATTTTAGAGAATATCTGCTGGGCAAATGATATAATAGCTTTCCTTGTTTAAAGACATTTTGCTGGCATTTTCAGTTCTTGATAACAGCGTTCCTAAAGACCCTATGGCGCTGGCCAGAGTCTGCTCGGCCTTCGTGTAACAAGCATGACTCCAAATGCAGCTACAACATGAGTTCCTTCCGGATGTTTATCAAACAGCCACCGGTGACGGGGCCATGCTTTTTTACTTCACGGTCTCCCTGTTCTTCTTTGAAGCATTTAATCCATGAACAATTCTAGCTGCATTTAGGACAGAATTTGCAGAGATCCTGTGTTTCTTAGGAATAACTTCCCATCTGGCAATGCTTTCTTTCTTTGCCGGCTTTATTGAGATACTGTTGACATGTACCGTTGTGCAAGGTTAAGGTGTCCAACCAGGTGATTTGGAAATGCTTCTTACTAGCTGTGTGCTAGATGCAATAGCTTAAACTCTGTCTCCCAAGCAGGGTTCTAGTGGCATGAAAGGGAAATTTCAGTGGCTGATGGGCAGAGACCCATTATGCATCAGCCCATACGGCTGCAGAAGCTGTGCCTTTTCATGATACCCACATGGAGATGACACTGAAGGCTTCATCTTGCAACAGAGCCAGTGTTACCAGGAGAAATTAGATTAGCAGGAATCAAATTATGATTTTCTTATTTATCTACGTTAAATAATGTAATAGTTTGAGTTTGACTTCATTATGAAATGTGCGGTTTTCAATAATGGTGTGGATCACCTGGCCACGACTAAGAGTCTCCGATTGCTTTCTTCTTTCTCTCTCTCAGTTTGATGGCTTTGAACAACCTGCCTCTTATTTTCTTCTTAACAGACATAAATGGAATGTACTGCTCTTGTCCATGCAACTCGCAGACTTTTGAGGCTCAGTCAAAAGGAGAGAAATGGGTCACCACTAATCTCTAGACCAATGAGCAAAGGCAGGTCTGAGCCCAGGTGTCTTCACTGTGACCCTGGAGATGGTCATGCCCCGCCCCCCGTCATGTGCTTGTGAGCTGTGGGGGGTGTGCTTGTACGGGGAGGGCCCTTTTAGGTTACCAGTTGGGAACATACTTTATGCCGTTCTGCATGGACTACCTACCCTTGGAAATTATTTTCATAATCAGTGCGTAAACAATTGTCCTCATTCTTTTTTAAGGTTGTGCCATAATTTATTAACTATCTTCCTATTGATAAGCACTCTACAGGTTTTTCCCTTACAAACAATTCTGCAATAAATATCCGTGTTTGAACTTCTGTGCAAACAGATCCAAGGATAGAGTACCAGGGCGCCTGGGTGGCTCAGTCGCTCTAGCGTCCCACTTCGGCTCAGGTCGTGATCTCACGGTTTGTGAGTCTGAGCCCCGAGTCGGGCTCTGTGTTGTCAGCCTAGAGCCAGGAGCCTGCTTCGGATTCTCTGTCTCCCTCTCTCTGTTCCTGCCCCACTAGCACTCTGTCTCTCTCTCAAAAATAAATGTTTAAAAAAAAGATACAGTCCCTAAAGGACAAACTCTCAGAAGTGAAGTTGCTAGCTAGACATCGCCAAACGTCCTTCCAAGAGGAAATACCCGTGTGAACTTAGAATCTAGACAGCCTGCTTCTCATACTTTCCTTAACCCAAGGCATTTTTAATCTCCTACGGCAAGATGGCATGCCTCTGTTGTTTCCCCAGTCTGTCCTTTCATTGTGAGCAAACTAGACGCATTTTTTCATCTATATGGCATACATTTATTTGTCTGTAAGCCATAGAAGTGTGCCCCGTGTGGACAGAGGACCTTTGTTCACAAATGTAGGCATGCCAGACCCACAGATCCCTACCCCTTCTCTATGCTGGCTCTCTTATCAGACGGCATCTTTACGCCTATGCTCTCCGTGTGTCTGTCCCCCACCCTCCCTCCCGTCATACCCCACGGCTCTTTCCTGTGCTCCCTCTCGCTTCACTGCCTCTTTGCAACGTCTAGGGTGTCCAGGTCTGATGTGGGTCAGGAGGTGTTGGGGGGGTGAATCATGTGTCCTTAGGGAAGGAGCAGCTTTCTATTATTCTCGTTTTAATGAGAAGAATCTTCTGATTTCCTATGCAGGGTGACCGTAGGAGGAGGAGAGGAGAGGAAATGAAGAGAAAGAACTGAAATAGCTCCTTCCAGAAGAAAAGAGTAAGGTTGGCCCAGAACTACCCTGTGCTCTAAGAGGGAGGGCTGCAAGAAATGTTCAGAGATGGCTCACCTGTGGGAAGGAGGGAGGGAGTGACCCGTCACGTGGCCCTCTGAGATGGCGGACGTGGCACAGGTCGGGAGAGAGTCGGCTTCCTACAGACCCTTACCCCGAGGTTGGTGCTGGGGTGGTTCGAGAGCCACACGACAGGACGCAGAGTCAGGATGTGGGGTCTGGGCCATCTGTGGAGCCACGGGGTTCCCTGCCACCTGCCTCTTCTGGTCCTGTGGTGTCTCCCTAGGAAACAAGCTCGGCAGCAGACCCCCAGTCTTACAAAGCAGCAGCCCTGCCCGGGAGCAGGGTGGTGGCCAGGGCAATGGTGGGAGCCCCGAAGATGCCCCATGGCTGCTGAGGGGGCCGCCCAGTCAGGGAGCGGAGTGGCGGGCATGGTGTGCAGTCTCTGGGTCCTGGGGCTGGCGTCCTCAGTTCTGGCTCTGGAAGGTAAGAGGGAGGGGAGGCTGGAGAATTCCCTACCTGCCAGGGAAGTGGGAGAGATTCAGAAAAGGCAGAAAAGCGTGAAGACGTCAAGAAGGGGACAAGTACGGGGAAGGTTTCAGAGAAGGGCTCCTGACAGACAGCTGTGTCCCTGCTGGTGAATTCGAAGGACCAGGCAGGGAAAGTCCTGTCTTCCCCATGGGAACGTGGTGAGGGTGAGCAGTACCGGCTGGAGGCTTGGCCGTTGAGCGCCCCTTCTTATCTCTGGGCAGAGGTGCTGCTGGACACCACCGGAGAGACCTCGGAGATTGGCTGGCTCACCTACCCACAAGGTGGGGTGAGTGTCACTCTGGCATTCCCGACCCCAGGGCACCTCCCCGACCCCGCTCCTGGAGCGTGGGATGTGGGAAGGAATCCCTGAGTAGAGGCTAAAGGGGTAAGACTCGTTCTCCCTAGAGGACCAGGACTTCGGGGTATACTTACCCTGCTCTCCCTGCGGCTAATGGCGTCTTCCCGTCTGCGCCCCCTGCAGTGGGACGAAGTGAGCGTTCTGGATGACCAGCGACGCCTGACTCGCACCTTCGAGGCGTGCCACGTGGCAGGGGCCCCTCCAGGCACCGGGCAAGACAACTGGCTGCAGACACACTTCGTGGAGCGACGAGGAGCACAGAGGGCACACATCCGACTCCACTTCTCCGTGCGGGCATGTGCCAGCCTGGGCGTGGCCGGAGGCACCTGCCGGGAGACCTTCACGCTTTACTACCGCCAGGCGGAGGAGCCCGATGGCCCCGACGGCATTTCCTCCTGGCACCTCAAACGCTGGACCAAGGTGGACACCATCGCAGCGGACGAGAGCTTCCCGGCCGCCTCGGCGTGGGCCGTGGACCCACACGGCGCCGGGCAGCGGGCCGGGCTGCAGCTCAATGTCAAAGAGAGGAGCTTCGGCCCCCTCACCCAGCGTGGCTTCTACGTGGCCTTCCAGGACACGGGGGCCTGCCTGGCCCTCGTGGCGGTCAAGCTCTTCTCCTACGCCTGCCCCTCCGTTCTACGCGCCTTTGCCTCCTTCCCTGAGACGCAGGCCAGTGGGGCCGGAGGCGCCTCCCTGGTGGCCGCTGTGGGCACCTGTGTGGCTCACGCGGAGCCAGAGGAAGATGGAGCGGGGGGCCAGGCAGGGGGGAGCCCCCCCAGGCTGCACTGCAATGGGGAGGGCAAGTGGATGGTAGCCGTTGGGGGCTGCCGCTGCCAGCCAGGGCACCAGCCAGCCCGCGGAGACAAGGCCTGCGAAGGTGAGCTGCTGCACCTGTACACTTGCCCGAGGTCTCCCCACCTGTCCCCCAGCCTTTGGGCGCCTCTGCTGAATACCCCACACTTCACTTTTGTCCCCAAAAGGTCAGGAATCAGCTGTTTTAGGAGAAGACTCTTGTTTTCTCCAGACTGATTTTCTAGACCACACAAATTTGGTGTCATATGCTCATCTCGAATTTCTGGAACCTTCTGGAGACTTCCATATTGCTGAGCCTCCTAGGGCTGCAGGCCTGGGAAGTGGTGGAGATCACGCTCGTGGGTTATCTGGGGCTGGATCCTTTGTCCTATTTGCCACGTAATTAGGAAGGGATCCTCACAGGGCCAGGTGACCAGGATGCAGGTAGGAGAAGGCAGTGGATACCAGCCGAGGGGAATGCTTCCGTTGCAGGGTAGAGGCTGCGGAAGGCCTCTGCAGAGGGAGGCTACGCAGTCAAGCCAGACACCTGTATCAGGGGCTTGTGCCGCTCATAGTCCCCACTGCACCTCACTTTTCCATTGATGGAAATAACAGTTCCCACCCCCAGTGACCAGATGGAAGTAATCTGCCTGAGTGAGGGGAAGAGGGAAGAGCGGGGCGGGAGGTAGGTGTCAGCAGGAAAGCAGAGACTCCCCTGGGGAGTGGAAGGCCGGGTGGGTGCCTCTGTGACCGGCACGGGGGCTCCAGAGGCGGCGAGATGGGTGAACCTGACGTCCTCACCCTGTTCCGCCCCGCAGCCTGCCCTGCGGGCTCCTACAAGGCCGCGGCTGGGAACGCCCCCTGCTTGCCCTGCCCAGCCCGCAGCCACGCCCCCGACCCTGCGGCCCCTGTTTGCCCCTGCCTCGAGGGCTTCTACAGGGCCAGCTCCGACCCCCCAGAGGCCCCCTGCACTGGTGAGTCTCCCGGCAGCCCAGGGGGTAGAGATGGGACTGGGGGCGGGCAGAGAAGGGGGAGCCCGAGGGCTACGCAGTGGGGCTGGCGTGCATCTGCAGTGACTTTTCTCCTGTTCCCTCATTTTCTCCCTCCCTGCTTCACACCTCCTCCTCACCCTGACCCCGTCTGCGCTGGCCCACCTCCACCCCCTCCTCCTGCCGCCTCTGCTTTGTGGCCCCACTCCGTGCTCTCTGCCTCCTCCTCTCTGGGCTCCCCTGCCTCCTTGGTCCTCATCACCCCCACCCCTCCTCCCTCACCTCTACCCCCACCCCCACGACGACTCCTTCCTTCCGTGGCCCTCCTCCATGCCCCGCTCCCCCACCGGCCTTCCCAGGCCCGCCTTCGGCTCCGCGGGAGCTTTGGTTCGAGGTGCAAGGCTCAGTGCTCATGCTGCACTGGCGCCTGCCTCAGGAGCTGGGGGGGCGAGGGGACCTGCTCTTCAATGTCGTGTGCAAGGAATGCGGAGGCCACCAGGAGCCTGGCACGGGCACCCCGGGCGCTTGTCGCCGCTGCAGGGATGAGGTGCACTTTGACCCCCGCCAGAGGGGCCTGACTGAGAGCCGAGTGTTAGTTGGGGGCCTCCGGGCACATGTGCCCTACGTCCTGGAGGTGCAGGCTGTGAACGGGGTGTCAGAGCTCAGCCCTGACCCTCCCCAGGCTGCCGCCATCAATGTCAGCACCAGCCACGCAGGTGAGCCTTTTACTCTTCCTGATGCCTTGCCCGGCCTCCTGAGAGCCCCTTCCCCCTTCTCCTGCTGCCTAGACCTCTGGAAACCCTCCTACTAACCCCCCACACTCCAGTTCCCTCTGCAGTGCCTGCGTTGCACCAGGTGAGCCGGGCATCCAACAGCATCACGGTGTCCTGGCCACAGCCAGACCAGACTAACGGGAATATCCTGGACTATCAGCTCCGCTACTATGACCAGGTCGGGGGGGGGGTTGTCCAGCAGGGCTGGGGGAGCTCCCCGTGCCCCACCGTGGGGACAGGTGTGGGCGAGAGGTGCCGGGAAGCCTGAGGGGTGTGAGCAGGGGTGACGGTCTGGGCCTGGGCAGCAGTGAGTGAACGGCTGTCACCCCCAGGCAGAAGATGAATCCCACTCCTTCACCCTGACCAGCGAGACCAACACGGCCACGGTGACGCAGCTGAGCCCTGGCCACATCTATGGCTTCCAGGTGCGGGCGCGGACCGCCGCAGGCCACGGCCCCTATGGGGGCAAGGTCTATTTCCAGACGCTGCCTCAAGGTGAGAGGAAGCCTGGATGGGGAGGGGGCAGCGCCGGGAACGGTGAGGAGAGGCCAGGGGCCCTCCAGGCCTTGAACCCTCACCCAGCACCCTCCAGACTAGAGGCTGAGGATAGTTCCGGGGCCAAGTGGCTGGCCTTTGGGTGTGTGGGCAGCCATGAGCAGGTGCAGGGGGGCCGGGGTATGTAGGTGTGTGTGCAGGGGAGGCCTTACCCACGTGTGATCCTGGGTGGCTGGTTCCGCAGGTGAGCTGTCCACCCAGCTGCCCGAGAGACTCTCCTTGGTAATCGGGTCCATCCTGGGGGCCTTGGCCTTCCTCCTGCTGGCTGCCATCACCGTGCTGGCTGTTGTGTTCCGGAGGTGAGCCCCTCCCAGCCGTGTCCGACCACCACTCACCCCGCGGCACAGCCCCACATCTTGGCAGCCCCACAGCCCGCTGAAGAACCCCCCACCAGCGCCCGCCTCCCACCACCCGGCCCTTTCCTGTGGGGCCCGTGCCCAGGTGGGAAGGAAGGATCACAGATCCCTGTCTGGAGGGTGGCCTGCATGGGGGCCGAAATGGGGGAGGCAGAGGAGTGAGTCATTCCAGGACTCTGGTTTGTCCTCAGGAAGCGGCGTGGGACGGGCTACACAGAGCAACTGCAGCAGTACAGCAGCCCAGGTGTGGGGGTGGGGGGGGCCGGGCCGGGGCCGGGGGCTCCCAGACCGAGAGCTGGGGGCCGACCACAGCAGGCAAGGCCAGCTCTCCCCCGAGGTTGAGGGGAAGCCCTGGCTACCGCCTTTGTAGGGAAGAGGGCATGCCCCGGGTGTGCGGGCAGCCTGGCCCTGCACCACGCCCTCCTAACGCACCCCATTTGCCTACAGGGATTGGGGTGAAGTATTACATTGACCCTTCCACCTACGAGGACCCCTGCCAGGCCATCCGAGAGTTTACCAGGGAGGTGGATCCTGCATATATCAAGATCGAGGAGGTCATAGGGGCAGGTGTGCGGGGGCAGAGGCAGGGAGTGCGAGGGCCCGGGATCCCGTCTCACCGGGGCAGGACACCCTGAGCGCCAGCCCTTCCTCCCCACTCTCCGCCCTACACCTGCTCTCCCAGGCTCCTTTGGAGAAGTACGCAGGGGCCGCCTGCAGCCCCGAGGACGGCGGGAACAGGCCGTGGCCATCCAGGCGCTGTGGGCTGGAGGCGCCGAGAGCCTCCAGATGACCTTTCTGGGCCAGGCTGCGGTTCTGGGCCAGTTCCAGCACCCCAACATCCTGCGGCTGGAGGGCGTGGTCACCAAGAGCCGGCCCCTCATGGTGCTGACGGAGCTCATGGAGCTGGGCCCCCTGGACAGCTTCCTCAGGGTCAGTCCAGCCTGGGGGCGGGCCGGAGGGAGGCCTTGGGTCCAGGGAGGTTTACAGTTCTCAGCTGTCCCGGACACAGGAGACAGAGCCCTGTCTCTTTGCTCCCCTAGCCCCGCTGGTCTTCGTCCTTCAGCCCCAGGCCATTTTCTGGTTCCCCGATCCCCACTCCCGCTCACACTAACCCCTGCCGGGCTGTGCAGCAGGCCAGGGATTCGCGCCCCGCTGCTGGAGGCTGAACCCTGCGCCCTGCCCCTCAGCAGCGGGAGGGCCAGTTCAGCAGCCTGCAGCTGGTGGCCATGCAGCGGGGAGTGGCCGCGGCCATGCAGTACCTGTCCAGCTTCGCCTTCGTGCACCGTGCCCTCTCTGCCCACAGCGTGCTGGTGAACAGCCACCTGGTGTGCAAAGTGGCTCGTCTCGGCCACAGTCCTCAGGTGAGAGCACTGCGGGGCGGGGGGGCGGGGGAGGAGGGGGCGGGGCTCAGCCTTTTCCAGAGGGTGCTGGAGGCCGAGCTGTGATCCGGGGTGTGAACCACCAGTGGCACACCGTGGTGTCTGAAGGGATGGAACCCCCCACCCCCCCCACCCCGAGCTCCATCCAGGAGAGAACGCCGGGCAGACATCTGAGCACACAGCAGTTGCTCAGTTAATGTGGCCACTGCACTAATTATTGCTACTGTTACTTCCAACCCCACCCCTCAGGGCCCAAGTTGTATGCTTCGATGGGCAGCCCCAGAGGTCATCGCTCACGGAAAACATACAACGTCCAGTGACGTCTGGAGCTTTGGGATAGTCATGTGGGAAGTAATGAGCTATGGAGAGAGGCCCTACTGGGACATGAGTGACCAGGAGGTGAGCTCTCGACCTAGACCTTGCTGATCCCCCATCCCCATCCTTCCAATCCACCAGCCTCACAGACTCGTACGTTCTGAGCCTCTATTCTCTAATCCGCTCACATAAGAAGTTCTCTTGGCTTCCATATTGTTAAGTCCCTTCCCCACCCTAACTTCCTGCTCCGCCTGATCCCAGCCCACCCACTAACCTAACCAGCAAGATACTGCCTTCCACCAGCAGGAGCTTCTCATCACCGCCATCCTCCTCTAACCCCCAGGTGCTAAATGCAATAGAACAGGAGTTCCGGCTTCCCCCACCTCCAGGCTGCCCTCCTGGACTACATCTGCTTATGCTAGACACTTGGCAGAAGGACCGTACCCAGCGGCCCCATTTTGACCAGCTGGTGGCCGCGTTTGACAAGATGATCCGAAAGCCAGACACTCTACAGGCTGACGGGGGCCCTGGGGACAGGTCTGGAGATGGGGACTGGAGCCTGGGACAGCCAGGGAGGGTGGATACAAACTGAAAACCAACCGAGGAGAGGGGAGTAGAATGAAGGGGAGACTTTGACACCCCCTCCCCCCACTTAGACCTTCCCAGGCCCTCCTGAACCCCGTGGCCCTGGACTTTCCTTCTCTGGACTCGCCCCAGGCCTGGCTTTCGGCCATTGGACTGGAATGCTACCAAGATAACTTCTCCAAGTTTGGCCTCTGCACCTTCACTGATGTGGCCCAGCTGAGCCTGGAGTAAGCAGGGAGCGTGGTGGGGTGGGGATTCCTCTGGGCCCCGGGCCAGGGGTCACGCCGGGGACCTCCGAGAAGCCGGCCCAGACGTGATGCCCTCCTTCCCCACCAGAGACCTGCCTGCCCTGGGCATCACCCTGGCCGGCCACCAGAAGAAACTGCTATACAACATTCAGCTCCTGCAGCAGCACCTGACGCGGCCGGGCTCAGTGGAGGTCTGAGGCCCGGGCTCCAGCTGTGCACGGGCGGGCGATGCCCTGGACGGCCCTGGACGTAGGTCCCAGGAGCCACATGCGATGTGAGAGCCAGTCTCTGTCTCGGTCTCCTCCAGAGTGCCTGCCACACTACACCCGACCCCCCCGGAAGCCTCGATCCCTAGTCCTCCTCCGCCCTCCTCCACCCTCCCCTGCATTAAAGGGAAAGAAGAAACTTTGCCAGGTGGTAGTGTGGTGAGGGCCGAACCTGCGAGGAAGGGCTGGGAAGGCCCTGGAGGAGGAGCCCAGGGCCACTGCCTGCAGGCAACGTGGCAGAGCTGAATGCGCCGGGGAGCAGAGCAGGGAACGACTTTATTGGAAGGTAGAAGGTGGCAAGGCTCGACCAGCTTTACCCCACCCCCAAAGCGGTTCCTGTCCCCCTCATTCGTGCTTTCCACGTGCCTCCCCCCGCCCAGCTGTCTGGAGCACCCTGGGAAGGACTGTCCCCTTCCCGCCATGACGCTGGGGCAGAGGCGGCAAGCCTGTCCTTAAAGTGCTTTGCTCTGACAGTGCAGAGTACTTCAGTAAGGCCGAAGAGCCACGCAGCCTGGTCCTCACTGGCAGCAGCCCCGGGCTCGGGGCGAGGCGAGGGCCGCCCCCCTCCTTGCTTTCTGTTGGCCCCAGAGCTGATTGGGTAGTGGAGGCCCGAGTGGTGGAGGCCAGGGCAGCGATGCCCAGCTTGCGGTCCCGGGAGAGCATGCCTTCTGCTTTCCCCCTGGCCCTGGGAGCTTAGACCTCCGGGTGTCTGGGGTTTGTGTTTTGACGCCCCCAGGAAAAGGGGAGCAGCTGCGGGCACCGGAGGGCAGAGCGGGCTCAGACCTGGTACTCCCAGCCCTCGCCGTCCTCCAGAGCCCTGTTGACCAGCCCCCGCAGCTCCCTCCTCAGGGTGCCTTGCCGAAGCCTCTCCCAGTTGGCGCTGCTGCGGGAGGTACTTCGGGACACTGAGGGGGTGCACAGGGACAGGTGGGGACCCGGCGGGTGGTCCAGCGGCGGTTTGTCAGAGGCTCTGTCCAGGTCCTCGGAGCCCTGGCTGTGGAAGGCCTGTGCGTAGCGCCGCATTCGCTGCCGGTTGAGGTCCTGTCTGTCTTCCACCCTGTGGAGAGCGAGGCGGTGAGGGGGACCGTGCCAGTGTCCTGCGCCCGCCCCGTCCACCACGACGGGCCTGCTCCCTTCCCTGCGGCTGCTGCGGGCACGGGGGCTGCCAGCGGCCCAGCGGCCAGCGGCCAGCAGGCATCCCGTAGGGGACCTCAGGTCAACGCGGGTTAACAGGCACAGTCCCCCCCCCCGGGGGGCAGGGGGCTGTCCAGCCCCGGCAGGAACTCACCGCAGGAACCAGCGATCCCCCAGCCCGTATTCGCGCCCGCAGATCCCCGAGCGCGGCCACAGGCAGCGGGGCAGCTTCCGCTCCAGCATCACCGTGGTGGCCACCACCTGCGTGCGGAGACAGAGGGGCCGTCACAGGTTGGGTGCCGACTGAGACATCGACTGAGGACGGTGGGAAGAGGAGAGGGCATGGGCGGAGGGGGGACAGCTGAGCAGTAGCTAGGAAACAGAGGAGCTCAGGCCTCGAAGAGGCAGCAAACAAACCCCCGGGCCGGGGGTGCGGGGGAGGGGGGTCAGCCTGGCTGACCCTCTTCTGTGGGACAGAGTCCATGGGCCATGAGCCCACAACTCTTTACCCCGTGACCTGACATCCATGCGGATCGTGCAGGAGATTGAGAGGCCCCGCTCCAAGAAGACACAGAGGAGGGCAGAGCAGACAGAAAGGGATCCTCAGGGCCACAGGATATTTTGACCCTACAGACATAAAGTCCATTAAAAAATGCCCACATCCTAGTGAGAAATCGAATATCAATACATGTGCATGGAAAAACATTTTCCTGAGCAAACCCCGTTTAGCCAATCGAAGGCCTTTTAACAGTTTTCTACACAGCGCAGCAAAGTAGCATTCAAATTGGGGGATTTGCATTTTTATTTTTGTGGAAAATAAAAAAGAAGAAATAAGTATATTTCTATACTTAGAAATTATTTTCTAAGTATATTTTCAAATGGTGCTTTAACTCATTTAGCGGTCTTCTGTCTCCATCATGATCTGACCGAAGATAACTTCCGCTCCTCTGGGAAGTTTTGGTAGCATTTTTTTTTTAACCTGTCCAGTTTTTCTGTGTCAGATTTCACAGACTGATTTCCGAAATGCACTTTCAGCCACCATAAGCTGTATTTCATGTTGATTCTTCTAGAAAAGCCTGAGGTTTTACTTTTTGAGAAAGTGATGAGGAATTCTTTCCAGCTGTTCGGGTATTACTCAGTTGTATCGCGAACACTCTGTGATTTTGTGTACCGCGGTGGTAACCATCTCTACGGTCTCAACCTACGTGGGGTCAAAATATCCTGCTTCTGTCTGAGCTCCTTTCCCTCTTTGGCTGGGAGGGAATGGCCTGCAACAGACATCCCAGCCACCGGGGGGCTCACCTGCGCCCTCCAGAGTTCATCCCGCTCGTGGGCCACCCGCCAGTGAGTGTCACCCATCATGGCGATGAGGAGGTTGAGCATGAGCAGCGTGGCGATAATGGCGAAGGCGGCGTAGGTGATGCTGTACATGAAGGGCAAATCCACGTCATAGTTGGCAGGCCCGTCGATGACGGTGAGGAACAGCTCGAAGGTGCTGAACAGTGCCATGGGGTAGTCGTAGAAATGGCCCAGCTCGTTCGGGTCCTCTGTCTGGAAGATGATGTAGAAGGCTGCTCCACCCAAGGGGGTGAGAGTTACCATGGCAACCACGTAGGAGACTGGACCACAGCCAGCTCTTTGCTGCCCATTCCAGCCCTGTGCCCCTCTTCTGCATCCAGTATCCCCGTCCAGCCTTCCGTGCTCCATGCATTGGGTTCTTATATTCCCTTATTTTCAATATGGCTTAGCGTGATCCCAAGAGTCACGTCTGGAAGCACTCCCAGTTTTGACTCCCCTCCAGGCATATTCCATCCTCAGACCCTACATCCTCCTATCCCTGCCTTCCCTCCCAGCTTCCGCCAAACTTATCCACAGGCATTCTGGGCTCTCCAGCCTCCTCCAACCTCCCTCTCTCGTGGCCCCTTCCCAGACATGATTTACCTGAGGCAAAGCCCAGGATGACCACAGCCATCAGCCAACAGAATCGCATCAAGTCGCCAAAAATCATCTAAAGGGAGGAGGGGAAGGAAGATACCTCCATACGGATCCCCTGAGCAACTGCCCCTGGCGGCCTCTCACTAGACTAACCCTGAGAAGTCCCACAGCTCCGCCCTCCGGGGGTTAGCAAACTATGGCTGCATGGCAAATCTACTTTGCCTGCTTGGGTATGGCCCTTGAACTAAGAATGGTTTTTACATTTTTAAATGTAAAGGGACTGAGAAATTTTAAAGTTTAAAGGATTGAGAAAACAAAAAGGAGGAGGAGGAAAAGAAATGAAAATGGAATAGAGCCCACATGTGGCTCGCCAAGCCTTCCGATCTAGTATCTGGTCCTTTAGAAACACGTCTGCAGCAATCCCTGCCCTAGGACCTTTCTCTAGAAAGCTCAGGGGGAGGCACGGACCTTCTGGATCATGATGGTGAAAGGGCCCAACATCTGGAATCCTCGGGCGAAGTACATGACATTGCACCAGCCCAGCACCAAGGCGAAGGACATGGGCACCACCTCCCCGTTGGCATTGGTGAGCCGCATCACCATGGTCACCAGCACCATGCAGGCATAGGTGATGCTGGGGGTGGGGAGCAGAGGGGGAATGAGAGGAGACTGGGATCATCGTGGGGATGCAAGAGACACTGAGGTGACAGCACCCACACACTCAGATTCGGCCTTCCCAAGTTCAAGACACAAGGCTACATGTATCACTGGAGAAGGACCTCTGGAGTTAATTTTCCCCAGGGATCGTCCAGGGCTCAGGAATCCAGAGAGTGAGTGAGGGGCCTCAAGGAAAGCAAGGAGACTCACATGAGGACGTGGAATGGCCCCCCGAGGATGGTCTGTCCAAAGAAGCGAGTGACCCCCACCCTGAAGATGTCTGGAATCTGGAGAGAGACCGGGAAGCACAAAGGCACTTGTAGACAGAGGCTCGGGCTGGATCCCTGGGCCCGACAGCCTCACCCGAGATCCTGCCCACTCCTCACCTCTGCAAGCAGAATGATCACAGCTCCCATGACAGTCACCAGCTCCCCGACCAGGCGGATGTTATCCTCACGGCTCACGTAGGCCTCCTGCGGGGGAAACGGGGTCAGAGCACTCAGGGGCCCCATGCATCTGGCCTGCCTCCCCCTGGGCACAAGTCCGTGTCTCCTGCATAGGGTCACCAGCCCTGTCGGATTCTTTTTAACCTGATAGGCTGGGCTCTCTCAAACCCTTCTCTTTGAGCACATGTGTGTTTCTGTGCACCCGTATTTTGGGTTTGTGCCTACGTAATTGAGAGCTGGGTGAGGGCAGAAATGGGGGCTGGAGAACAGGTAAGCGCTGTGGGTCTGAGAAAGGGCAGGGAGCTGAATCCTGCCCTGAGGCTCAGCGCCCCTAGGGCGTCACCTGAAGTAGCTTCTGCTGTCGGAGGGTATTGTCCCGGGGACCAGTGTGGTTACTGGTCCTGGGCTTGAGGGGGCGGTAGACGCAGCACATGGTGAAACAGATGATGTACAGCAGGTATATGGTGCCCAGCACGCAGAAGTACGGCCGCCCATATCTCTTCCACTTGAGGCTCACCAGCTCTTTCACCGGGGTCTGGTCCAGGATCTGGCGAGCCTGCGACAGAAAAGAAATAGAGCGGGCACCTGGGAGACCCTGACTTCCCTCGCCAGCTGCTTTCTGACCCTACGACCCATACCTCCCGCTTCTTGGTGGTCACAATAAGTTCCAGGAGAGACTGCTCATCCCCCGAGGAGTCAATCTCGGTGAGGTCGTAGAGAGTGGAGGTCAGCGGCCCGTAGGTCCACTGGATGTGCTTCCGCTTCTGCATCAGGTGCTGGAACATCTGTGAGGAACGGCGGGCAGTCAGAGGGTCAGTGTGAGAAGCTGGCTGGGGGTCTACACCGCTGAAGAAGGCTGTGGCCCACTCCTTGGGACTAACGGACGGTTCGTTGCGTGAGCCTCCTTTTTTCTGGTTATCCTTCTTTCCCACGGACCCTATAAAGATCTGAACGAGGAAGACAAGCAAAGGGAACAGAGCTCCGGGGTCCCAGAGCTGATGCTCTGAAGTGACATTCTCAAAGCCTCCGAGTCAGGAGTCCCTGAGGCTGAGCAGGCTCCCAACCCTCTGGGCAGTTGGGGAGGAAGGGTCTTTGGACGGACGCCACGGGGCCGGGGGAGTGCCCCTCACCACGTTGTTGCCCTCCACTCCGGCCAGCTTGAAGGGGGTGAGACCCTGGTGATTGGGCACGAGGTCCAGGGACTGCAGGTGCTCCCTGCGCCCATCGTAGGACAGCAGCAGGTTGTACATCTGGCAGGCAAAGGTCTTGTTGGGCTGCAGGATGAGGATGTGCAGCACGGTGTTTCCTGGGGGAGGACGCGGGCGTCACGGAGCCATTGGGCTAAAGTCCCCGCTGTTCCCCTGCCCACCCTGGGGTGGGCCTGCGGGCTGTCCCGGCCCCTGCCCTCACAGCCCCCCAGCACCCCGGCTCTTACCCAGGGAGTCCTGGGCCCGGATGTCGGCTCCATGCTCAATGAGCAGCCTCACGATCTCCTCACTGCCCACGCATGCAGCGAAGGACAAAGGGTGCTCCCCTGTGGACACAGAGGGCTCCGTGGCATGAGTGCTCAATGGGCTGGGGGGGTGGGCAGTGTTCCCGAGTGATTGCCTCCTTCCGTCCACATCTCAGCTCTGGGCCTGGGGACACTTGTCAGCAGAAGCAGAGGCAGGGACGGAGTATGTGTCACGGGGAGACTTGGCTCTGGCCTTTAGTCCTAGAAGGCCTGACCCCTTCCACTTTTCCAGGGCTGGAGCCCTCTTCCACCCACCCTCCCTTTGCTCTTGCCCACCTCCCCATCCCCCTTCCTCCCAGCCCTGGCCCTGCTCTCACCAAAGTAGATGAGGTTGCGGGGGCTGCGGCGGAAAGCTGTGCCTGTAGCTCTGGCAGAGACGCTGGCCCCGTGGGCAAGGAGGGCTCTCACCAAGTTCATGTTCTGGTTCACGATGGCTATGTGCAGTGCGGTCTGACCTGGCCCAGAGAGAGCCTCAGTCATGGGGTCTGTCCCCAGGATCCTGCAAGGCTCCCTCCCATATCTACACCCAGTCCTCACCCCATTAGCCTGATGGTGGGGGAGGAGGGACAGAGCCCCGGATCTAGCAGGGTCCCCAGGGAAGCCAACTGCTGTTTTTTCTCCCCTTGCATTTTGGGGGCGGGGGGGGGGGTTGGTGTTCTAATGGTGTGCAGTGAGGATGACAAGAAAAAAGGGAGATGGCGGGAGGAATGAAACCCTCTTTGGTTGCCCCAAGTTAATCCACTGCAGAGACTGGCTTAAAATATGCAGCACCCTCACCTTCGTACAGCTCTGATGTCATGGTCTCGAAGACCAGCTCCGGGGCAGCCTCCATCAGCACTATGGCGGCCTCCAGGTTGTCGTAAAGGGCTGCTAAGTGCAGCGCCGTCTCCCCCATGGCTCCTGGTGTTGACAGAAAGAAGAGTCCTATGGCTTCCGTGGAGCAGGGGAACGGTGACGATAGGCATTTAGGGGCCCACCACAGAAGGTCCGGGGCTCTACTGGGAGCCACGTGTATAGGTGTAACAGGGGCCAAGCGCTCTGCCGCTTACCTCTCTGGTGCACCTCGCAGGCCTCATACTTGAGTAGCTTGTTGAGAGCCTGGACGTTGTTCTCCTTGGCAGCTAGAAGGAGAGGCGACTCCCAGATCCTACAAGGGAATGGAATTGGGAAGGTGGCAATAGTGAGCAGGCCCCCTTGTGCAGAGAGGCCTGATGGCTTGGCTCCATCAGATGTAAACATGTGCACCTCGTGACACTGAACTTGATCCAGGGAAGTGAGGTCAGCGGGGTACCGAGGGTTGCCTGATTTTTTTTTTCTTGACCAGTTAGTTACCCCCAAACCAACTGTTTCCCCTTTCAGCCTGTGTGGGAGAGAATCAGTGACTGGTTTCCTATCCTCTGAGTGCTGGGACCAGAACATGTGTGTATGTGTGAATGTGTTATCTGTGTATATCGGGTATGGAGGAGAGGAGTTAAAGTACTCATTCACCTCCTGACCTACTGACCTCTGGAGCAACCCTGTTGAGCTTCACTAAGTGCCCTGTGATTACCCGCCAAGATAAGCTTTGTTTTCATGGACTAAGGGTACAAGGAATTCCTCTCTCATATTTGTGAAGAAAGTCAACATGTAGAGGCCAGCAGATTTTCTCCAGTGGCGTGATGCTCTCCTTTCTAAACCTTCTCAGCAAAGCCCATTGATCTGGCACTTTCTTTCCTACAACAGCATCCTCAGAGCTGAATCAGAAAGTAACAGTGGGTCCTTTTTGTTCTGACCCCTAAGTCAGAGTGTAGTTTCTTCCTATTTCCTGTCTGCTTCTCACTTGTTTTAGGCAAAAAAAAAAAGCATCTTCTCTGACTCATTAAACCCTCTTGCGTTTTACTCCTACAGTGAACTAAAACCTATATTATTATAAAAACTTAGCCCAACTAAGACCCACGGGGCTCTCTTTATTCAAATTCTCTCTTGGCCCAGAGCCATTTGGTCTTTCTATGGGATCTAAATGAAATTACGCCATTTATCCATAGATGGCCGACTATGTGAATGGAAGCTCACACACTGAAGTACTGGGGCTGGCAGGAAATCAACTCGAAGAGCTGGGATGGGAGGGTGATCAGGAGAAGAGGAAGGGGCACAAGACTCACATTCCCCAGACTGTTGGCCCCAGCTCCCCCACCCCCACCCCCATGCCACCTGGAGAGCCACCAGGCTTTGTTAATTCAACATTCAATCCCTACCTCCTCGTCCCTACTGACCCTCATCAGTGCATGTCTTCAATACTCTAATCTGCCCCTCATTAGCAAAATATTCCAACGTGTTTCCCTGTGCCCTATTTACCCCCAATCCATCTTTCTCCACACTGCCAGGGTACACCCTCTAAATGGCAGTGCCATCGCAACTTAGAAAAATCTAATAGGTACTTAGATGCTCACAGAGAAGGAATACAGAGGTCCTTTCTAGCTTCTGTGCACCTTTTTTTCCACTCCCTCCTCCTCCCCTTCACTCCTTATTCTTGATATTCTGGCCTCACCGTCCCCCAGAACACTCTATTCTACGGATGCTTGTGCCATATGTAACTTCCACTTGGAATCTAGTGCCTCCACCTCACCTTGTTCATTTCTGTTCTGTCACCCCAATGCCTAGGGATGTGCTCTGCATATGGTAGACACTCTACCACCATCTGCAGAATGAATGAGTTTGTAGCAGTGCCAGAAGGTAGTTTGGCCTTACTGCCCCTGCTTATTATCTCCATTGGCCACCCTCTAAGCCAACCTTAGGCAAACATATAATCTAAGTAAAAAACAGTACGCTTGGTATACAAACACAGCTGCAAAGCAAATTTTCTATACCCCTTCACCACCACCACTGCTTTTCCAACAATTTGCCCAAACCCCTCCTCTATAAATTTTCTAGAGCCAGCCCTATTCCCCAACACACACACACACACACACACACACACACACACACACACACATCCTCCCCAGGAAGTTTTCCACACTATATAGTCTGGCCCTTTATTTTCGCATCTTTCACTGTGTGTTGTGATTAGTACTATCTTTCCTCTACACAAGGGGCGCTTATGGGCAGACGTCAGCCACTTTCTCATCTCTGTTTCCTTTCTCTGCCCTCTTTCAATTAGTTTCTGGCTTTATGGCCTATTTTGACTATAGTTAATGGCAAAGTTAGAAATGGACCCAAGGGGACATCTTACCCAAGTGTAGGGTTCTGCTCCCTACTTCCTAAAACATGCGTGGAGAGGCTAGTTGGTGGAAGGCCTGACTTCCCTTTGGGTCCTTAACATGTCTCTGAAGCCCACAAATGTCCCCGACAAGCCTCCATTCCCACGAGATCTTTTTTCTGACCTTGCTGACTGCCCTAGCAGCCTGGGAAAGAACAAGGAGTTACTGTCCATTGAAGCTTGCCAAATTCACCAAATAAAAATACAGGATGATCTGCTAGATTTTACTTTTAGATATACAACCAATACTTGTTTAATATAGCTATGTCCCACAGGACATCTGGGACATACTAACAACTTAGTGATCCCTTAAATGAAATTCGATTTAACTCCACGTCCTGAATCTTATCTGGCAATGTTTGTAGAGAACTGCTCTCTTCTGGGTGGCAAACTCCAGAATCCAGCAAAAAAGGGGGCAGTGTAGAAATGGTTCCCAGGGTATCAGACGGGGCAATTAACTGCAATGGCATCATAGGGCCACAAGGGGACAGCAGAGAAAGCTCCCACTCAGACAGCCCTCTTGGCAGTTAGTTGGACCCCCCAAAACTTGACTACCCTTGGGACCCTTTTATAAAAAAGGCACAAGAGCAGACCCATCCAAATATTCTTGTGCCTGAGACACAAATAGTTTCTACCACAGTAACCCAGCACAGGAGTTTAGATCTGGAGCAAAATCTTTACCAGGTCTCTGCTAGACACCTCCCTAGGGCAGGAAGAGGAGATACTGATAAAATGTCTTCTGGTTTGAATGGTTAAATTATACTCGGTCCCTTCCAGGGGAAATTTTTACTTTATGTAATAGAATACTTAACATTGCTATTTACAGATGGTGGTTTAGAGCTGTGGCTCTCAACCAGAGGTGACTCCCCCTGCCAAGGAACTTGGTAATGCCTGTTGACATTTTTGGTTGTCACAACAGGGGTATGGTGGGGGGATGCTACTGGCATCTAGTGGGTAGAAGGCAGGGATGCTGTTAAGAAGTGTCTTGTGCAGGGCAGTCTCCCATAACAAAGATTATTCTGTCCAAAACGTCCATCTGCCAAGGTAGGGAATTCCTGGCCTATAGCTAGAATTGTTCATAAACAATTTTTTTTAAAAAAAGAGGACTCTTGGGGCGCCTGGGTGGCTCAGTCAGTTAAGTGTCTGACTTTGGCTCAGGTGATGATCTCACAGCTTGTGGGTTCGAGCCCCACGTCAGGCTCTGTGCTGACAGATTCCTCAGAGCCTGGAGCCTGCTTCAGATTCTGTGTCTCCCTCTCTCTCTGACCCTCCCCTGTTCATGCTCTGTCTCGCTCTATCTCTCAAAAATAAATAAATGTAAAAAGAATTTAAAATAAAGAGGACCCTTCACATTAAAAAGAATGAGAAACTCCCTATACATGTTTTCTTACAAATTGTTATTAAATATTTAAGAGAGAAACAAAAAGGTAAAGCCTTTTAAGCCCTTGCTGATTAAGCAGCAAAAAGAAATTTGAGAGAAAATCTGAAATTATAGCAGTATGAAAGCTGTTTTCAGAATTTAGCATGCATTATTTTGCTGGACAATTATAAAATTGAATGGTTTTGTTCAGCATTAAACTGGTGAAAACCATATTACAAAACCTAGCCCATTGTTTTACGTAATAAACAAATCACTGAGGTTCCCCTCTGGGCCAGCAGAAAAGATCTCATTAGCTTTCTCCTTGTACTCTGTCCTCCCCTCTCCTTCTTTGTTGTTTGTTTTTGTTTGTTTATTTGTTTTGATCTGTTTATTTTAGAGAGAGAGAGAGAGTGAGTGAGAGAGCCTGCAAGCAAGCAGGGGAGGGGCAGAGAAAGAGGGAGGCACAGAATCTGAAGCAGGCTTCAGTCTGAGCTGTCCCAGAGCCCAATGTGGGGACATGGGGCTTGAACCCACAAACTGTGACATCATGACCTGAGCTGAAGTCTGAGCTTAACCTCTTCCTTCTTGAGAATGTATACATGCCTGTGTGCACATGAGCCAAGTTCTGCATTTGGTTGCTGGAAACAAGACAAGATTCAGAGCGCCTTTGGAGAATTCAAATCAGAATTTTCGAGCTAGAAGGCTGCTAGAAATCTAAACTATCTGGTCATGTCACAGATGGAGAAAGAGGCCTGGAGTCCCGAGATGACCTGTCCAAACAAGTCAGAGGCAGAGCTGGGACTGGGACCCCACTGGCCATTTCCCTGTCCCTAGTCTCTGTGGATCAGGCTTGGGAGAGGGCTTAGAGGCACAAGGAGCTGTGTCCACGGACGTGGGTCACACTGGGTTCTCTCCAAACACACTGTCAGACAAGCGTGCCATTTGGGAAGGGGAGGGCACACGAGATGTGGCGTTCAGAGCACAGATTCCCAGGAGGATATGCTCTGATAGGAAGGAGGTGCCCAGCTCCCCGAACTTCTGCCAACATTGGGTGTGGCCTTTGACTATGGTGTGTTTGGTCTTTTTTTTCATCACAGTAATCCCATTTGTTAAATGTGCTTTTCAGCCTCCAAAAGGGTATAAGAGTCGTAAGGATATGCTCACTTTTGCTCCTTACAACCTTGTGGCATAGGCTGAATGACTCTTTCATTTTTCAGAAAAGGAAACTGAGGCAGCACAACCAAATTGTTGCTAGAAGATCACACAGAGTTAAAAGCAGAATGCTGGGCCAAGAACCTAGCCTCGGGCTCTCACCGCTAAATTATGTGGTTCTTCTAGTTTATGGCTCTTCCCGATTTTTCTCAGGGGGAGGGGGGTTCAGCCCAGAGCAGTGACCACAGACGAGGGAAAGAGCAGTCATGTGTGGGGAAGAAGCATGCACTGGCCACTTGTGGGCTGCTTCCCTCCTGCTCAGGTTCTTGGCGGCCAGATAAGGAAGCCAGAGCTGGGAGGGAAGTGGTTATTTGTGGACTTGGAATTGGTCTGCCCTTCTAAGTGCAGCTGCTCAGCACAAGTGGCTGCAAGCACGCACGTCTGGTGTACTCACTGAGGTGGAGGGTCCCCGTGTACTGGAGAGGCCCACAGTTTGCTTTTCACAGACACATCACTTCACGTGTTTATACAGCTCTCTGTTTAAGCAGAGGAGAACGTACTGCAGTCACTGCCTTCCCACCCTCTAGTGGAAGGGGGAAAGTCCCAGCAGCCTCTGGGAGTTTCCAAGCACACCCCGCACCAGGCAGAATCAGATAAATCAGATACCGCACTGTCGTCCTCTCTGCTCCCACGACAAGTGCTTATATCCTTCTTAGGACACTCACCAAGCTCACCTGTCACCCAAGTAGATGCATACTGATGCATTTTGGCCACGAGAATGTGAGCCCCTTGAGAGCAGGGGTGTCACGTTCATTTTCTGCCAATCTAGCAGAGCGCTTTATGCTCCGTAAGTCTTTAGTATGTTGCATCTCAGGAAATAAGACAAGTCAAGGTCCAGGGAGAGATGACGAAGAAGAAATGGGAAAAAGATAATGGTTCAGCTTGGGCCCAACTTTGTGGATTTGATCAGAGGGGGCAGTGAGACTGAGACCCAAGACACATCTGCTAGAGTGAGAGGAATACTGGGCTGCTTCCTGGTCATCCTGGGGAGACCACACAGCCTTTCCCTCTCACTGAACCATGCTCCACTCCCTGGAATCCGCCCGCCCCACCCAGAGGCCCCTCTGAGCTGTTGGCACGAATTCCGACTTCACCACTTGCTCACTTTGGGCCTGCTTTGTTCTCAGGGGGAGACCGGCACTGCCTCCCACAGGTTTGGAGTTATAGAAGACAAGATAGGTGCTCGTTACGCTGCTTGCTGCTTTCCTCCATCAGCCCACCTCCTCACCTGTCCGTATTGTTCCCACTTACATGGTCATCTCCTGTTTACCCAGTTATGGGCAAGTCTCCCCTAAGGCTGGTTGACGGCAAAGCTCAGGACACTTCCCTTTCTGGCATTTTCAGTGTCCTTCTGGGAGCGCCCACCCAGAGGGGAATCAATACTCCAGGCTCTGGGAGGGAAGGAGGGGGCTGAGAAACTGTGGAACCAGATAGGGGGGATCAAGAAAGGAAGGGATCCCTCAAAGGGGTGACATCAGGCCCTCCTGGCCCAAGGCCGTGAGAGGAGGCCCACCCGATGGTCCTCAGAAGAAACAGAGGCCGAAAAGACGAGTGGAGGCAGCCAGACTGCTGTCCCTGTCTCTGTCCCTCCCTTGATGGCACACAGAACAACTCTGCCGCCCCTTTCAGGCCCCGGGCCTTTCTGTGCTCTGTCTGGCCCCCCAGCCCCGGGGTCCTGAGTGGGTAGGAGGAGTGGAACCAGTGAGGCCTATTCTCCGACAACAATGCCATTCTGTGCCTCAAGATGTCATCAGCCAAACATGCGCTCAGCCCCTGCTCTCCCAGGCCCGGGGGGAGAGAAGTGGGCGGCTGGTGTGACCGAGGGGAAGCCAAAGCTCAGAAAGGAACACACCCCCAGCCCAGAACCCCGGAGCAAAGGAAGAAAAACCATAGGTGCTCCCTGTCAGGCTCAGGCGGGCCTCTGTTCCTGGAGATGGAGAAAGACCCTCAGATCCGAAAACTTGGGGGCTTTCCTCTATGAAGACACACGTATTAACTGCCTTCTCAGGGTTCCTGAGAGCACCCCAGTGGGACTTCCTTCTAGGGCGCCAGCACCTGGGTAGGGAGACCCGTGTAGACTTTGGAGAGGACATCTCACGCAAGGATGGCCTCCAGCTTCCCCCTCCCCTCTCCTCTCCCTCCTAGGGGGTGGGGACATCAGATTTTAGGGAAGTGTTCAGGGGCTCACACTTTAGAGCCTCTCGGGTGAGCATGGGTCCTAAGCACATCTGGTATTGTGGCCAGGCATCCACACCCCTCTCCCCAGTAGATGCTAATGAACTCCAGGGCTGGGTCCCAGCTTTGGCTCTAAATCACCCCAGTGTCTGGCATTCAGCCTTGGTCATTGCCTAATGGTGGTGATTGTGCATTGGAATGGCAACCATGGCTGCCTCCTGTCTTCTGTGGTCACTAATGTCTGCAGTGCCTGCTCTGCCTCATTCATTCACGCGTCTACTCCCGCACGCGGACGTGGCCGTGTTCTGTGTTTCTGCAGGAGACGCTGCTCTAGGGACAGGGAACGGAGCTATCAGGCGTTGTGCTGAACTACCAGCATCCCTGGGCTGGCGGACCTATGGTGCCATCATCTCTCCAAGGCCCAGCAAGGTGGCCAGCCTTGAGGGAAGTACAAGGGGCTTGCAGAATTAGATCGGATCTTAAAGATAGCGGGTGCCTGTGTCCGTGCGGCTCCCTCCCCTTCCGCCTGGCATCCTGGGGAGCCAGCTCCACAGGCTAAGACCTTCAAGACAAAATGCTCCCAAGGAGCCAGGCCTGGAAGTGCAGTCTGTACAAACCGAGGTGCCGAACAGAGACTGAGAGGGGAAGGTGGAAAGGAGGAAGGCAGGGCTTGGGGGGAGGGGCAGGAAGAGCTGGGAGGGGGTGAGGGGCATGCGTGGGGGTGGGGGAGCAGATGGAAGCTTACCTCTTCTGCTGCTGTAGGTTCTGCTCATCTCGGCTCTGAGCCCAGGACTCCCGTCTCTGGAGCCATCTACACAATTTTCTCCACAGGCAGAGAATGAACCCTTTGTCCTTGGGCAGCGGCAACCCCATGGGGTGTAGGGCCGGCTCCTTGGGGGGCTGAGGCCGAGGCCAGGCCCCCAGAGCACTCAGCCGTGGGGCCACATCAGCACCCCCAAGGGCCAGCCTGCCCTCTCCCTGTAGAGGTCCCGTCTCCTACCTTCCTGGTCCCTCCCTCCCCGAGGAGTCTCCCCGAGGCGCCAGAGCCCCACCGCAGCGGGCTCTGAGGTTCTTACACTTGGCAGAGCTGGGACTCCCTCTGCTGGGTTCCTCCTAGGAACTCCTCTCTGGAGCGAGGGAGCGAGGGAGCCTGCAGACACTCCCACCCTGCTCCCAAATTACCTGAGATTTAAAGAGACAGGCCAGCAGACCTGCCTTCCATCTGCGTTAACTCCCTCCCGGCCTGCCTGGGTCTCTCTCCCTGCCCCCAGGCCAGTCCAGGAAGGGGAGGCCTTCCGAGAATGGAGAGGCCTCCCTTGGACTTTGGGACACCTGGGGACCTTTTATAGAAAGGCCTGGACAGGTCAGACTAGCCTGAGAGACTAGGCGTGAGGGAGGAGGGGAGGAGTCAGGCCGCCTTGGGGACTGACGGGCCCCACAGGGAGAGAGTAGCGCCCACCCGTCTCCCAGGGTCTTTCCTGCGTCTTTCCCTCCCGGACACTCAGCTTTTCCTCACTCTTCCAGCTTAGTCTCTAGCCTGCCCAGAATGGGTATGTAAACAGGAAAACTGAGAGTGTGGGTTGGCAAACTTTATCTGTAAAAGGCCAGATAGTACATGTAAGTATTTTCAGTGTGGCAAAAACACATACAAACACGTAGTCTCTGACACCATGTTTTGTTTTGTTTTGTTCGGCTAGCCCTTCAGAGATGTCTAATCTATTCCGAGCTCACAGGCCTGGGCATATAGTGCAGCTGTGGGCAGGATATGGCCCCTTCTGACTGCATAGACTCCTCCTCTGGAGTTCTAGACTCTAGAGTGCTAGGGCCCACCCCCAACATCTGTATTGAGTTACCAAATAAAATACAGGACAGGACGCCCCATTAAATTGGAATTTCAGAGAAACAATGAAGATTTTTTTTTTAACGTTTTATTTATTTCTGAGAGAGAGATAGAGACAGCGTGAGCAGCGGAGGGTCAGAGAGAGAGGGAGACACAGAATCCCAAGACAGGCTCCAGGCTCTGAGCTAGCTGTCAGCACAGAGCCCGACACAGGGCTTGAACCCACAAACCATGAGATCATGACCTGAGCCAAAGTCGGACACTTAACCGACTGAGCCACCCAGGTGCACCGAATTTTATTTTTTAGTATAAACGTGCCCCCAATATTGCAAGGCTATTCTCCAGCAATCGCTGGTAGAGGCAGCCTCTGTTCGCTGTGACGGCCTTCTGGGCCCAGGTAAACTCACCTCAAACCTGTGGGGCAGGTATTCTTGGCTACATCTTACAGATTAAAAAACAAAAAACAAAGACAAAGCTCAAAGTGGCAAAGTAAATCACCCACGATCATATAGCCCATTAGTGGCAGTGGCCGGATTGAGACCTGCTCCCACATCCCCGGGGGCCGATGGGGGCCCAGCATGGTGAGGTGGTTTGCACCGGGCAAGAAGGCGACGGAGCGCAGCCCATCCCTGTCCCCACTGCCCCAGGAGCAAGCTGGGAGCCATCACCGTCATTGAGTCCAACCTTCCACTGGAAAGAGACCAGAGTCCTGGCTTACGCAAAGTCCCAGGGCAAAGCAGGGACCTGATAGCCTGGGGCATGGGTGTCTGGGCATTTAGAGTCACTGGTATGTGTGGGTCACTCCCTAGCTTCAGAGTCTGTTTTTTCCTACGTGTCTCTGATTCAGAGAGCTGGAAGACAGCATGAGGTGTGTGTGTGTGTGTGTGTGTGCGCGCGTGTGTGGTATGTGCATGTGTGCATGCGTGTGCATGGGTTGGTACGTGTGGGGGAGAGGGGGGAGCTTAGGTGCAGGGCTGGGGTGTCTCTGTGGGCAGGGAATAGGAGGGCAACCCTCAAATCTAAACGGAAAGCTGCACGCCTGTCCCTACTGTTGGGCGCAAGGCCAGGCCATGGAGCCCTGAGCAAACAGCACAGTCCCATTAGCCGCCTTCCCCACCCACCCAGGGGTCAGTGGGTTCGGGTTGGGTGAGGGGGGGAGGCGCTAGGACCCAAACCTTCAACCAGGACCTTTGTGCCCATTAAGCTGGTGTGTCTGCCTGCTGACCCACCCACCTTCTCTTTACTGCTGGGCTCCTGGGAAAGACCCCAATTCAGTCGCTGCCTTTTTGCATTGAGTCACCACGACTTAGGGGAGAATGGGCTCACCATGGGCATGGGGGGCAGGGAGGAGGGGGTAGATGGCCGAACACAAGCTTCTGCCAACAGTGTTCTCTCAGCTCTTGGGTGCAACGCCGTGTGCTTAGACAGTGGGGAAGGTGGGCCAAGGCTTGGGTGATGCTGCCCACACTGATCCACTCACATCTTGAAGCCACATCCCCTATTCCCACCAGGGAAGGCAGGCTCTGAGGGGGCAGTAAGGATGCCGTGAACTCCTCCAGTCTTGGGGAGACTTGCATGGCTCCCCAGCCCACTCCAAGGCCACGCTGGGCAGCACCTCCTCACAGCCAAGGACTTGGTTGGCTCTGCAACCCAGAATCCCAGAGTCAAGTGTCCGAATCCCGGAGGTTATAGATGCAGGGGCTGAGGGCATGAGGGGGAGAGCAGAGGTCACGGGAGAGGGGTCACAGCTGCTGGCCTCATCTGGTGATATCTGCCATCACACCCTATCAAGTCCTTTTGCCTAGACTCCAAATCTAGGAGAACTTTTATGACCCCCAGCAAGTCATTGTCCCTTTCAATGGTCCCGCGTGAGAATAAGCATACCTACCTCCAGTCTGTCCTTGACCTCACGGCTGTTGGTCTGCAACCTCGCCTGGGGGTGGGGGGGGAGGGTACTGAAGAGGCCAGGGCGCATTGCAGGGGTGGGGTGGGGGTGGAGGACCAAGACAGACAGGAGGCTCCACTTGGCCTGTGAGAATATGCCGACGGTTTCTAGTCAGTTCTCCTGCCTCAGGCTGAGCTTGAACTCGAAGCCAAGTTAGGTCTTCAGGATTCAGCAGAGGGGCAGTGGTGATGCGGGGTATGACCAGCCCCCTCCGAGGGCCACACTGGCAGACTGGAGGAGGCCAGGGAGATGACGTGTGTATCAGTACGTGAGGACTGGACCACAGAGGCCACACACTGCTGATTTGTACATTTCAGGCATGGTTTCTCAACCTGGAAGCACGGATGTTTTGGAACAAATAATTCATCAGTGTGAGTCTGTCCCACACGTTGCAGGACCATTAGCTGCCACTTCTTGGGTGACAGTGGCATCCCCTTCCCTCAGTTGTGATGTCAAAAAATATCTTCAGACATTGCTTGGTGTTCCCTGGGGGACAAGATCACTCTCCATGGAGAACCACTAATTCAGGGCAAAAAAATGTATACATTTAATTTTTTCTGGTTTTGTCCCTCTTTGTTTGTTCTGTCTTTCTATGTTTCCCTCTGGTTTGCCTCTCTCATTGGCTCTCTTTGCAATTGTATCTGCTCCCTTGGTCTCAGACCATGTGCTCACATGTGTGGCACTTGTGTGCATGTGTATGTAAGGTGTGATGTGCGTGCATGCACGTGTGTGTGGTGTATAGTGTGGGGTGTGTGTGTGGAGTTGTGGTAATGATGTGGTATATAATGTGGTGGTGAGGTTATAGTGTATCATGTGGCGCACGCACGCGTGTGTGCATGTGTGTGGTATATGTGTGGTTGTGATGTACGATGTGGGGTGTGTGTGTGTATGATATGTGTGTGATTGTGGTGTACGATGTGGAGTGTGTGTGTGTGTGTGTGGTATGTGTGTGGTTGTGATGTATGATGTGGGGTGTGTGTTTGTGTGCAGTATGTATGTGGTTGTGGTGTATGATGTGGGGTGTGTGTGCATGTGTGGTGTGTGTGTGGTTGTGATGTATGATGTGGGGTGTGTGTTTGTGCGTGGTGTGTGTGTGGTTGTGATGTATGATGTGGGGTGTGTTTGTGTGCAGTATGTGTGTTGTTGTGGTGTATGATGTGGGGTGTGTTTGTATGTGTGTGTGTGTATGGTTGTGATGTATTATGTGGGGTGTCTGTGAGGTGTGTGTATGGTGGTATATGAGGTGTGTGGTGTATGATGTGGTGTGTGTGTGTGTGCGTGGTATGTGTATGGTTGTGGCGTATGATGTGGGGTGTATGTGTGTGTGTTTGGTTGTGGTGTATGATGTGGGGGTGTGTGTGTGTGTGTGTATGGTTGTGGTGTATGATGTGGTGTGTGTGTGTGGTTGTATGATGTATGTCAGTGATGGTCTATGATGTGGGATGTGTCTGTGTGCCCGTGAGTCTGAGGAGTCTCTCTGTGGAGCCCTGGGTTTCTTTTCCTTCTTTCTCTCGCTCTCTGCTCTCTGTTTCCTGGCCCAGCCGACCCTGTCACCCCGGCGCTGCTCCCCACGCCCTTTGGGAGGGTGTCTCCTCCTCGCTGCTGCGCGCAGGGCCCGCCACAAAGAAAAAAGAGGCGAGAGGCTGAGGATGGAGCCAGCACGGGGCAGCGGGGTCAAAGCCGCTGCTCACTCAGCCTGGAGTTTGTTCCGGTGACCGGGTTCACAGCCCTGAGTGCCAGCCAGCTCATAAAGCCTGCACAGCGCGGACGGCGGGTCAGCAGGTGCACGCATGCACGCGCGCGCGCACGCACACACACACACACACACACACACACACACACACACAGGCATGCCCCGAGCACCACCCAGGGACTTGGTGGATGTGGAGGCTGGACTGGCGGCCACCTGCCGGGAGCCAGGTGCACGGGGCTCAAATGCGGGATGGGGGGCTGCCTGGGCGGCGATTTGTGCTTGAAACGCTCCAAGCGCCTTTGCGACTCAAACACCCTGTGATTCTGCACCAAGAGGAGCCACATGCGGTTCGGTGGGTGCACAGTCCCTTCAGCTTTCATAGGTCAGGAGGTCCCACTTTCGCCCAAAGTGTGGCCTTTGTCCCTCCACCCCCACTTGCTAAGCGTGGCCCCATCCCTTTGGGGTGTCTTCGAGGCATCCCTTTGCCCTCATTTCCCGCGCCCTCCAGCCTCGGGGGGCCTCGGCGCTCACACCGCGGGGGACCCTGCGCAGGGAGCCCCAGCCTCTGTCTGCTGCTCCGAGACATCTGGTTGGAGCCCAGAGGAACACGGTGGGGGGGATCGAGCTGGTGGCAGAAGCGGGGCCCCGGGGACAAGGCAGAGGCACGACCAACGGGATCATGCCACCCCTCCCACCTCCTCAGACAGGCATGTGCGCGGCTTTGCACACGCAGTTCTGCACGGAATATTTATGTCGCATGAATCAAGAGGTCATAGCAAGACTTTAGAGCAGCTGTGGTGTGTGCATAGGTGTTCTGGCGTCTCCTACAAGTCTGCAGGTTTTCAAATTCAAAGGCATTGGTTCTCGTGGATGCTGACCCCTTTGCAGAAAGTGCCGGAAGGGCATAGGTAGGCCTATGGGCTGTGGGATGTGGGGGAGCAGCTTCCTCGAGCCCCACCACGTGCCTCCATGGCCAGCAATTCTCCCCTCCCCTCCCGCCTTGCCTGGAACAGAAGGTTTCCTGAGCCAGCCCTGAGCCGTCTCCCCGGGTTCGCAGCCCCTCCCCTGCACCCCCAAAGCATCCTGCTTCCTAAACCCCCTTCTGGAAGGTGAAGCTTTAGAAGGAGCCCCACCAAGCTCTGACCTGCCCCTAACTTTCTCCTGAGGCCTCCACAGGCTGGAGTCCTGTGGCCCAAGGCCTGGGCCAGATGCTCAGGAGACAGTGCCCTGTGAAGGAGGGTATCAAAGTCCACACCCCTCCAGCCGGCCACTTACCCCAGGCTCCTGCCCCTTCTTCCCTGGACCCTGAGTCCTCTTCCTCCCAAAGTCGGACCCCTCTGCTCAGCCACCCGCACCACCCTCTGTCACCCCACCTTACCTGGCCCCGGGCTCCTCTCTAACAGGTATAGAAGACAACCGTGAGCCCTCAAAGGCCTTTCCAAATATGGCGCATGTGCCATGAGGCTGGTTTCTGGAAAGGATGAGAGAGAGCAAGACGGGTAACCAGGACGGCTGCATTCCACCCCCACTTGAGCCAGAAATCACTGTGAGACCTTGGCCAAGTCACTTACCTTTGAGTTTCCTGATCTGCAAAAAGAAGGACTCTTAAGTTCTCAAGTTTTTCTGTTGTCTTTCACACTCTGCTCCCCCAGACAGCACTCACCCCCATCGGCTTCCAGGTGCAGAAAGGATGGAGATCAGAGCCACCTCCTATCTCTCAGGAGGCCCGTGTCTGTCCTTGTCTCTGAATCACTAGGATGCCACCAAGCAGAGGACAGAGAGAAGGTCGGCAGGCAGGACATGGGGCCACATGGCTTCTGCTCCCCCTCTAGCCTAACAAATGGCTGGATCCCGGGACCCCCAGCGTTTTAAGTGGGGAGAGGGTCAAGTTCCATGATGGCCAGGCAGGAGGCTGTGGTCCTCTGCCAAGGAGGGGCGGGGCTGGCTCTCCCCACCACTTCGCTGCTCTCTGGGCAACGTTCCCCACAATGGGCTCAGGGTGTGTTGGGGGTGGGGAGCTGCGGGGCCCTAGGCCCAGAGTAAACAGCATCAGTAGAGGGCTCAGGAGAAAGGGTCTAGTCATTAATCCCAAACCGGATCACTGTTACTAAAAACCCAAAGCATGTCTTCAAACTGGAAGCCACAGCCTTCTCCAGAAGCAGCCCTGCATGGCAGCCCTTTATCAGTAATTTTCCCCCGATTTGTCCCCACCTGCACCTCTTATGCTTCTGTCTCCACCCCAACAAACTCAGTGAAAGGGCAACAGGCTGCGATAAGAATTCTTTCAAATTCTATTTATTTAGCTCCAGCGTTCACGCAGACACCCCAGCACCTCCGTCATAAAAACCAAGCAAAATGCCAGACTCATTCTAAAAGTTGGGGTGGTTGTTGAATGCATACAGGCACGTGCACACCAGGAAGGGACGGGGTGGCGAGCTGGCTGCTTCCTGCCTCCCGAAGGTCCGAGAGCCCAGGGCACGGGGACTCAAGGAGCAGCTAGGAAGGAGCAGAACAGGGAAGGCAGAAATGTGCTGAGGCTCGGGGACGGGTCACTGGGAGGCAGACCTTGGCAGGAACTGGGGCTTCTCGTCCCAAAGCTGGGCTTGGACGGATCGTAACAGGAACGGGGGGAAGCCTCCCCACATGGCAGATTCTGGGGCAGATACCCGAGCAGGGTGTGGTGGGAGGCTGGGAACAAGGTGGAGGCATGGAGGCCAGGGGGCCAGCAGATACAAGGGAGGGACTGAAGCCAAACAGAACGTTCTCCAGAAGGCCATTGGGCAATACTGGACCCACCAAGGCACCAAGAGCCTGAGGTCACTGGTCAGCCAGCCACTGCAATAAGAGAGACTAGCAAATAAAATGATCTCAGCTGTTGTGTACTCTCCCCCAGGGCCCACAAGACACAGGCTTCCCCCCACCTCCCCGCATGGTGCCTTCTGTGTGGACCATCCTGTGCACATGGGAGTGTGGGAGTTATTTCCACGCGTGTGCACTGGTAACCAGCATGCATAGGGGGCACTTGGTGGAATCCCTGATAGGGATCTGCTCACGCGCCCTGGGGAATCAGCAGGCGATCCATCCTCAAGCCGTGTCCTGGGGACAGTTCTCAGATCACTGGCTCCCCTCCCTCACCCCTCCCTCTTCTCTGGCCTTGCTGAGGTTCCCAACTCCCAAGCGCGGACCCTGATGTGTCCCCAAGCTACAGGGAAGTCCAGGAACCATTACGCAGTCAGGGCTGGGCCTAAAATCCTTACACACAGACCAGAGTACAGGAGACAGCAGAGCACAGGGCTGCCTGTCGAGTCTATGACGAAGGTGCCAGTGTGTTCTTCAAGGTTGTGTGCACACTGTCAAGGGGGGCTAATGGACGTACTAAAATGTTTACTGTCATAGGTATGCAAGTGCCATGAACTAGCATCACACCTGGGTAACTCTGAGTCAGCCCTAGCTGCAGACAGGGTGTAGAGGGTGGTGCTCCCCGCCCCCAGGTCCAAATTTGCCCATCTCTCCACACAGGTGAGCGAGGGAGCTATTGTGGGACAGGTGTCTCCAGAAGCCCAGAAGCCCGAGTTATTGTCCTGCTCTGCGTTGGTGATATCTGTGACCTCAATCACGCAATCTCTCCGAGAATCGGCTTCCTTATCTGTAAAATGAGGATAGTGATCCTGCCCCATTTACTCTACGGGGATTGTTGTTTGGGTTAGAGAAGGTAATGGGCACAAAAGACTTTATGTGCCCTACGGTGTCGCATGAATGCAAGTCATTTGCTTTATCATCTTGGCTTGGGTGGGAGTGTTTGATATCAAAACATCCAGGAAATAACTTTCTAGTAGAAAACGGTCGACTCTCTTGTTTCAGGGGCCCTGAATCTCGTAGCGGAAGGAGCACGGGACCTGAGATCAGATACATCTGGGTTCGAAGTCAGACTGCTAATCACCAGTTGGTCTTGGGTAAATCAGTCCACCCCTGAGCTTCGGTCTCCCGTCCACAAAGTGAGCACAGTCCTACTCATGTGATCTTATGTAAGGAACTCACCCTCTCTGGGCCCGAGCTGCCTGTGTGTGGCAGGCTGACATGAGCTGGCACGCAGACTCCCTGTGCGCACGGGCTGAGCCCGCGGGAGGCCCCTGGCCCTCGGCAAATGCATGGTGAAAGCCTCTGGGCCTGTTCTTTTCTCCCTCTTTCTGCTGTTTTGGTGTCATGGAGCCCTTCCAGCAGCCAGCTTACCCTCTCGTGGGCAAATCCTCCCCGCCCCCTCCGTGGGACCAGAGCAGACCCAACCTCAGGCTGCTGCCATCTGCACAGGGTGGGTTTCTGTACTGTTCGTCCCATGGACCTCCCCCCCGAGCCCGTCCCTCCCAAAGAGCCGGTTCCAACGAACTCCTTTGCTCACCGTTGAACCGAGTAGGGAGGAAACGGCGTCTGTGGCATTTCCCTTATACCAGGCCTCGCAACCTGCCCCTGTTCTGGAAGAGGCTTCCCGTTAATTATCCAGCTCATAGATTCCAGCTCATGCCTTGAAGCTCAACCCAAAATCACATTCTCTTGTCCTCCCTCTGGGCCCATCCTGTCTCTCCTGGGGCTGGTCCCACCTCCTCTGTGCTCCGTCTCCTTTCTTCGTGCCCTTGTGTGAAGGAGAGCACTGCGTCCACGCTGTCCTGCACCTGGCCGTCTCCCCTGCAGGCAGAGCCTCACAGGAGGCTGTAAAGCACATCATGTCCCCTTTCTCCCCATCAGAATACCTGGGGTGGAATATAAGTTGAATTGTGTGTTATGGAGAATGATCTGTGTCAAGGAAATTGCAAGGTATTTAGTGGGTACATTTCCTTTCTTAGGCCCCAAAGGCAAAGGAGGGTCAGTGTGCAGAAAGGGGCCCGGGAGGTGACAGGGGAACAAGGGGAGGTGGCAGGGAACCTGTGTGTGCATGTGTGTGTGTCCTGGGAGGAGGGCGGGTGTTTGTTAATCCCAAGCCCACACACACACACACACACACACACACACACACACACACACACACACAGAAAATGACTTCCGCCCTCGGAAGATTCATTAGCCTGCAAAAGGTGAGGAGTGAGCAGCTGGGGTGAAGGCGAGGGTGTGGTGTGTGTGGTGAAGCCCTTCCCATCATCCCACCCTCTGACCCTGAGCGCCCCCTCCCAGCTGGCCTGCGACTGGGGACTCAGGCAGAGCTGAAGACCCCTGACCTAAGGTCTGGAGGGTGCTGGGACAGAGGCCACTGGGACCCCAGGGAGCTGTCTTCTTGCCCAGCAGGCTCACGCCTGGAGGCAGGGGGAAGGTGAGGCTGCAGACACTTCCTCATGCCCCGGCAAAGGAAGAACAATTTGCCACTGTCCTCTCTGCACCTGGCTGATGCGGGGTGAGCATGCGCTGGAGTCTGGGAGTCCCTGTGAAGAGAGACCAGCCACCCATCTGGGGGTGATGCCCTCGGACCCAGGGTGGAGAGAGTCTCTAAGGTCAGGGATCACCCCATGAAGCCACAGTCACTGGTTTATCTGACTCCCTGACCTTGTCTCTTAATCGGAAGGAAGGTGTTCAGTTCGGGTCGAGCAACAGCAGAGGGAGCGAGCGCATCGCAGAAGTGAACTAGGGGAAGGCAGGGATACTGCCGTGACAACCCGTGACAGCACTAAGATCTCAGTGACCCACGCGCTCTCATGTGTGTGCTGATACTACTGTCAGAGCTTTGGCAGGTGGACACGGCAGAAGTCATCAGCTAATACTCCGGCGGGGGGTGGGGGGGAACTGAAATCCAGTTTTACCCGCCCATGTCATCCCTAAAGGGCTCCACAGCCGGCTCAGGAAGCAGTTAGGATAGCATGTCCCGCAGAAGGACTGGAAGGGACGAAAAACTCCTGGTAGAGAGCGGTGCTTGGAGAGCCAACCCCGCGCATGCGCATGTACATGTCCACAGACGCGCGGACCCCCTCTCCGAGGAGCCCGGCACTGCCTTGACCCGAGCGGGGGACCCACAGTCACTCTTCCAGCTGCAGCCTGGCCTTGCACAAGCCTCGTTCCCTGGGGCCCCACGGCCATAACTGCCGCCTCCCCAGTGCCAGGGTTAACAAAGAAGTGGCACAGACAAAGGCGGGTGTGTCCAGTCCTGCCCCAGGTGGCTCCTGCCTGGCTGCCCCCCACCCCCAGCAGAGAGGGGCCACGTTGCCCGGCCTCTCTTGTTGCTGTGGCAGCACTCAGCGTGCCAGTCAAAGTATTCCTTTCCTTGAACGTTTCTCATTTTTCCTTCATTAGCCTCTGAGAATGGGCTATTAGCCTCTAAGAATGACTGTGGACACCCTGCCCCTTGAGTGATCTCGGGTGTGCCGGGGCCCGGAGTTTGCCCTCCCTCCAGCTGCGTCTCGCTGCGTGTCTCTGCCTTGAGCATCCGCCCAGGGAGCCACAGAGTCAGCGCTAACTACCCTCATCTGTCCGTTCTGTTTCCCCTCGTCTGGGTCTCAGTGCCCCAGACCTTATCTTGCGTTCCTCCAACGCAGCACAAGGGAGGGACACTGACCTCTGCCCTTCCTTCCCCAGGCTGCAGGCAGGCCATTCTTCAGGGCTACACCACCATTCTTTACCAGAACCCAGAAACTTGTCAATAAAACACTTGTCAATACAACTTGCCAATGCAAACAGCAGGGCAGGGACATACTTTTTAAAGTCCAGGGATACCTGTGACCACAAACCCTCCTGTGGCTCCCTGCCTCTGGTCTATGAAGCACACAGGAGCAAGTTTTCTGCTTTCTATCTTTTAAAGTAACCCGGGGGGCGGGGAGACAGGGAAGAAGAACTGTAACCGTTTGCAGGTACCCGAAGAACTCCTGAGGAAGCACCATCAACATTCCTTTCGCCCCGGTCCCCAACTCCGTCTCTGAAGCCCCGTAAATAAAGCTGGCATCTGCCTGGCACCGCAAAACATCTGCCAGCTATTTTACCCCTTCAGCACACAGTTCACTTGCTGCATCTGCTGTGCGACTAGCGATGTCTGGGTGTGTTTCCTTTCCTTTCTCATCTGGGCTCCGGGGGCAGGTGTGGAATTTTGTCTGTTGCCTTGAATGCTTCTTTTAGAGGGTACCACACACGAGAGGCTCAGTAAGATCCTTTCCAGAGCTTTGTTGCTGGGGTTCTTCCCTCCTTTCTCTCTTCATTATGATATTGCACATCACTTCCTCCTGCTCCTCCTCAGCCTCTTCCTTCGCTCTCTCTTCTCTCTGTCTCTCTCACGCACTCTCTCCCTCTCTTCCTCTCTCTCTCTCTCTCCTTTCCTCTCTCTCACATATAGTTAGCCTGAAAAAATTTCCCAATGATCACTTACATTTGCATTGGTTTTTTTATCCTTTCCAAAGCGTTTCTACCCATACTATGTGCTTATCTTTAATTATTATAACCCCACTCAAAGGCAAGTGTTTTCATACCACCTTTGACAGGTGGGAAAAGGACTCAAGTGTGGCCAGTGAGAGAGCTTAGAATAAGAACAGGTCAATCATTCATAGATCTAGTTAATGAATCTTTATGGCGTGCTACATTGTACTAGGAATTACGCCAGGCACTGTGAACCCAATGATGAATAAAATAGACACCATCTTTGTCTTTGTGAAGCTTACAGTTTACTAAGGAAGACAGACATTGAACAAATAAGTACAATAAGATGCAGGATGTGTAATTAAAAAGAAAATATAGGGAGTCTGGAAACACAGAGTAGGTGGACTTTCACCTTGCCTGTGGGTCCGCATCCCCACAAATACACACACAACCGATGGACAACCGTGAGGCTGTGACCAGCAAGGTGAATAGAAGTTACAAAAATGGAAAGGAGAGTGGGTGCAGGGTGGTAGAAAGGTCCAGAGATTGTGAAGGCCAAGAAGAAGAAGAACTCAGCATTATCCAGGAACTAATAGAAATCCAGCATGGTGAAATAGAGCCTGAGAGAAGAGAGGTGTGAGGAGGCTGGAGGGTTGCCCAGGGTCGGCTTATGGAGGGCTTCCAGAAGACCACACTTAGGGGCAGGAGTTGCATCTTACAAAAGATCATTCTGGCCACAGTGTGGATGATGGATTGAAGAAGACTATGTGCGAAGGGAGCAGTTAGGAACCTCCTTCTGTAATGCAGTAGGGTCCCAAGAGGCAGAGACAACTGGAAGATTTTATATTTGTATGGAATAATCTTCAAATTGTATTAAGTGAAAAAACCAAAAACTTTTTTTCTAACAAACTGCGCCATTCTATGTCTTTTTAAGAGGAATATAGGCATCCATATGCTTGGATATACAGAGTATTCTTGGAAGGATAAATAAACTTTTATTGGTGAATGTCCCTGGAGAGAACACCCAAGAGGCCAGGACAAAAGTAGGAAAGCTTTTTTTCTATGTATTTCTTGTGTGCTCTTTGAATTTTGTGCTACGTGATATATTACCTAAGCAAAATTAATTCCTTTCAAAGCAGATGTTTTAGGGAACCGAATCCACAAGATTTGAGATTTACCGGAGTTAGGAGTCAAGAGCAACATGTTGAGGATGACGCCCAGGTTGTGGCTTAGGCAACTTTGCCTGTTATTTGGTCAGGAACTCTGGTGGAGGAGCAGGTTTGGTGAGGAAAAAAAAGCTGTTCAGTTTTCAGTTTGGGACATGTTGAGTTTGAGGTGTCTGTAAAATATCCAGGTTCAGCTGTCTAATAGATAGGCATCCAAACTGTTCATGCCTGGAGCTCAAGAGACAGATGTGAACCAAAGATAGGGAATGGGGAGTCATGAACATGTGCGTGTTAATACAATCTACAGAAGCAGGTGAGACTGCCCAGGTGGTGAGGAAAACAGAGGCTTAGGGTAGAAGAAGTAGGAGTGTACGGCACTGACTCTCTGAGAGATAGTAAGCAGTTGACTATAGTCTGAAGGCCACCAAGAGTTCAAGCAAGACTGAGACTCTTCAGTGGGCTTAGCCAGAGGTAGATAGCTTCCCTCACAGATGTCAGTAGCATGGAGAGGCAAGGTCAGATCACAATGGGCTGAGGACTCAGTGTGAGATCAGTAGACAATAAAGTCTTCTCTAAGAAGTTTGGCCCTGAATAGGGAGTAGAAAATTTAGGGCATCAGCTGAAAGGAGGAAGGGCTGTGGGAGGGTGTTTTCCATTTCTTTGGAGACGGGGAAAGAGTAGAGCATGGTTATTTGCTGATCCTTGGAGCCCGGGGGGAGGGAGGGGAAGAGATACACAAATGAGAAGTAGAGAGAGAACAGTGATGGATACAGAGGTCTGAAGAGACAGAAAGAAAACTGAATCTGGGACTCAGATGGGAGTTTAGCTTTATGCAAGAGAGGAACTGCTTCCGTTGTAAGGAAAATAAGAGGAGTCATGATGACTAAGCACTTTTAAAAAATCATACCACCGGTGGTCCAGTGTGCAGGACCCTGTGCCTGTATCTTCGTGTGACCCCTCCCTGTTCCGCACTCATCTATGCTTTGTATGAGTAGCTGGATGAACCTGCCTGTGGTTTTACAAATCCCACTTACCTCTTTGCTATTCTAGACCACAGTCCTCTTAAAAGTTCTAATGGCTAATCCAGTGTTTTGATCATAGTAAATGATAAATCATCGTAAATCGTAAAAATGATTTATTTGATCATAGTAGATACTCATAGATATTCCCTTTTCCCCACACCCCTGCATGGATTTACCCAGATACTGGTTTTCAATGTCGAACCTGTCATTAGTTTCACTGGGTTTGCTCACTTTTTGTAACATTTTTGAAAGATTTGAAAATCTTCAGTAAATGTTTTAGCACTAAAAAAAAAAAAAAGTTCTAATGGCTTTTGGGTGAGGGTGATATTAGAGCTGGGGTGAGATGTAAAGGACTGGAGAGAACAGGGGGCCTGTCAAGAGCCTGGTACTGGGTGCCCTGGACACCTTGTGCCCAGGTTCCTCCCTGGAGAGAGATGGCCCATCTTGCATTGTTGCCGTCCACCCCCAAAACTCAGCACAGGGGCAGAGGGAGGTGGGGGCAAAAGATGGCTGCTGCAGGAGACACAGCCCAAAGTCTGCAACCCCCAGGCACAATGATGATTAGCCGCTAATGAGCCACCTGAGGGACTGACCCGGAACAGTCCCATAAAGAAATGATTGAGCTGTTCAAGCACAGAAAGGCATAATTTACCACACTTATTTAAACATACATCTGGACACAAATAAGATACAAACACTTTAGACTCTGAGTCTCAAAAAGCAAGGATAAGGCAATTCAAAAACAACAAAAACCCAACACAATCCAAATATAGATGAAGGATTTGAATAGATATTTCTCCAAATACAAATGGCCAATAAGCATATGAAAAGATGTTCATTGTCATTAGTTACTGGGGAAATACAAATCAAAATCACAATGAGATACCACTTCGTATCCATTAGGATGGCTATTATCAAAAAGGAGGAAGAAGAGGAGGAGGGAGAGGAGGAGGAGAAGGAAGGAAGAAAGGAAGGAAGGAAGGAAGGAGAGAGAAGAAAAACAGCAACAAAATGTGGCAGTTCCTCAAAAAATTAAATAATAATTGCCATAAGATCAATCAATTCCACATCTAAGGATATACCCAAAGAAATTTAAAGCAAGAACTTGAAGAGAATTATACACCAATGTTCATAGCAGTATTACTCACAATAGCCAAAAGGTGGAAACAACCTTAATGTTTCTCAGTGGATGAATGGATAAATAAAATGTGGCATGTCCGTACAATGAAATATTATTTCCATTAAAAGGAATAAAATTCTAACACTTGCTACAATGTGGATGAATCTCGAAAATATTATGCTAAGTGAAATAAGTTAGACACAATGGGATTAATATTGAATGAATTGACTTATATGAGGTACCTAGAGGAGTCAAATTCATAGACATGAAGTGGAATATTGGCTATCAGGGGCTGTGTGGAGGGGACAGTGAGGAGTTAATGTTCAATGAGTACCAGAGTTTCAGTTTGGGATGATGAGAGAGTCCTGTAGATGAATAGTAGTTATCATTATGCAACAATGTAAATGTACCTAATGCCACTGAATTGTATACCTAAATATTATGGTTAAGACAGTAACTTTATGTGATGTGTATCTTCCCACAATAAAATCTCTGAAAAATAAAGCAGGGGTAAAGAAGCTTTCTTATTGTAGTTTTCTAGTTGGGGGTTGGTTGCTGGGTGGGAGAGGGTCCTACAGGGGAAAAGGGAAGGGACATAATCTCAGTGCCATGCTTGGCTCTTCCCACATTGAGCCGTGTGGAACCAAGCAGTCTTCACAGGTAACTACCTTCTAGTGCCTATGTGAGGCAGAAAGAAAGGTGATCCAGATGTTAGTCTCTCATCCCTACTTCACATCTTGGATGGCTAAGTCCAGCTTTGCTTGAAGAGATACCGTCTTTCCTCAAGATGTGAGACTCCCAGGAAACCAGAAGGAATGTGGAGCAACAGATGTCCATTGCCCATCTCCAGAAATGCTGATGTGGAGGGTGAGACTTGACCATTAAGAATTATTCTGTTTACCCCCTCTCATGATTAACAGGCAAAAAAGTAAAATAAAATCAGATACTTCCCTCCATTTAGGCCCACCCGTTTGTCAGGCCAACAGTGACAGGGGTCCTCATCATAAATGATAGATATTTTCCTCTCCATCCCCCTCACCAAGGTCCAGCCCAAGGTTCACGTGTCCTAGTGTGTTGCGACGCAGGATCTCCCAGCCCCGGTGGCTGCTGCTGCTGTGAGACGTGGTCCGGGACAGGGACGGGGTTGGGGGGTGCAGAGAGGCTCTGGCTAGGGTCTCACGTTCGGTCACAGAAACAGAAGGCTGCTTCTCAGAAAGCTGTTCTTGTCCATTCTCCTTGTCTGAGCCCCTGAAAGCTTCCACATAGCGAAGCACTCGCAAAGGATTTTGATCATGGTGGTTCTCGACTCTGAGGAGGGCAAAGGAGGAGGGACTCGGTTGAGGTGAAGGGAAAAGGGCCATGAAGAGAGGTGGGAAGAGCAACTGTAGGAAACAGGACCAAAGGACAAGGCAAGGAAAGGTCCAGAGTCCTAGGATCAAATGAAGGGAAGAGCAGTGGAATGGAGGGCAAAGTGGGATAGAGACCAACGAGGTAAGCAATCAGGATTTGGAGGTAATGGGGCGTGTATGTGTGTGTGTGTGTGTGTGTGTGTGTGTGTGTGTGTGTTTATGATGTGATCGTGAATATGAAATTAAAAATAGAGACAGAGAGAGCAAGAGAGAGAGAAGCCAGGTCAGGAGCTGAAGGTAGAGTATGAAGAAGGTTAGCTTCAGGGCAATAACATACTAGAAATGAGGGTCAGCTAGGAACAAGACTAGAACAAGTTGGGTAGCCCGTGCCCACATGTGAGCATGGACACGTGTATAACCTCACACACATCACTACCCTGATGTACTCCAGCCTGGCATCAGCTATCAGCCATCTTGTCACCCTTCTCGTCGGCTCCACCCCCCCTCCCCTAAACAGGCCAATGCAGTCTCACTTTATAGAGTGATGATGTCACCTTTGGGTCCAGCTGGGGATCTCGGGGATGGAAAGATGTGTGATAAATGTGGAATTGGTCATCCTACTCCCATGGCCCCACGCTTGTTAGTAGTTTACACATATGCACAGTCACAGTCACTCACCGCAGGAACCAGCGGTCCCCCAGCCCATACTGGCACCCGCAGATCCCAGAGCGAGGCCACAGGAAGCGAGGCAGCTTCCGCTCCAGCATCACCGTGGTGGCCACCACCTGGGAGGAGTGAGGTAGAGGAAACTCAGGAAGAGTGGTGAGGTCTCAGGGAACACTAGAAGCCACCGACATAGTCAACAAAGAGGAATCTCTCAGACGGGGACACCAGAGATTGGGGAGATGATAGCCATTGGGCCATGCCCTAGCTTGTGCCAGGCCTCATGCTACCTGCTTTAATCATCATTCATCATAAAAGGAGAGAGGATATTTTATGAGTGTTTTGAATAAAACTGTGACCCCTACATTACTATTCACATTCACAGAAAATGAGTCCGTCCAAACTAATCTCATTTTCTTTTTCATAGGAAAGCCAGAGACTAGTTATCTTGATTTAGATAAAATGATTAAATAGAATCTCTATGATTGTGAGATGAAATGACACTGTTAGTGTTCAGGGAATTTGCAGCAAGTTAAATACTCATACCCTCCAAAGAAAAAGAGTGGGTTAGTGACTGCAAACTTGGCAAGGAACATTCTGGTGGCAGGTCAGATGTTCTGTCCTTTGCCCAGCCCTCATTAATTACTTAAATGAAACATAGAAGACAAGCTTATCAAATATGACTGTGACACAAAACTGGGAGGGATATGTAATGATGTGAGGTGACAGAAGCAATATAAAAACGATCTCGCCAGACTGGAATGCTGGTCAAATACCAATAACGTTAAATTAAAGAGAACCAAATATAAAGTACTACATTTATGTTTAAGAACAAAGTATCTGTGTAAGTACAGGAAATGGTAAAGGGGCTTTGCAAATTAAGTTGCATAACGAAGCTGCAGGGGTTCTAGCTGATCATAACCTTCATAAGGGCCAGATGTCTATTTGTTTAAAGACCCGGCTCTTTTTTTTTTTTTTAAGCTTCTTTCTTTCTTCTTTCTTTCTTTCTTTCTTTCTTTCTTTCTTTCTTTCTTTCTTTCTTTCTTTCTTTCCTTCTTTCTCTCTGTAGTGGAAGAGGGGTGGAGATGGAGGGGAGAGAGAGAATCCCAAACAGCTTTTGCACCCTCAGTGCAGAACCTGATGTGGGGCTCGAACCCACAAACCATGAGATCTCAACCTGAGACAAAGCCAAGAGTTGGATGCTTAAGTGACTGAGCCACCCAGGTGCCCTAAGACCTGGCTCAATTTGAGGTGCTATTTCTACTATAGTGTCCAAGCAAGGAAAGGCATGCCCCCTCTTTATATTGCATTCCTTCAATCCTATTCAGAACACTCTACTTTTGAAAGGACCATGATCTCTTAGGCATGAACAAGTGCAGAAAGTTTGGTTAGTTGAAGAAACTAGCAATACTTAAAGTAGCCCAATTTCTCATGTTGTATTTTTCTACTTGATTTCTTAGTTGGACCAAGTTCCCTCCAACATCAGGACTTTTTTTTAATGTTTATTTATTTTGAGAGAGAGAGAGAAAGAGAGCACATTAGCAGGAGAGGGACAGAGAGAGAGGAGAGAGAGAGAATCCTAAGCAGGCTTTGCACTGTCAGTGCAGAGCCCAGTACAGGGCTTGAATCCACAAACCGTGAGATCATGACCTGAGCTGAAATCAAGAGTCCAACACTTAACTGACTGAGCCACCCAGGTGCCCCTAACCTCAGGACTTTTAATCACTTGTTCTCTTTCTTTATAAAGAAGCTCTCTTTCTTTATCTTGAAAAGGACATTTGTGTGTCCTGTTGTACCATCAGTAGGCCCCCCACCTTTTTCCGGTAATAGACCCCTTTTGCTTAGAGCATTGTCCCTTTACCACTGTGTCCATCATTTAAGGTAGATGGGACTACACCCTGACTGATTAGCTGATTCTCCCCTAAACACCACCACCACCATCACCACTCTCCAGTCCTTACCTTAACCTCAAATTCAAGGATGCACCTATAGCTCAAACCTGTTGCAGTGAGATGGAACTTAGACTTGGTTCTTGGGGGGGGTGATTTCTGAGGGGTTACATATTGCACACTATCAGGAGGCACACAGAATACAACAGAGATGGGGCCCTTGGAACTGTGCAATGCAGTACACCTGCTCATTCCTTTGGGAATTTGGAGCTTCTAAAAGACATCTCACCCATGTGATGGGACAGACTGACTTAGGAGAGCAGACTGGAAAGGTGAGCATAACAGAGAAATTGATGTAATGTGTGAGATGGAAATACAGACTCCGGCCAGATATGCTAAAGCTAGTTTAGTTCTTTAAACTTCCCAGTTGTGAGGACCAACATATCCTCCTTCCAATGCCATTTTTTTCCTTCCTTCCTTCCTTCCTTCCTTCCTTCCTTCCTTCCTTCCTTCCTTCCTTCCTTCCTTCCTTCCTCCTTCTCCCCCCACCCCTCTCCGTATATTTGAGTTTGGTTCTCTGTCCCTATAGCCAACAGTCCTGACTGATACAAATCCTAACCTCCATCCCTTTCTGTCATTCTCCTTAACTGGATAATTCTTACCCATGTTTAGGAGCTCATCTTAAATGTCACTCCATCAGGAAAGCATTTCCTAACTTTGCAATCAGACTCCTCTGTTGTCTCTTGTTCTTAGCATCTTCTACTTCTCTGTTATACTTTCACTACTGTAGTTGTACAGGCTTCCATGAAGTCCTTTGTTTAATGGCAGTCTTCCCAACCAGACTGTGGGCTCCATGAGACACAGATGGCATCTGTTGTGTTCATGCTGCTGTCCCCAGTTCCTAGACATTTCCCAACACATAACAGGCTCTACATAATTATTGTTAAGGGAATGGGAAGTCTGAGGGGATAAATGATAGCTGCATTCATTCAAATGTTTGAATGGTGTTCATACAGAAGAGTGTGTTCTGTGTATATGAGAAGAAAAGACTGGGGCCAAAGAGTGGAATTGTAGAAATATAGGCTTTAGCTCAATACAATATGGACATTTCTAATAACAAAAATTTCTGAAATATGAAAAAGCTCTCTTCTTCCCCAACCACTACCCAAATCCATATGATAATAAGGTCCTAAATCAGCATTAAAGATATTAAATGACCCTTTGACCAATGAATAATTAATCACTGAATAGGAACTCAACTAGAGAACCACTAAAGGTACTTCCAATCCTAAAATTGTATTATCTTCACTGATAAAAAGAAAAAATCGTAGAGAAACAGGGGAAAGCAAATAGAAGATAAGATTAAAAATGAAAATTTAAAACTAGAATATATAGCTAGTGCCTGGCTTGCTTAGTTAGTAAAGTACCCATGCTGGGTGTAGAGATTACTTAAAAATAAAAAATGTTTAAAAAATAGATAAAATTTAAAAAATTAAAATAAACCACTAGAATATATAAGCCAAGACAGTCTCTAGTTCTCACTGGACTTGAGGTTGACTGTTAGATCCACTTTTCCCCTGTGATCAACACCTCAGCTCTTGGGTGTTGAATCTACCCCTCCTGTACTATTTTACCCTCTTTTGTCTCCTCCTCGATCCAAATGTAACTTTGTTGAGGTGACAACCCCACAGGATTATTCTGTGACTCTCCTAAGAGTCATATACCATAACATTTTCCACTTAGATTTTTCTCTCCATTCTCTTTCCCTTAGTAAGACTAACACTAATAAACTCACCTGGGCCCTCCAGAGCTCATCCCGCTCATGGGCCACCCGCCAGTGTGTATCACCCATCATGGCGATGAATAGGTTGAGCATGAGCAGCGTGGCAATGATGGTGAAGGCAAAGTAGACAATGCCAAACATGAAGGGTAAGTTCACTTCGTAGTTGGCAGGCCCATCAATGACGGTGAGGAAAAGCTCAAAGGTGCTGAACAGTGCCATGGGATAGTCATAGAAGTGCCCCAGATTGGATGGGTCCTCTGTCTGGAAAATGACATAAAACGCTGCTCCGCCCAGGAAGTGGGCATGGAGATGGGGAAATAGGGAAGTATCACAATAAGCATGGGCCTGGTCATATCTCCATACATTTACACACTTGCAGATACACATACACGCCCATACATGTACATTTGTGACTGTATTCATATAAGTCACATTTTACATCTGGCTAACCTTAGGATGTCTTATGACCAAGTTCATCACTCTGGACAATAGTAATACCCAGCCATTTAGCAAAATGTGTACTTGAAGTATGTGTGTGTATTATATATATAATAGCTATACACAAAATAAGTCACCTAACTGCTTTTCACATTTTAGAAAATCAAATATTTAAAAGATAATTTGTACATAAGAGACTCAACTACAGAGAACAAACAGAGGGTTGTTGGAGGGGCTGTGGGAGGGGGGATGGGCTAAATGGGTAACAGGCTTTAAGGAATCTACTCCTGGAGTCATTGTTGCACTATATTCTAACTAACTTGGATGTAACTTTAAAAATTAATTAATTGATTAATTAAAAATAAATAAAGAAAAGATAATTTGTTACAAGGATGCATGGAATTTCCAACAATTTTAAAGAACTGACCATATGAACTGGCCAAAAGAAAAACACCTTTTAAAAATTTCTAAGTGGCCCCTGGATAACCGTCCATCACTCTAAGATTCCATAGATGAGCTTGGACTGTCATGGAAAAGATTTCCCTGCTCAGTGTGTAGCCTACTGGATAATATTGGGCATCCTGGAACATTAGTACAGCATTAAAACCTTCAAAATACTTCTCTCTGTATGGGAAACTGAAATATAAACAAAATGATCTCAAGAATGGAAATAAGGTTGTCGTAGGGGCGCCTGGGTGGCTCAGTCGGTTAAGCGTCTGACTTTGGGTCAAGTCATGATCTCACAGTTAGTGGGTTCCAGCCCTGTGTCCGGCTCTGTGCTGACAACTAGCTCAGAGCCTGCAGCCTGTTTCAGATCCTGTGTCTCCCTCTCTCTCTGACCCTTCACTGTTCATGCTATATCTCTCTCTCTCTCAGAAATATATAAAACATAAAAAATTTTTTAAAAAGAATGAAAATAGGGTCTATGACAAAACATCAATTTTCTACTTACTGACAGGAAAGGCAAGTGCAACAACCAAGAAGAGATGGTTTAAGAGATCCTGGGTATAGGACATCTACAGAAAACTACTCTGTCATTATGACTTATACTATATGCTGTATAACATCCATGTACTATACACCACATGTGCTTAGTTTAACTATATGCACACATGTTGTGAGCAGTAATTCATGATGTGTGCAGATGGGGTAGAGGGTGGGAAGAAAGAATACATAAGGAACACTTCCAAATAGGCAAAACTACCACAGTTTTACCTTTTCATAGCTGAGATCTTGGGGGTTTTTTTTTTGTTTTTTTTTTTTTGGTCTACTGTTGGGTGGGAATTCCTGTTAAATGGGAATTCCTAGGAAAAGAATAGTGCCTGTTGTTCTAAAAGGCCATTTTTAGAGTTGAGAGGTCTTCAGATACTGCCTAGGGCATGCCCTTGTCTTACGGATATTTGGTGGCAGACATAGAAGACTAGACTTGAGTTGCCATATCTCACCGCTCTTCCTTTCTCTCAGTGCCTTTCCGTAGGAACTTTCTCCTACTTTTGCACTGCCTTCACCCTACCTCTGTCCCTGGCTGTTATTTTCTGGCTGTGTTCCTCTCTCTACCTCGACATTCCATGTGTGCCTTGGGCTGCGACTAAGTCCCTTCTCCCTCTTTCCCCAATCTCTCTTTATACCTCTTTTTCTTCCGTTTTCCTCTCTCATCCTCAAACTCTCCAAAGTCATTTTCTGTATCTCCTTGCTGAATTCTTTCTTTTTCTCCCAACTTCAAATGCACATAGGAAAAAAAGACGTTACGTGTTATTGAATTCTCTGTTTCTTCTTTTGAAGTGTAGACACAGAAGAGTTAAATATAGCACTAACTCTGTTTGTCCACATAGTTTTCTAAGCTCCACAACTGGCCAATCTTTCCTGTTTAATGTCCCTGTCTCTCTAAAGTCCTTTATCTATCTCTTTTTAAAAATCTTGTGGGCTGTTAGTCAACATAATGTTATTGGCCCATAAATTCAGAGCACATGGTTTACCTCCCAGGTCAACTTAAGTGACCTTGATCCTACGAATATGAGTGTGCTTTTTGACTCAATATCCACCGGGGGAAAAAAGCAAAAGAGAGTGTAAATGAAAACTGAGAGCAAGAGTGAGTGAACTTTCTGGAGAATTGGATCCCATGACCTAGTAGTGGAGGGAATAGTGCTCTTACCTGAGGCAAATCCCAGAATAACCACAGCCATCAGCCAGCAGAAACGCATTAGGTCTCCAAAAATCATCTACAGGAAAGGGAAGGAGATGGAGGGTTTAATGACCCTTCTTCACCTGCTTCTCTGCAGCTATCTTGCTAAACTGGAGGCCCCCTTGCTCCACCTCCTCCCTCTGTCTGGAAAGATCCTATTGCTGATGCCAGAGGAAGCTTTGGGGAAGGCACTGACCTTCTGAATCATGATGGTGAAGGGACCAAGCATCTGGAATCCTCGAGCGAAGTACATAACACTGCACCAACCCAGCACCAGGGCAATGGACATGGGCACCATCTCCCCGTTCATGTTGGAGAGACGCATCACCATGGTCACCAGCACCATGCAGGCATAGGTGATGCTTGGGAGAGGGGGCAAGGAACAAGGAATGAGAGAGGAAATATTCTAGGTCCTCTCTAGCATGGTAATGAGTTGGGTGGTACCTACTGAGGCTTAGTCCTTATACCCAAAACACACATATGAGCCCACTGAACAAAAATCCCTAGAAATGAGAGTCAACTGAAGTCTAGGTCCCAAAGAGTGAATGGGAGACATGGAACAATTCTGGTGAGGAAAGACATGGAACTGAAAGGAAGAGACACTCACATGATGACATGGAACGGTCCCCCGAGGATAGTCTGTCCAAAATAGCGAGAAGCACCAACTCTGAAGATGTCTGGGATCTGGAAAGAGGCCAGTAAAACAAAAAGACAATGTGGACTGCAGTTCAGTCTGGGGCCCCAGGAGGATGGCCTCAGCATGGACCTTGGTTGTACTTCACCTCCAGGAGCAGGATGATCACAGCCCCCGTGATGGTCACCAGCTCCCCCACCAGACGGATTTTATCCTGCTGGGTCACATAGGCCTCCTGTGGGAGTAAATTCAGGGTAAGAAGTATTTTTTGATGGATTAAGAATCCAGTCTTTGGGGGCAAGTGGTTTAAAGCAACTAAAGTCCAATCTGGATGGAGAAAAGTTCCCCTTACCACCGCCATTACCTTCCTCCCCTGCACTGTATTTGTCAATTGTGCTTAACTTTGTGACCAGGCCATTAGTCTATGTATTTAAGGCTTAATATACATTCTAAATAACTGGACCCACCCCCCTAGAAAATCCCTGTAATATATATTGTGAGCGGTAATTTATGATGTGTGTACCAAGAGACGTGCATTTCAGAGCATCAAGTTAAGAAGGCTAAACCAACAGGAAGAGGTATTAGTGGCTTGGGATGGTTTCAGCTACGCTGAAAGTCCAACTTTTCCAATCTCATGTGGTCTTTGGAAGGTAGACTAGACTATAAATACATCACAGAATTCAGATTCCAAAATGGACCCAGAACTTACCAGTTTTGGTAGTTCTAAAAAATGGAGGCTCTAATGTTTATATCTTAGTGTTATTGTGGATATTAAATTAGATGATGTATCTGGATGTACTTTATAAGCCATAAACCACTATAGATATATATATTCATTGTGATCTTGTTATGATGTGGCAATATAGAAAAGGTCAGAAAAAAAGGGTTAGAGACACTGAATGGACTTTAGTTTTGAGGAAGGGTTGCCACCTTATCCTGAGCAGTAGGTATAGAAGGTATAGCCCTAAGGTCAAGATAAAACAAGACCATCCTTCTTCTGGGTATGTTATTTCACAGTAAAGGGCTTACAACATTACACATATGCTGTGAAAGAATGCTGCAATAATGATCTTCAGCTTTTGGGGGGTTATGAGTCCATTGGAGAATATCATTAAGACTGTGGACCCTGTTGCCAGAAAACGATGTTTCATATATATGTAATCCCCCCGTGAAATTGTACCAGTAATTTCAACACATTCAAGTACACTTCAAAATTTTAGGAACTCTCTTCTCTAAAGTCACCTCTCTGAGTAATGCACCCAAGAAAGGAGTTGAGAGTCCCTGAGGCCAGTGGAAAAGTTGATGATCTAAGCTAGGAAGGATGTGATCCCTCATTAGGCATAAGGAATGCTAATCATCTATGCTCTGCTTTTAAACTGGAACCTCTGAGCTTCTCTCAGCAGGCTACTTGGAGTGCATATTCTCTGGTCCAGTGAGAAACATAGTTTTGAAATAGGAAGAGATGCTATGTATTAGGAGGTGATCTACGATATAAAGAAGGTACCCACCAGGAGTCCCATGGATGCTCAGAAAGTGACAGCTCAGAAGAAGACAAAGATATAGCTTTATGGAAGAGTAGAACCAGACTTACCAATAAAGGGTGAAAATGTTTCAGGTAAATCATATGGGACCAGGAGAGACCAAAAAAGAGCTGATGTCTATGTGCTTGGTGAGCAACGTGATCTAACAAACTGTGGCTAGACTTCCGTTACTTTGTTTTTGCTGTTGCTGTTATTGTTTAGAGAATTGATGTTCTCTTGACAATCCGGTCAATTTTATTTTATCATCTAATGGGAAGTTTCCCTATTGCCTTGCCTGCAAGGAGGCTCTGAGTTTGAATCTTGTTTTGTTTTGTTTTGTTTTGTTTTGTTTTGTTTTGTTTAAATCCTCAGCTCTAACTGAATCTCCCCTCCTCTGTCCTGAAATTCACTTCATGGGCCTCATTCGTTTTCTTTATCTTAATGTTCCTGTAGTATCTCTCTTTAATTATAAAACATTCCAACCTCTTTTGTGAATCAGGTAGCGGGTAGTAGGATTAATAATAAGTATATTAAATACAGAAACAAAATAACATTAAATATAGAAATAAAATAACTGCATCTGTGCCATATATGTGTTTGTACAGAAACTTTGAATTCTTTTTTAAACTTTGAACCTTGGTTGAGTATGTCTGGAGAACTGCCACCAACCCCTCTTTCCTTGGCTCAACCATGTAAAAGAACTGTCCATCAATGGATGAGTGGATTAAGAAGATACGGTGGACATAGATACAATAAAATATCATTCAGCCACAAGAAAGAAGGAAGTGCTTCCATATGTGACAACATGGGTGGACCTTGAGGGCATTATGTTAAGTAAAATAAGCCCAACAGAGAAGACAGACACTGCATAGTACCACTTATATGTGGAATCTTAAAAAAAAAATAAAGTCAAAATCCTAGAAACAGATTGTAGAAAAGTGGTTGCCAGGGATGGTGGGGTAAAAGAAATAGGGAGAAGTTGGTAAAAAGGCACAAACTCTCAGCTATAACCTAAATAGTCTCCAAGAATCTAATGTAAAACTTAACTGTAGTTAATTACACTGCATTCTATAATTGAAATTTGCTTAGAGAATAGAACTTAATTGTTCTCACCAAAAGCAAAGAAAAAAGATAAATATGTGCAGTGATGAGTGTGTTAATGAACTAGATGGTGGAAATCCTTTCATGGTGTATATGTATTCCAAATCTCTGCAATGTACACTTTAGAGAATGAACTAGATGGTGTATACGTATTCCAAATCACCTCAATGTACACTTTATGGACCTTGCAACTTTCTTTATCAATTATACATCAATAAAGACAAAAACATAAAGGAACTATTGGGTTTTTAAAAAACTTTGTTTTTCTTTTGATTTGAAAGGAATTCTGGTGTTTCACACCAATGTGCTTAATGTTGATTCTTGGTTTGCAATAGATACTCTTTTGTTTGTAAAATCTTTCAGTGGTTTAAAAATGGACAGGACCAGGGCACCTGGGTGGCTCAGTGGTTAAGCATCCAATTCTTGATTTTTGTTCAGGTCATGATCCCATGATTTGTGAGATCAGGCTCTGTGCTGATAGTGCAGAGCCTGCTTGGGTTTCTCTCTTTCCCTCCCTCTGCCTCTCCCTTGCTCTCAAAATAAATAAAAAAACATTTAAAAACTCGAGAAGAACATTGAATTTTGATAAATGACTTATTGGTGTCTTTGAACTTATAATAAGAATTCCTCCTTAATTAACTACCTTTGTGAATTGAGTCTTCCCTTGAATTTTGAGAACTTTATTCTCTGGAGATTGTATTCAAGATTTTCTCTGTTGAAACGCTGATCCACAGCTTTTGGGATTTGTGGTCTTTATGAAAGGATTTTGGAATCAAGGTCATGTTTGACAAAGTAGAAGAGACACTCATTCTCAAGGTCCTGTTCATTCAGTCTCTCAATTCTTTCTCAAAGGCTCCCCTCCTCAATTCACAGCACTATTCCCTTAATGCAAACCCATGTCATCTGTCATCTGGTTTATCATGAAACCATGTCCCCTCATTCGACCCACTAGTCACCGTGTTTCTGGATTGGTCTTTCTAAAATGCAAATGGCATCACATGGCTGAGCTGCTCACTCCCTTTCCTAGCTCCCTGAAGCCTTCAGAATAGAAATAAAGGGGAGATTGGAGTGGAGGGAACTCTCTGGATATTTACCATAGCAGATATTCCATATATTCCAACAATAATTCGTATTCCAGTAATGCATAGATTTAATTAATGAATAAAGATGAAAGTGTACTACTCAGTAGCATGGAGATAACAACAGGAATGAAAAACTTGAAGAAGTAAAACCTGGGTTGCCTCCAGGGAATAAGACTTTGGATCTGGAGAGGCAGGCCCCCACACGACTACTCTTCATTATACCTGCCATGTGGTTTTTAAGTCATGTGCATGTATTCTTTTAATTCTTTTGATCAGATGAAACTAAAAAAACAGTAAGACCCAGACTAGCAAACGTGGAGTGCAGAAGTCTTGCTGGTTGGCTTTTCCTCTGCGTTCCCATATTCTGTGTGAAGCTCCAGCCATTTTGAACTATTGGGTTCTCAGTTGTTAAGTCAGGCCTTCACATGGACTATGCCTTTTCCTTAGAATGTCTTCCTCCATCAGTTTACTGGCTCACATTTACTTAAGCCTTAAGACCCAGGTCACAGCATTCCTCCTGGACCTCCTTTCCTGGCCCTCCACACCCCACTCAGGGACTCTCCCGTAGGCACATGGCACCACTCTGCTTACAGACCTCACCCAGTACACTGAAATCTTTTCATAAAGACCACAAATGCCTCACTAGTGATCTCAGAGTTCCCTGAGAGCAGGGATGTCCTACTCCTTTTTACCCACAATGCACAGTGTAGTGGATGCTCCATTGATTTGAAAGGAGGAAGGAGGGAAAAGAAAAGATAAGCAGGCAGGTGCAAGCTGAGCATGATGGGAAAGTTGCAGAAGGGAGATAAAGACAGAATCGGGAAGTGGGACTGGGAAGCCCATCTGGAGGCAAATGGGGAAAAGGTCACAATGAATTTGGCCTTTTCAGGATTTCCGTATTTGTAGCTCAAGGTCACCTAAGCAGGCCTGGCTAATAACGCACTAAGAAAATTCTCCACCCGACTCTAAAAATAAATGTCTTTTAATAATGACTGGAATTCTTTACATCATCATATGGCTTGGAATTTTCAGAGTTGTCAACAGCCAAATCCCCTGAGGAGGCTGGTCATTCATACTTCACTGTGAGCCTAATGGCCTTGCTCTCATTTACCAGCTGGCTGAGCTCATTGCCTTGAAGGGAATGCCCAGAGCAGGTGGGCATAGCAGAGTCAAAGTTACCTGAACCACTTACGAGACAGGCAGGGAGCCTGTGGGAAGTAGGAATACAGCAGAAAAGGTGGTCAAATGCCAGTCCCAGACCTTCTTTACCACCCCAAGACTCCAGCTTGCAAAGGAATGAAGTGCCCATAAAGAGTCCTGCTGGATCACAATGAGGAGTTACTGGGACTCCTAGCCAGGGTGCCCCTCACACTTTGTGTCCCTTGTCTTGACAGGCACAGATTAAGTGCAGCCAGACACAGGTGAGTATGGGTAGCCCTCAAAGCCTGGGGACATGATTTCTCACACAACAGGGTAGCTAAGAAAGAACACTGGTGTCCAGCACATCACTCTGGAGAGAGAAACGACCTCAACTGGTATTAAAGTGAAGTTCTGAAATAAAGCTGACCAAAATCCAAATCCCAGTGATGCCCTTACTAGCTGAGTGTCTTTGCCAAAGCACTTAACCTCTCTGGCCTCAGATTCATGGTCTTTAAAATGGTGACGTTTTTCTTTAATTATTAGGATAAAATATGGATTAAATAATCTAATGCTTTGTCATCCAAAATGTGGTTCATAGAATTACAACAGCAGCAACCTCCCTACCCCCATAGCTAGTTAGGAATCTCAGGTCTCACTGGAGCTTTATTGTCAGAATCTGCGGAGAGTGAGAAGGGTTCATTTTTATTTTTTATTTTATTTATTTTAATATTATTTATTTTTGAGAGATAGAGAAAGAGAGAGAGAGAAGAGCAGGGAGGGACAGAGAGAGGAGACAGAGAATCCCAAGCAGGTTCCATGCCATCAGCACAAAGCCCAAGGCAGAGCTCGAACTCATGATCTGCGAGATTAGGACTGGAGGTGAAATAAAAAGTCTCAGGCTTAACTGACTGAGCCACCTAGGTGCCTCTTTATTTTTTATTTTAGAGAGAAAGAGAGCATGCATGCAAGCAGGAGAGAGGGGCAGAGGGTGAGAGAGTAAGAGTCTTAAGCAGGCTCCATGGTCAGCATGGAGTCTGACACGGGGCTCCGTCCCATGACCCTGGGATAATGATCTGAGCCAAATCAAGAGTTGGACGCTCAACTGACTGAGCCGCCCAGGCACCTCCCAGAATCTGCATTTTAACCAGCTCCCCCAAGCACTGGTAAATGCATGTAAAGTGCATAAACCAAGCACTCAGGTGCTGTTTTAACCTACCAGGCTCCCTACTTCTCACCTCTTTTCCTCTTTAATTTGCTATGCTTGTCTCATGGTAAGTTGGTTAGGATCCCTGAACAAAGTTGTATAGAGCTGGAAGTCAGTTGGGTATTTCAAATAGCTGTGGTGCTTTGGGTTGTTTAGAGCTTGTGAGGAATAATGACATGTAGACAAACCAATCCCACTAACCATGACAGGTAGAGGGCAATTTTTTTTTTTTGGCACAAAGCAAATATTTAATAAATAATTTCTGAATAATTCAATTTGTTCGCTATTTCCTTAGTTACTCTTAGAGAAGTGTTATTTTCTATTCTTCTTTTTAAGAATTTTAATTCCAGTTTAGTTAATATACAGTGTTAAATTAGTTGTGAGTATACAATATGGTGATTCAACAATTCTATACATCACCCAGGGCTCATGAAGATAAAGGAACTCTTATTCTCCCTTCACCAATTTCACGCATCCCCTCTGATAACTATCTGTTTGTCCTCTGTAGTTAAGAGTGGGGTTTGGGGGGTGGGGGGTCTGTCTCTCTCTTTTTCTTTTGTTTTGTTTCTTAAATTCCACCTTTGAGTGACATCATACGGTATTTGTCTTCCTCTGGCTTATTTCACTTGGCATGATACTCTCTAGCTCCATCCACGTCGTTGCAAATGGCAAGATTTCATTCTTGTAAATGAATGGAAACTTGTGAGTCATTCCTGCCACAGTCTTCTCACTTCTTCCCTGCACCAAATCCATTGTGCAGTAGTGATGCCAACCCCCCAGCACATTCCTAGGCCAACCCACCATTATCTCTTGCTTGTTGAACTATAACAGCCTCTTTACTAGTCTCCCCACATCTACCTGGGCCCCCTCAAATCTGTTCTCCATCCTACAGAGACATTTATCTAAACCAAAAGTCCTGTCAAGTCCCTCCCCTATTTGAAATCCTTCTAAGGGGTGCCTGGGTGGCTCAGTAGGTTGGGTGACTGACTTCAGCTCAGGTCATGATCTCATGGTCTGTGCATTCAAGCTCCATGTCGGGCTCTGTGCTGATAGCTCAGAGCCTGGAGCCTGCTTCAGATTCTGTGTCTCCCTCCCTCACTTCTCCTCCCCCCAACCCTTGTGTTCTCTTTGTCTATCAAAAATAAATAAACATTGAATTTTTTTTTAATCCTTCTGAGCTTCCCATTACCTTTGGGATAGAGGGTAAAATCTTCAATATGGCCTACAAGGCACTTCATGATTTGAGAAGGATCTGCATGGACAATCTCACCTGGAGGCCTCCACCTCAGCTCCTGTGTTCTAGCTCTTTTCAGTCCCTGGATGCTGGCAAAGTTCTTCCTGCCTCAGGGCTTTTGTGTGTCCATTCTTTCTGCCTAGGACTAACTTTTCACCTCTAACTGGTATCCAGCTCTCTCAGCTTAGGTATCTTCCTCAGGGGAACATTCTCTGGCTTTTCAGCATGCACAGGCCCTGTTACAAGCTCTCTTAGCATGCTGTCCTTTTCCTTATCATAGGAAAAAACTAATGTCAATTGTAACAATGATGGATTATAATGAAATATCTATTCCTTTAATTAATGTAAACCAGCCTGTAGATTGCAAAAGGGCAGAGAGATAATGTGTATTTTGCTCAGATTATGTTGAATTTCAAATACCTACAATAGTGTCTCAGTTCTATAAGCAGAGGAGAGATGGAGGAAATCTTCAGGAGACAAAAAGGAAATTCAATGAGAGAGCAATGCCTTTTTGCTGAACAGCACATCAGGAATCTGAAGGACCAGAGTGATTGACTTAAGACTGGAAAGTTAGAGATGAATAGATGTCTGAAATGGAAGCCAGTAGTTCTCAGCCCTGGCTGGATATTAGAATCACTCAAAGAGCTCTTAAAAATACCATCGGCAGACATTCAGATTTATTAGGTGTGGTGTAGCTTAAGAACCAATATTTTCACCAGTTTCCCATCTTGATTAAAATTCATTGATCTAGGAAGAGGTAGGATCTGTACAGGGTCAAATATTTACTTGGTTTCAAAATTAGGACTAAAACCCAAGTCACCTGACTCCCACACTTTGATCTTTCTGCTCCCCTGGAAACCCAAGAGAACTAGTACTGGAATGCATGTCCTTCTACATAAACCAAGTAGACGCTGAATGGAGGTAGGAAATCAATTCAGTTAATTAATAGAGTGCTTAGGAAACTCTGGAAAAGCAAAGCTTACATGGCTGAACAACGAGGCATCTTAGAGTGAAGTAACCCCCTCTCTCCAAAATGGACAGAGACACACTAACTCCATCCTCGTGTATGTCTGCTTTTGTGTAGTTTGTGTTGTTGCATATAAATCAATGAGTTTTTCCTTTCATCTCAACCATCCTGAGATGGTGATGCTGAGCTGCTGTCATGGAGCACAGTGACTTCTCTGGATCCCACGAGATCCACAGAGGAAATTCTTCTGTGACCGAGAGCCCTGTGCAACCAATTTATTAGTATAATTGGATATTAAAGTATTCATTTGTCTAAGATAAATCTCCATGGGCCAACTAACATGTCAACAACTGCATTAAGCAAGTGAAGGGGTGTCTGTCTGGATGGCTCAGTCAGTTAACCACAACCTTGGCTCAGGTCATGATCTCATGGTCTGTGAGTTTGAGCCCCACCATCAGGCTCTATGCTGACAGTGTGAAGCCTGCTTGGGATTTTCTGTCTCCCTCTCTCTCTGCTTCTCCTTCAACTCACATGTTCTCTCTCTCAAAATAAATAAATAAGCATTTTTTAAAAATCCCTCCTGGGATTCTCTCTCTCTCCCTCTCTCCCTGCCCCTCCCCCACTCATGCTACCATGCTCTTTCTCTCTCAAAATAAATAAATAAACTTAAAAAAATCAAATCAAGACACTGCTCGTGCTTTTTCATTGCTCTAAGACTCTAACGTAATATAGCGTAGGAAAAATAAAGAGAATTTCTTATTATTTAACAAGCTCGCTATGTCAAGAAAGCAGGATCTTTCAGATCATGGTAATCAGTTGAGAAGCCCCTGATATTATTCAGATTGACTTACTCACTGAATAAGAGGAACTCAGGACAAGGCTCAGGGGTAACACCAAAAAATAGAGAACTTCCATTGGTGGTCTTCACTACCTGATCATCTAAAAGAGCATTCTTAACCCCTTAGCCCCTCTCGCCAACCAAGAAAAGAATATTTGAAAGCCAAGAGTCTTCTATTTGGGTTCCACTGTCTAAGTGAAAGACAAAACGGTAAAAGTCGTACCAGGGAAGAAAGGAGGGAAAGAGGCAAGAAAAGAGAAGGATGGGGCGGTACCCTTAGCTAAAAAGATGCTTCACCTAGTCCTGAGGCAAGGGGAGGGGATCTTCTAAATATAGACTATCTGGGTCAAAAAACATGTTAGTCCTGTCCTAAAGAGAAAGGGGCACATAGGGAGCAGGCTTAGAGTATTCAATTGCTCAGGATCCCCCAACTCTCAGGCCAGACCTTTATCTACAATCTAAATCCAGAAAATCCCCAGGTAAGCTTGAGACAAGGGAGACTGGGCAAACAACGCATCTGAGAAATGGGGCCTGGAATGTTGGAGAATCCCAGCCACCCTCAGCTCATTCATGTGCATGCATTTTCCCCATTTCCAGTTTCTCGCCCACCCCACTTAGGCATCTTCTCAATGTCCTTACTCCCCCCCAAAGTGGGTTCCACACCAGGGCCAACCTTTGTGCCCAGTTTGAGGCTTATGGAATATAACCTCCCCCCAGCACACTGGTGCCCGCCATAACAGGGCAGCCCCTCCACACTCAGGATTGTCCTCTCTAGGCAGCAAACCCTCCTTTGTCAGAGACTGGCTCTGGTTACATGAGCGTGCTGAATATATACTGAGAGGCCGTTACAGGAGCAAGCGAGACGAAGTGTCGTGACTGACTTTGTGGTTTAGTGAGGTTCTGCCCTGTTGTTTCTCTGCACATTCCACTCTCTCTGGTCTAACTTGACTCGGAGTTTTTGTTCCTAGACTAGGCAAGCAGCTTATGTTCTCTTTCTGACCCAAACTACCCCTCCTCCCAGCCTAGGCTGCACCATACCTGTGGCTGGCCCATCCTCCATGGAACATAAATCTCCAATCACCTAGCTCTTACTCATCTGGCAAAATTCTTCTTTGTCTTTGCTTTCTGCGCACATACCTGCACCCACCTTTGGCTATTTCAAGTCACTGAGACAAAAATTGTGGTTAGCCATGAATCATAAACCAACCCCAAGTAGCCATGCTCGTTGACCGTAGATGCTCAGGGGCTCCCATTAGAGCTGACAGACGCCGTCACCCCCAAGGGAGAGTTTGCTCCCGTCACCAGCAGACTCTTACGGCTACTCTACACCTCTGCCCAGCCATCCTTACCACCGTGGGTCTCTGAACAATACTACAGAACGGCAACCCCACAGGCATAAAAGGAACCTCAGAACCTGCTACTTAATCTGGGCACCTTGTGCAGGGGACCTGACAGGTGGTCTGACAGCTGACACAGGATTGCCTATGAGATCACATTGACAGTACACAGAAGAGAGTGCAGGCCAGGAAGGATGTCTGTGTTGCCCTAACAGACTAGAAATGGACTCAGAAATGTACTTGGAGCATGATTTTCCTCCTTTTCAAACAATAGGGTTTGCAAATTATAAGGAAGTTCACAAATGTACAGTGTTTGCAATACCAAGTATTCTTTCAGGGTTAGTGAGAAAAACCATAGCTCCCTGGATAAGTATGTTTTTACTCATTAAGCCCCTTCTCATGCCAAATTTGTGTCTGAGTGATCAGAAGCCTGCTGCTGGAGCCCAGGGAGTAGCGCCTTTCCTGGGTAGGTATCCCTCTGGTGTCTAGCACCAGCACCCCGCGACCCTGCTCCCCTTCCACCCCCTTCTGGGAAGAGTCACCTGTAGCAGTTTCTGCTGGAGCACTGTGTTGTCCCGGGGATCTGTGCGGTTGCCCATGCGGAACTTGAGGGGGCGGTAGATGCAGCAGGTGGTGAAGCAGATCATATAGAGCAAGTACAAGGCACCTAGAATGTGGAAGTACCGCTGTCCGTATCTCTTCCACTTGAGGCTCACCAGCTCTTTCACTGGGGTCTGGTCCAGGATCTGGCGAGCCTGCCATGGAAGGAGAGCACAAGCTGGGGGGCGGGGGGTGACCGACAGGGTGAGGAGTGCTGGTTTTCCCACCAGGTCCCAGAGGGCAGGGCAATAACAGCATCATCACCATACAGTCTGTTACAGAAGTAAACCCAAGGCACCAGAACCCCAATGAGGCTTTGAGGGATGAGCAGTAGTTAGTAGAAAAGAGGAGTTAAAGATCGGTCCATGAGTAGCAGCAAGTGCCAAGGCAAGGAGGTGAGAAAGGAGGTGATCTGCAAATGAGGTGTGTCTGGGGATGTGAGAGGACCCATGGGAAGTGGTGGGCAGGAGTTGTAAGGGGTGATGTAGGTAAGAGGTAGACCATCAGGTATTAGGAGCACAGTAGGGAGTTTGAATTATCTTTCCAAATGCAATAGGGAGCACTGAGGGGTCCAAGCAAGGAAGTGGGCTTATTTTCTCTGCAAGTCTTATGCACTAGAGAGGAGCAGTAGAGGCACAGAAAGTTGAATGAGGCAATCATCTAAGCCCCCATGGTGGGCTGGGGTCTGACGGAAGTAACACAGTGAGGGGTTAAGCACAAAGGATAGTGGAGGATGGAGGGGATGAGGCATCTGAGAAAGTGAGAAAAGGCGAAAGTCAAAGCATAGCTGGAGGAATGAACCATTAGCAAACAGAATATCTCTTCTGCTGAACCCAGAGGGAAGGAGAGATGGTGAGTAGTTTCTGATATGTTTGGCAGTTCAGGACAGGAAGTAGAAGGAGCCCGATTTTTGAGGAGAGCCTCAATTTTTGCCATGATGTAAGAGTCTGGGCTTCAGTGGAACTAAGGGGGGAAGGCTGTGAGGTATGTAAAAAGGGCTAGGAATTTGGAAGGAGGGGAAAAGTAGCTGACCAAAACAAGAATAAAACCTGGAAGAGAACGCTGAGAGCTCGCTGAAACTGGAGATCAAGAATTAATGTTGCCATAATTCACACAGCAGGACTGGCATTCTAATTCCTAAGAAATCCTGAGGGAAGTTTATCTGCTTCCAGGAATATTCTCTGAGCAAGACCACACAAACTGACTTTTCAAGTTCTCTTCTTTCTGTGGGTATTAACAATTTCTGAATTTTATGGCCTTAGAAGGGCTCTCAGGACATTGTCAGGTTGCAGACAAACAATAGAAATTCCCTCTTGCTACTATTTTGGAGGTTCACGAGGACCTGAAGCATTTTCTCCTCACTCCTAGAGTCTTCAACAGATTTTCCCTTCCCACCTGCCACTCAGTTCAGAACTATCAGAATGGCACACTTGTTTCCCCCTCTCTGGAGAGTTCTCCGCCCCTCATCTTCCTGGAGATTCCAGCTCCCCCTTGAAGACCCAGCTCAAGCCCTTCCTCTGTGACATCTTCCCTGGCCCAACCAGGATAAGTCACTTGACCTCAGCTTTGCTGCCACTGGGCATGGTGCAGACCCTTCTCGTAGCAGACATTGTACTCCATTGTAGTTATTGAGGACAGGGACTGGACTGTGAGGAAGCGACAAGACCTGGGACTTATTTATTTCTGTACCCTCAGTTCCTTGTACAGCAGCTGGGACTCAGAAGGCCCTCAATGTGCTGAATGAATGAATGAATGAATGAATGAATGATAGGAAGTGACTGCCATTTGGAGAGATCCTCAGCTAAAAGGATAGTATGAGAAAGGTAAGCTGAAAAGGCTAGAGCTGGGTAGAGGGAGCATACAGTCAGATTGGACTTTTCTCCCAAAGGCCCCGCAGTTGGGTTCTCACCTCCAACTGTTATAAGGTGGGGGAAGTGTCTGGATCCTGGGATCTAAGCAAATGGACAAGCTTTGCTCAGACAGCCCCTGGTCCTCTGTGGCACCCATACCTCTCGCTTCTTGGAGGAAATCACGAGCTCTAGAAAGGACACATCCTCCCCCCAGGAGTCAATCTCGGTGAGGTCGTAGAGAGTGGAGGTCAGCGGCCCGTAGGTCCACTGGATGTGCTTCCGCTTCTGCATCAGGTGCTGGAACATCTGTGAGGAACGGCGGGCAGTCAGAGGGTCAGTGTGAGAAGCTGGCTGGGGGTCTACACCGCTTAAGAAGGCTGTGGCCCACTCCTTGGGACTAACGGACGGTTCGTTGCGTGAGCCTCCTTTTTTCTGGTTATCCTTCTTTCCCACGGACCCTATAAAGATCTGAACGAGGAAGACAAGTAAAGGGAACAGAGCTCCGGGGTCCCAGAGCTGATGCTCTGAAGTGACATTCTCAAAGCCTCCGAGTCAGGAGTCCCTGAGGCTGAGCAGGCTCCCAACCCTCTGGGCAGTTGGGGAGGAAGGGTCTTTGGACGGACGCCACGGGGCCGGGGGAGTGCCCCTCACCACGTTGTTGCCCTCCACTCCGGCCAGCTTGAAGGGGGTGAGACCCTGGTGATTGGGCACGAGGTCCAGGGACTGCAGGTGCTCCCTGCGCCCATCGTAGGACAGCAGCAGGTTGTACATCTGGCAGGCAAAGGTCTTGTTGGGCTGCAGGATGAGGATGTGCAGCACGGTGTTTCCTGGGGGAGGACGCGGGCGTCACGGAGCCATTGGGCTAAAGTCCCCGCTGTTCCCCTGCCCACCCTGGGGTGGGCCTGCGGGCTGTCCCGGCCCCTGCCCTCACAGCCCCCCAGCACCCCGGCTCTTACCCAGGGAGTCCTGGGCCCGGATGTCGGCTCCATGCTCAATGAGCAGCCTCACGATCTCCTCACTGCCCACGCACGCAGCGAAGGACAAAGGGTGCTCCCCTGTGGACACAGAGGGCTCCGTGGCATGAGTGCTCAATGGGCTCGGGGGGGTGGGCAGTGTTCCCGAGTGATTGCCTCCTTCCATCCACATCTCAGCTCTGGGCCTGGGGACACTTGTCAGCAGAAGCAGAGGCAGGGACGGAGTATGTGTCACGGGGAGACTTGGCTCTGGCCTTTAGTCCTAGAAGGCCTGACCCCTTCCACTTTTCCAGGGCTGGAGCCCTCCTCCACCCACCCTCCCTTTGCTCTTGCCCACCTCCCCATCCCCCTTCCTCCCAGCCCTGGCCCTGCTCTCACCAAAGTAGATGAGGTTGCGGGGGCTGCGGCGGAAAGCTGTGCCTGTAGCTCTGGCAGAGACGCTGGCCCCGTGGGCAAGGAGGGCTCTCACCAAGTTCACGTTCTGGTTCACGATGGCTATGTGCAGTGCGGTCTGACCTGGCCCAGAGAGAGCCTCAGTCATGGGGTCTATTCCCAATTCCTTCAAGGACACAACATCTCATTGGCAGGCAGGAGGTCTCTGACAAGTCCTGGCAAAGATTTCTGCCCTTGACTCAGTGCAGTGGCCTGGGACTCATGCCAATTAATCTCACAGGCTGTCCACCTCCCTGTCCCCATCTCTTGACTAGTGTGGGTAGAGTGTATATGGAATCTCTGTAATGTTGCCATAAGAGAAAGAAACAGAGTTTTGTCCTTCAGGGAACATGAAAGGAGTTGAAAGGAAATAGTGAATGGCTAAATAAAGTCACATATGCTTACAATTCCAGACTTCAAGCTGTATTATAAAGCTGTAATCATCAAGACAGTATGGTATTGGCACAAGAACAGACACATATATCAGTGGAACAGAACAGAGAACCCAGAAATAGAACCACAAATGTATGGCCAACTAATCTTTGATGAAGCAGGAAAGAATATCCAATGGACAAAAGATAATCTCTTCAGCAAACAGTGCTGGGAAAACTGGACAGCAACATGCAGAAGAATGAACCTGGACCACTTTCTACACCATACACAAAAATGAACTCAAAATGGTTGAAAGACCTAAATGTAAGACAGAAAGCCATCAAAATCCTACAGGAGAAAACAGGTGACACTCGCTTTGACCTCAGCTTCAGCAACTTACTTGACATGTGTCCAGAAGCAAGGGAAACAAAAGCAAATATGAACTATTGGGACCTCATCAAGATAAAAAGCTTCTGCACAGCCAAGGAAACAATCAGCAACTGACAGAATGGGAGAAACTATTTGCAAATGACATATCAGATAAGGGGTTAGTATCCAAAATCTATAATGAACTTATCAAACTCAACACCCAAAAAAACAAATAATCCAGTGAAGAAACAGGCAAAAGACATGAAGAGACACTATTCCAAAGAAGACATCCAGGTGGCCAACAGACACATGAAAAAATGCTCAACATCTCTCATCAGCAAGGAAATACAAATCAAAACCACAATGAGATACCACCTCACACCAGTCAGAATGGCTAACATTAACAACTTAGGCAACAACAGATGTTGGCAAGGATGTAGAAAAAGAGAAACCCTTTTTTAAAAATGTTTATTTGTTTTTGAGAGACAGAGCAGTAGTGGGGGAGGGACAGAGAGAGAGGGAAACACAGAATCTGAAGCAGACTCTTGGCTCTGAGCTGTCAGCACAGATCCCCAGCATGGGGCTGGAACTCACAAGCTGGAAGATCATGACCTGAGCCGAAGTTGGACACTTAACCAACTGAGCCACCCAGCCCCCCCAAATAGGAACTGTTTTGCACTGCTGGTGGGAATGCAAACTGGTTGCAACCACTCTGGACAAAAGCATAGATGTTCTTCAAAAAATTAAAAATAGAACTATCCTTTGATCCAGCAATTGCACTACTAGGTATTTATCCAAAGGATACAGAAGCACTGATTCGAAGAGGCACATGCACCTTGATGTTTATAGCAACACTATCAACAATAACCAAATGTCCAAATGTCCATTGACTGATGAATGGATAAAGAAAATGTGGTGTATATATATATACATGTATATATATATACATATATATATACATATATATACATGTATATATATGTATATATATATACAATAGAATATTACTTGGTGATCAAAAAGAATGAAATCTTGCCATTTGTAACAACATGGATGGAACTAGAGTGTATTATGCTAAGCAAAATAAGAGAAAAACAAATATCACATGACTTCACTCATATGTAGAATTTAAGATACAAAACATGAGGGAAGGGAAGCAAAATTAATATAAAAACAGAGAGGGAGACAAACCATAAGAGACTCAAATACAGAGAACAAACTGAGGCTTGCTGGTGGGGTGTTGGGTGGGAGGGGGTGGGCTAAGTGGGGGATGGGCATGAAGGAGGAATGAACACTTGTTGAAATGACCACTGGGTGTTATACGTTAGTGATGAATCACTAAATTCTATTCCTGAAATTATTATTACACTACATGTTAACTAACGTGGATTTAAATTACAAAGGAAGAAAAAAAGGAAAGGAAAGGAAAAGGAAAAGGACAGCTGCGTTTGGAGCCCTCTATCAAGAGATGAATCTCAAAGAAAAAAAGAAGAAGAAGAAAAATAAAGTCATGGATGCTAAAGGCCAAGACTGGGACTCCTGGATGCCTTCTAAGTCCAGGGCAACCTTCTTGAACCCTCTAGCACCTCTTCCCAGGTCACCCTTCGGAGGCCCATTTTAAGAGGTGACATCAGGCTTTCCCATACCTGTCTCCACCTTGAATTGCTGTGTGGGATCCTCACCTACAAATGGCTCACACAAGGTGGGCTCCTTGACCAGCTCCGGGACAGCCTCTATCATCACCATGGCGGCCTCGAGATTGTCGTAGAGGGCCGCTATGTGCAGCGCGGTCTCCCCCAAGGCTCCTGGACGGGAGTAAGACAGGGTGTCAAACACTCAGAGCATCCTGAGGAAGGGGCTCCAGCTCGAGGTACTCTACCCCACCCCTCACAGAAATCATCAGTGTCCTAGGGCGAGGCAGTGGCCTCCGGTGGCCTGGCTCCATCACACTCAACCCACCTCTCTGTCGGAAGTCACAGTTTCGGTCCAGCAGAAGTTTCTTCAAGGCACACAGGTCATTTTTCTTGGCTGCCTGAAGCAATGGAGACTCTTGGATCCTGGGAGAAGATGAACGTGAGTCCAGTAGAGACAGAATCACTGAGAGGCCAAGGGCAGAGAGAGGACCAGGGACCTTCTCTGCACAGAACAGATAAGAGTCACACAAAGTGTGCAGTGACACATTGCAAAGAGTTGTTAACTGGACTCTAGCTGAGGGCCAGACTGGGGGAGAGCTTCCCCTGTGGTTGCATCATTGCCAGCTCTGCCCAAGGTGGGGGTGGGGGGCTGGGGGTGGGGGCTCAAGGCTCAGGTGGGCAGGAGACTCTGTGGGGGGCAGAAGGGATCCATGCTGCTGAGTGGGTGGCCCCGGTGACCCTAACAGGAGACCATCAGCCCTGGCTGAATCCACCTAAGCTGAGTAAATGTCTTCACCCGTGCTCCCAGGCCGGCTGAACCGGCTCTCCTGAGGCAAAGGGAGTCAGAGACCAGAGGGGCAGAGAGACAGAGAGGGGCCAGCTGTTGGAACTTGAGAGATTTACAAGCTGCCAAAACTCTAAATATCCTTCCCGCTACTCAGAGTCAGACCCCCCGCTGTGGCAGTGGGGAGAGGGAGGGTTCTGGAGTGGGGGGTACAGAGGATGGATTCCTTCTGTGTTTTACCCCATTCGTAACTGAGGAGGAGCATAGCCTTGGGCTTCTCCGGGAACCGAGTCGCTAGGAGCTGAAGCAGCCCTGTGGAGGTATCCATCCTAAGGTACCTCTTGTCGGTTAATCTTTGTTTCTCCCCTGCCTGGATGAACTGAACAAGAGATAAAGCTGAACCACTCCTGCTGCTGGGCAGGCACAAATCGGCTCCCAAGGTGAATACAAGGCACGGGAGGGTCATGGGGGGGGGGGGGGGGGGGGGGGGTGAAAGGCAAACACACTGACCAGTGCTTCCTGTGATGTCCCCAGGCCCCCAGATCCTCTGCTCCAATCGCCCTGTGAGCCAGGGGGAAGAATGTTTTTACTTAAAGAAGAAGCTTTTTATCTTAAGATGGAGCTCGGGTCTGCCCATTAGAAAAGTCCTCTCTGTTCATAGCAGCACTCTCAACCATAGCCAAAANTGTGAGCCTAAGTGTCCATCAACAGACGAATGGATCAAGAAGATGTGGTTTATCTATACCATGGAATACTACGTGGCAATGAGAAACAATGAAATCTGGCCATGTGTAGCAACATGGATGGCCCTTGAGGGTGTTATGCTGAGCGAAATAAGTCAGGCAGAGAAGGACAAATATCATATGTTTGCACGTATAGGAGGATTAGGAGGAACTTAACTGAGGACCATGGGGGAGAAGAAAGGGGGAAATGGTGGGAGAAAGGGGGAGAGGCAAACCATGAGAGACTCTATTCTGAATGCTGAGAAACAAACTGAGGACTGATGGATGTGGGGGGGGAGGGGCATGGAGGAGGGCACTTGTGGGGATGAGCACTGGGTGTTATATGGAAACCAATTTGACAATGAACTATTTGTAAAAAAAAAAAAAAAAAAAAAAAAAAGGAAAGAAAAGTCCTCTCTGGAGGGTCCAGCACAGTAAGGGCCAGCCCCCTCCCCACCTCGCCTAGACCCTCGGGGTGAATAGGCCCAGCTCAGGGTCCCCAGGGCTAGGATTCACCCCCTGTGCTGGACGCACCGCCCTCTGCAGAGGGGAGATCCAGAACCCAGCTCTCTCTCCCAGACTGTCCTAGCCTCACCCTGAAGTTTGGAGGGAGATGGGGAGGCCAAAGGTTCCCTCACAGAGCCTGGGGTGGGGGCTGGTGAGCAAGGAGAGAGCCTTTTCCAAATGAGGGCTCAGACCACAGCCACAGCCAGCTGTACCATCTGTGAGGCCCGGTGCAAGAGGAAAATGCAGGGCTCCCTGTTCAAAAATTAAGAATTCCAAGTTGACCACAGCAGCGCATTAAGCCAAGGGCAGGGGTTTTCTGTAGCATGGCATCCCGTGCCGCCTTAGAGGCCACCTGCCCGTGGAGCCCCCCTGGCTGGACCCCAGACCTGCTGCCGTCTGCTCACACCATCCCCAGGCAGCCCTCGGATAGGTGACAAGTTCCCCAGATGCTCCGAGGCAGAGGCCCACCTGCAGGCTAGGCCCCTGCCCCGGCCACTTTTCAGTGCAATATACCAGCCCCTGCAGGCACCCCCAGGGCGGGCACAGGCCTATTCAGTCTACATATCCTCCGGACCCAGCATTCCGCTGTGCAAAGTAGATGCTCGATAAAAGGTAGATACGCTGAGTTTCCCTTATCAGCTGGCCACCCCCAGAAGTTATACAGAACAGAGCTCTCCTCCCCCTTTTTACACAATCAGTTTTCATTCATACTAACGGGAATGCCCCGCTCTTTCTCCAGGCGACGTGTCTTCAAAAACCACCAGGGTCTCTTGCCTTCCCCAGCACTTTGCTCCCCACCAGCTTTCACCTGCCTAGCCTCCCCCTCCTCCAATCTGCTTTCTTCTATCTTTCTTCTGTCCCCCACCCCCCTCCTCCACCATCCAGGCAGGTTAGAGCTGGAGTGTCGTTTTGTCCCTGGCTTCGAATCTACGCCCAGTCTCCTCGGGCCCACTCAGAGGCAGCGGGGGGTTGTAAGGAGCGGGCCGGGTACACCCAACCGCCTGGCTGAATGCTGGGCTGCTCCAAACAGAGACACAGGGAGACACGGGGGAGTGGATTGGTGGGCTGGGGGATTGGGGGGGGGGGGCGGGGGGAATGTGGCATGACCAGGGCAGCCTACCTCTTCTGCTGCAGCATGTGAGCCTCATCCAGATGCTGATCCCAGTCCTGCTCTCTGAGCAGCCAGGAGGCCAGAAGTTTCTGGAGTTGGACCCAGGGCCCTTCTGCCTGAGGTGGAGGAGCCCCCATATCGTCTCCTTTCAGGCACTGGCAGGTTAGGGAATGTGGTAAAAGGAGCCCGTCTAGGAATCCACTGCAGAGGAGGCGGGGTCTGTTTGGGGTTGGGACTGAGAGTGAGTATATCTCCCGTGTGACCTGTGTATACAGCGTGCAGTTTGTGGGTGGAGCGTGTGTGTATGCAGTGAGGGACTGGGGGCCCTGCCAGGAGAAAGTGGCTTTACCTGGTGGGGGGGGGGGAGGAGCTCTCTCTACAGAGCCCCTGGGACACAGAACCTGCCCTAGAGCCGGGAAGCGGGGTGGGGGAGGCATCTTCCCTTCCAGCAGTGGGCTGGGGCTGCAGCTGGAGACGGGAAGTCAGAGGAAGGCTGTGGAATGTAGAGGGGGAGCAAGGATGAAGCCCAGAAGGGGGGCCCCGGGAGCAAGGTGAGCACTTACTGGGATACAGGAGCGGAGAAAAGTAGTAAAGCCCTCCAGCTTGACAGTCATGCAGGTCCTGCTTTGTACTCTGGCTCTTGGCCTCTTACAGATCATTTAGGCAAGCTTCCTGAGCCTCAGTCTTCCAATCCGTACAATGGGGCCAATAATTGTACCCTCTCTTGTGTCTGTAAAGCATGATCCTAAGAGTTCAGTGACTGCTGGTTCTCCTTTCACAGATGGGCTGCAGGCCCTGAGGGGCTGCTTATCTGCATTGTGGTCTTTGTGGTCATCTCTGTCCTCAACCCTGCTGCCAGCCTCCCGGAGGCTTCCAGAACGCAGTCCTCAGTGAGACTTCTCTACCTTCACAGCTTCCTGGAGCCTCAGGCAGGGGAGACCCCAGAAATGGAACAGCAGGAGTTGAGCCGAGGTGGTGGACAGGGGAATCTGGGGGACTCTCTTCAGGAATGACGAGCCAGGACTAAGGACACATGACATGCTGTGTTGTCTTCTGATAGGATGGTTACTATTTCTCTTCTGATTGTAAATGCACGTTATTGAATTCGAGTCATCCACGAGACAGATGAGGTGCATGGGAATGGGCTGAGGGTCCTCTTTATTTTCTAACGAGAAGAGCAGAGCACAGAGAGGGAGAGTAATCGCCCACGGCTAGTAACAAAACTTGACTGGCTTTAAAGTTGGAAACTTAGCTCCAGATTAACCACTGTAACTTGTTTTTTCTTCGGATCCTTCTGGCTGTACAGATGGGAGAGATCTGGGGGGGACGCAGGAACCTGGGGGTCTTTGGGAGCAGGGCACCCCCCTCTTCTTTTATTATAAGATTGAAGGATGGACAAAATGGCCTTTAGAGAAGGGAGATTGCAAGGGAAACAGATAAGGAAAGGAAGAGGAGATGCCAGAGACGAGAGCATGTTCTCACCCAGGTGGTGGGGAGATGCCAGCTGGGAGAGGGGAGGGGGTCACCTTGTAGGGCAATTTTCTGCTTTGCTGGGGGTTGGGGCTGTGTGGGATGGTAATGGCCTCTGAAGCCTTGGGACTTCCAGTCTAAGGAGATGGACGGAGCGATAAGGTTGAGGTGGGGGTTGTAGATGTGCTGATAAGCAGGGACTAGCAAAGGAAGGAGGCCTTCCTAAGAAATACTCAACCCATAAAGCTAATCCTGGAGGCAGTGGGGGCAGGGAGGGGCTGGCCCAGTCACAGCCACATGGAGCAGGTGCAGGGGGGCTCGCCACCAAGGGCCCCATCCTTGGGACTGGCGTTGGGGACAGAGGGGGGCTCAGGAACAAGTCCCCACCTCTGTGTCTTCACCCTCTCACTGGCCCAGGGTGCCTGCACAGGTCTGCTTCTATGAGGATGGTTTTTTTTTTTTAATGTTTTATTTATTTCTAGGAGAGAGAGAGAGAGAGACAGCGTGAGCAGGGTAGGGTCAGAGAGAAAGGGAGTCACAGACCGAAACAGGCTCCAGGCTCTGAGCCGGCAGTCAGCACAGAGCCCGACGCGGGGCTCGAACCCACGAACTACGAGATCATGACCTAAGCGAAAGTCGGACACTCAACCGACTAAGCCACCCAGGCGCCCCTATGAGGATGGTTTTTGATAAATAGAGTACAATATTGTAAACATATTCTCTCTTCCATATGATTTTCTTAATGATGTCTTTCCTCTAGTGTACTTTGTTATAAAAATACAATGTATAATACATATTGCATGCAAAATATATTCCAGTTGACAGTTTGCTATTGGTAAGGCTTGTGGTCAACAGTAGGCCATTAGTAAGGTTTGGGGGAGTCAAAGGTATATACTTGGATTTTTGACTGTATGTGGGGGGGGTCAGTGCCCTTAACCTCCTGTTGTTCAAGGGTCAACTGTACCCCTAATCTTTAAGGATTAAAGGCTGCCTGCTCTCCGCTGGCTTTCTCCCCTCACTGCTTCTCCTCTTTCATACCCCCCTCCGCCACCCTATTTCTCCCCCCTTCTTCTCATGCTCCCTCAACCCTCTGCGGACAAAAACACCTAGGACCTCTCTCCCCCCAGTCCGAGATGGCCCCAGAGCCCCTTGGTGTCTAAACAGTCAGAACTCTTCTTCGGATGTGATGTAGGGGGAGAGAAGTACATCATCCCTGGATTTTATCTTTTTAGGAGATACTCTCCCACCTCACATACCCACAGCCATGTAGGGAAAGGATTTGAACCAGACTTTAAAACATTAATAGTGATTAGCACCGAATAGTGGAATTGCTACCCCTTTTTGTTTTCCATACTTTTTAAATATTCCTGTAATTAAAAAAAAATTAAATTCCTGCAGGAGTTATCTCTTCCAGCACAGGGAACCGGGCAGGTGGGTGGTGAGGAAACGCAGGGAACAGTGGTCAGTACAACCCAGTTCTTTCCACGCCTGCCTGCCCCACCCCCAGCCTCCCTCCGCGTGCACATGCACTGAGCCTGGGTTGGCTTCTCTTTTTGCTGGGAACCAAGAAGCTCCTCCCCCAAAGTAACCAGATTAGTGATTTTTTTCCACCCAAGCATTGTTCCTGGGCCTGAAGGTCAATGAGTGCAAGGTAGGGGTGAGCCAGGTCATCTGCTTACTTGGATTTTTCTTCCCTCACCATCCCGGGACCTCGTGGACCCCTCCCCAGCCACCAGGTCACCTGGCCTGTGTCGGCAGGAAGTATACAAGAGGTTGTGGTTGTCCCAGGAGAGCTTTCTGGTGAGCACGTCTGCTAGCAGAAGTCCACCTGCGCTTCCCCGTCTACAATGCCCTCTTCCAGAAGGTACATGTTTCTGCACATGCATTTGGTGGTTCACGCCTATGTGGGATGCGTGGGCTCCAGGAGTGGCGTGAGCAGGTTGTGATGGCTCAAGGGTGCCCATCCCCCCTCCCACCTGCCCCAGCACCTGCCCTGTGGCTCCTGGCCTGCATTCGTTCTGGTTTACCAGGGCAGGACTCCATCCTATCTCCACAATCCCATCCTACCCCATCTGCAGCCATCTCTGCTCCAGGAGGCAGATAATTAGCCACAGCCCATTACTGCCAGCAGGTCTGTGCTCACCAGCTTCATGGGCCTGGCAGGCACTGGGGCTTTGAGGCAAGTTTCTGGAAATCTGTTATTTGGGATCCTGGCCTCGCTGCCATGCTACTTCTTCCTTAAAGACTCTAACTACGGGGCACCCTGTGGCTCAGTCAGTTGAGTGTCCAACTCTTAATTCCATTCAAGTCATGATCTCACAGCTTGTGAGTTCAAACCCCACATTGAGCTCTGTGCTGACAGCTCAAAGCCTGCTTGGGATTCTCTCTCTCTCTCTCTCTCTCTCTCTGCCCATTCTCTCTCTCTCTCTCCCCCTCCCTTGCTCACATGCGTGTGCTCTCTCTCTCTCTCTCTCAAAATAAATAAATAAAACTTAAAAAAAAAAGATTCTGCTTCCATCAAGGAAGAAGTTTGGAGAATGAGCCTCTAACAACTTTTTCTTTGTGTCTGAGAGTATGAGGGGCTGTAAAATTAGAAAAGAGGGGTTTGTCTACCAGTTCAAGAGGCCAAAGGATTAGAGAGAGGAAAGTCTAGAGGAAGGCGAAGGATGAGGGAATGATTTCTGCTTGGGCACAGGGTACCCCATGTTCTGTCTCTGTCTCTCATATGTACACATGCATGTGCATGCATGCATGTGCACGCACACACACACACACACACACACACACACACACACACACACCGTGTACCCTTTTCTCCCCCAACACCTGTGTCTCTCTACCTTCCTCATTTTTGATGGACCTGAGTTTCATGTATAGCCCAGGACTTGAGGATCCGATATTTCTACATTTGCTGTGGGCCACATCCTATACAAGCCACTTACCTTAGTGAAAGGCTGCATGGAAGAGAGGAAGATGTGATGTTTGAAATCAAAAGAGGTAGTCAAGGGGCACCTGGGTGGCTCAGTTGGTTAAGTGTCTGACTCTTGATTTTGGCTCAGGTTATGGTCTTGAGGTTTGAGCCTATGTTGCACTCTGCACTGACAGCATGGAGTCTGCTTGGGATCCTCTTTCCCTCTCTCCCTCTCTCTCTCAAAATAAATAAATGAGCATTAGAACAAAAAGAGGTGGTCTAGAGTCCTGCTCTGCCTTTTATTGTCTGTGTGATGTTATGCAGAAGAGTCATTTCTTTTATGAACCTCAGTTTCCTCATCTATATGATGGGTATGATGATACTACTACTTCAAGCCCCAGTTGCTATATAGATTGCATGATGTAATGAATGTGAAAGTACGTCACAAACTCTTAAGTCATTTTGTTGTTCTCCACAAGATGACACAATAGGATCATCCTAGAAGCCTCTCCTAGCTACTCACCACTCTCTTGCCCTGCAATGGAATTCTCTAGTGACCTGAATGAGGGGCAGGCCCATGGCTGTGAGGTCACAAAGCTCATGAAGTCAGAGGTCCTATGGAAGGGAAGGGAAGAAAATGGTGCTGGCAAGTGGTAAGGGCTGGGAAAGGGACAGGGGAGGGAGGTGGGGGGAGCCGACTGTGCTTAGGGGAGTAGGGAAGACCAAAGGCGGTGGGTGGCCAGGTCCATGACTTCCTTGGGCTCCCAGCTCTGCAGGGCAGTGTTCCTGGCTGCCATCCTGCTGCTGCTGCGGGTCAAGGTGGTGAAGCCTCAGAAAGGCAGCGTGGATCCCAAAGAGAGGAGTCAGAGCGAGGAGACACCCTCCACAGGTAAGACGAGTGTCGGGGGCTAGGGGTCAGATCTCTTTGGAGTCAGCACCCCAGGGCCTATCAGGCATGAAACCTGAGATAGGTCAGGTTGTGGGGAGAGAAGCCCAGTCCCTTATCATCTTAGTGTGAGAGGGTCAGGTAAAGGGTTTTGAGCAGGGTTCTTAGCCAGGGACGTATTCAGGGGCATACCACGGGCTGGTTGGAAGGTGGCTTTTGTGTGAATGGGCAGGGGTGCATTTGTCTTGGAAGAGGTTGTGGTTTCCATCCCTTCCCTCGGGTGGTCCCTCCCACCCCGAGTGTTGTAATCCTTTGGAGGAGGCAGTGTGAGGTAGAAATGGGGTGTATGGGCACCTGAGTTGGGGCTGTGATTCAATACAGACCAGAGGAGACCTCCAGATGGAGCACCGCCTCCCTGGGCAAGGAAAAGGGGATGCACAGTTGAGCCAAAAGCCTCAGGCTCTAACTTCTCAGATTCTCCAACTCATCACCTTTCTGGTATAGGCCAGGGTCGCGGCGGGAGCAGGTTAGGATCAGCCCTTTCAGTGCCTCCCCCTCTCCACTGTTCCAGACCAAGAGCAAGAGCATTTTGAAGAGCACTTTGTGGCCTCCTCGGTGGGGGAGATGTGGCAGGTTGTGGACATGGCCCAGCAGGAAGATGAGACGTCAGACACAGCAGCCCTTCGGGACCACCTCTTTGACCTAGCCTTCTGCTTCAATCTGGCCAGCATCATGGTTTTTTTATGAGGGACATTGAGGCTGAGATGGTAGCCTGGTTCCTGGATGAGGACCTTGATATCTACCTCCGCTTCATGATAGCTTACTGATCCCCTCTTCCCTCCTGGGCTCCAGGTCACTACTCCCAAGGGAGGTGTACATACAGCTTCTTGCCTCTTGCCAGTGGCTCTTCACCTCAGGATGCAGCATCCAAGAGATCGTGGTGCTGGCCTCTCAACTGTCCATTGCCCAGCTTGACCACCTCACCATGCTCTTAGCTCCATCTTCCAGGGCCAGAGACACCAGACCCATGGCCTTCTCTCTCCCACATCTCTCCTGGCTCTGCTCTGGACAGCACATTATGGGAAGGAGGCAGCAACAATAAAAGTAATAGCAATAAAGTCCTGAAAACATTTGGGGGCAGCTTTCTTAACCAAAGCCCTTTGTCTCTAACTGGTCTGTTTAATCACCCAACCTTTGGCCCACTGACCTTTAGACCCATTGGTTCTTCGCTTTTCCTGTGTCTATAGAACTCTCTTGTCACTTCTCTTATCTTCTCTGACTTCTAGGCATAGAACATATTAGGAAAGGGTCATTAACGGATAGCCGAAGCCAAGTGCCAGCTTTTATTTTTGAAAGGGAAAGGGAAAGGAGATAGTGCCTGATTCCATGGATGGGGCAGGGAGGTGTTGTTACATCTGAATTGAAGTCTCTGTGGTAGCCAGGTTACCAGAGCTGGCAGCGGCTGGAAGGGTTCATGAGGGCACCACGTGGACAGTGGAAATGTCTGGCAAAGGCTGGGGTGTTGCTGAGCGGCCCATGTACTCGAAGCATGGGAGGGCTGTGAGGATCCTGGGGTTTCCAGGTGCTGGGCTCCCCACACATCACCTGTGGAGAAAGAGAGGTCCATGCAGGGTAAGGAGAAGAGCAGAATAGTAGGGTATATTAGGGTTAGGAGCATGAGGCAGACCTGGTGCCAGTGTGGTGACTAGGGACAGCAGACAGAGATGAGAGCAGAGATAAGGCCACACATTTGTAGGTTATTTATTGTTTTATAAGTTTTTTTATTTTGAGAGAGAGAGAGAGAAAGAGTGGGAGAGAGGCAGAGAGAGAGAGAGAGAGGATCCCAAGCAGGCTCCATTCTATCTAGCACAGAACCCAATGCAAGGCTCAAACTTACAAACTGCAAGATCATGACTTATGCCGAAGTCTGACGCTTAACCAACTGAGCCACCCAGATGCCCCTGTAGATCATTTATCTGGCAGGATGTGTGTTAGGGAGGGCCTGGACTGTGTAATCAGACCATTTATAAGTGACTGAAAGGTGGGGATTGTAAAGAACTCTGTGAGAGAGTCTTATTTATTTTTATTTTTTAGAGAAGATGAGGGCAAGGGGAAGAGAGAGAGAGAGAGAGAGAGAATCTTAAGTGAGCTCTGCACTGGGGCTGAATCTCATGACCCTGGGATCATGACCAGAGATGAAATCAAGAGTCAGACACTCAACCAACTGAGCCACTCAGGTGCCCTGAGAGGGTCTTTAAGTATACTGAGGAACTGGGGACAGTGTCTGTTGAGGGAGCATGTAATACTCAGGTGGGGTCCACACCTGGGGGTGTCGTTTCCAACAAGAAATGAGGTCTATAGATAATCTGTCGAAGGCTCATTTTTGAGGAGAAATGAAAGAAAAGTTAGGCTCATCTCAGAGAGGGATTTGGCAGTAGAGGTTTTTTTTTCCTTTTTTGAAGAGGGTGCTGGATTTGGTAGAAGAATTTATAGTAATATGAAAAGATGGTCCCAAGGGGCATGTATGAAAATATGACAGCACGGACATCTGTGGCAGAGGGTTGGGGCTGTTTGGGGGAAGGTGTTTCAGGGAGGAGCCCCCCTTTAAGCATTAGCAATAGGGTACTTATCTGACAAGGAGCAAGCCGTGGAGGGAGGTGGCCACTGCCTACCTGAGCATAGCTTTGGAAGAAGAGCTGTTGAGGGCTGAGGTCCAGGTTGAGCAGGATGGTCTCTCCATGGTACCATAATAGCCTCTTGCTGTAAGCCTGGATGTGGGGGTGGGGTAGTGAGTAACCCTTAGACTCTAGACCCACAGCCACTTGGGAGTCTGAAGCCCTACACACAATACCGAAAACCAGTTCATGGCCCTTTTGCCCAAGTTCCGCACACACACTGGTCTGAGCCAGGGAAGAAAATGTACTTGTGAGATCTACGGACAACCTAGAAAAGAGGAATCTGTAGGGTTGGAGGATTCTCAAACTGCCATCTGCTCAGTGGGGGTGTGAAGGGCAAGAGGCTTTATAACTATGTTTGCACAAGGGATGGTAGAAGGAAAGACCATGAAGACAGAATGGCTCTTAGTAGATCCTGTCCCTTGGGATACGAGTTACCTGCAGTGCAATGGCCAATCCCCCGATGTCAGCAGCATTCTCCCGTAATGTCCAAGAGCCATTGAAGGAGAGTCCACTGGGTAATGGAATGGATTCATAGTGGTGTTTCAGGCACAGCAGTGCCCCCTGTAGGGCATGAGTGTCACAGGCTGGGCAGCCCCCAGGGAGTACTGTTGAAAACGGGGCAAGGGAAAGAAATGGTGAGACATGGAGTAAGGATGAGGACGAGGGGGTACCACAGACTGGGCTAGCACCCCGAACATTGCTAAAGATTTGTAACTGTGCCACCTGGAGCCCTCCCTTTCTCCTCCTGCGGCCTCTTTTAGGGCCTTCACCTGGCTTTCCAATGGCCCCACCTTCCAATGGCCCACTGTTACCCACACAGCTGGTAGAAGATGTGCAGCAGTTTATGGGCCATAATGCTGCCAGCAGCACCAAAGTTCACAGCTCTGTGGAGACAAAGGTTTGTCTTACTCCCAGAGTCCTCCAAAGTTTTTGACCCCAGTTCTCCAACCACAAACCCTATCCATCATAATGTCTGTCCGTTACACTTGGGAAATCCCCTGCCCATCCCCATAGAATGGCCCCTACCTGGGGTAGCCAGGGTGGAAGAATGGAGGTTGGAGGAGTCCGGCTGGGAAGACCACCACATGGTCAGACATTGAATAGTAAGCTTTGACCCCCCAAGCGGACACCTGCCACCTATGGGAATAGCATGTATGAATACCAGCTTTGTCACGTATGGCCCCGCCCACCAGACATATGAAGTCCCTCCCAACTACTGTCACTGTTCCTGTTTCCCCAGGCCCTCAGTTTTCTTTGCTGCTAATCTTGAATGGGCATCTCTGGGATTCAATGTGTGTCTCCCTTGCTCCCATACCTGTGCTGGGGTAAAGACTCCAAGAAGCTCTGGGTGATTCTAGCTTGTAGGGATCGGACACAGCTCAGGAAGGACTGCAGGTAGCTGGGTCCAAGCTGTATCTGGGAGGAGGCAGGAGGTGACTCGGATACACAGAGACAAATAACGGGTGCACACTGATATACGCCAATGGGTACATTTGAACACAGATGGATAAGCCTCGACATACAGACATCCACAGTACAGTGGAAAGCAGCACAATGACACCATGTCCGTGCAGACAGATTTCACATACATTGGCACACAGATAAACACCCTCAGGCAAGTCCCAAGAATGCATATGTGCATGTGTGCACACACACCTATCATGACCTGAAAAGGTTCTGTTGTTCTGCTGGCAAGACCCACAGTGTGGATATTCACCCATAAAACCCAGCCAACATCAGGGCAAGGAAGGGGTTGGTTAGGATAGCCCAGGGTAAAGATTGTCTGCCACTCAGGTGGGTCAGTGGGCTGAGGAGAAGCTGAGGACTAATGAGCTGACAAGGGCAGGGACCTACATCGCTGTATGCCTGTTTGTCCAGTGATAGCTTCAGGACCCATTCTGGGGCCCCCATCTTCACCTGCAGTTGAGTGACCTGGGGAGAGAAACAAAAGGTAGAAGAAAGCTAGCTACCCCAAGTCTATCAGAGGGAATTTCTCGTGTTCACTGCCCTGGTCTCACTGTTTATATTTTCACCAGGATGCGTGTGCAGCATATGGGTGTTTACAGTTGCTATATATTCTTGTGCCTTTGCGTTCTCCTGTCACTGTGATCTCTGGACCCAAAACTCAATTCCACCCCTTGCTCCTGTCTCTCACTCTTGGACTTACCCTATTCTGGGCCTCTTTCCGGGTCTTCTCATCCATCCAAGGAACCCTCTGTAGGCGCGTGATGAGGGCATCCCTGATAGCAGTGAATAGTTTCATGGCCTGTGAAGGGGCCCAGATGGAGACACAGGATCAGGGGCAGCCTTGGTCTGGGGTCCTGCCCACTGGGCCTCTAGGAAGGGCCTTGACCCCAAGGAGCCACCAGAGAAGGGGGAAGATCTCCAAAAGAGATAGCGGAAAGTAAGATTTACTAGGTGACTGGAAACCCAGGGCACAGAGATCTGTGGAGACAGAAAGGAGGTGCCAAGCAGAGAAAGGGAAGGTGGGAGCTGGTCAGTCCTGAGGATTGACAGGGGAGATAGCTCCTCTCCATGGGGAGACCTCAGCCTGCCAGGGGAGGGAGATGCTGTCCTTACCTTTGGCCAGACAATCCACTCAGAATCAAAGGAAGAGGACCATCATTCCTTTCTCTGCTCTTGAAGGCTCCTGTCCTCATACTCTCTTTACTAAAGCATGCATTTCCTCTCTCTATCTTTCTGGGCTCTTCAGCTTTCCAATAAGCTGAAGTTTTCCCAGATTCACAACTGACTGTGTAGTTACTGCTTTCCCAGAAACCTACCATCTTGTTTGTATCCTTTCTTGATGGAGGAAAATGGATGACAATATTTGAAGCCTGAGTTCAAATCCTGACTCTAGTTTTTGGTCAATGTGTGACCTTGGGCAACTTACTTAACCTCTCTGCGTTTCAGTTCTCTCTTCTCTAACATTAGGATGATAATAGGAATTAAAGTAGTTCATGCCAAGTATTTACAAGACTGTTAGCCACATAGTAGGCACTCAAAGACTACTCAGTACTCATTTACTTGCACTTCTTAAGATGATACCATTCCCTTCTCATACCATTTCCTGTGTTGTTAAAAAATCATAGATAAACAGGGAGTAGTCATAGAGGCCATGGAGTTTAATTTTATCATTTTATGGTTTAAGAAGCATAAGAGCAGGGAAGTTGGATAACTTGTCCAAATTCAGGCATGCTACATACACTTGTGTCTCATAGCAAAACAAGGCAAATCTTAAGGACCCAACATGGTGTTCTGTGGCATCTCTCTCATAGTGCACTTTTTCTCTCTGTGACTGCCTGACACCTCAACACCCCCCCCTACCCCCGCCCATGGTGGTGACCATGCAGACCATCAAGAATGGTACAGTGAATAGAATTAGGAGAGAATGGTTGGGTGGGAAGGGTTAGAGAGACATAGGCTGGGGAAGAGCCCTCACATACAGCACGATGAGTTTTCGGGCTGAAGGCCTCATGAATAAACAAGGCTGCCAGGGTAGGCTCGAAGAAGTTTCCTGTCTCCTCCACGCACGTCATCCATCGAGGGCTGGTGGGCTGCAGAGACAAAGCTGGAATGAATGGCTCCCATCAAGAGTTCTTCCTCATCCATCTCTCCAGGCCAATCTTGCCTAGATCTTTACACCCACAGGATGCTCTCTTTCCTTGTCTTTCTGGGTTTGTCCCACTTACCTTCATTTTCCCTTTTGGTGATACACATGGGGCTATTGCTGCTTGGTAAAAAAAAAAAGGGGGGGGGGGTTATGTCCTCCAGGATCAGTCTCATGAGCTTGGATTGGGTAAATAATCCTTATTTATTGACTATTGAATTGAAAGCAAGTCCTCTCTGAGGCATTCTTCTGGAGAACAGAAAGACTCCTGGATAGGAGAAGACTACATACCAAACCTCTTACCATAGCAGGTCTGTTGACCACCCCATCCTCTCCTGCCACATGCGCTACGCTGGTAGCCCAGCAATGGCAGCCACCTTCCCATGTCTTTTTATCTAAAATGGAAACTGGAGAAGGTAGTTCCTCTCTCCTTTTCTGCCACCTTCCCCGACTCTCCAAATGTTTATCATGGATCATATGGTAGGACCTTGTCTTATAAAGAAGAAAATGAACAGAGTGAAAATGGGTTTTAGATGCCATACTGTTTGGAAGGAGAAGGGGACAAAAGAAAAGATGAAACATGAATTCAGAGAGCTAAGAAACTTTGGATCGAATCAGGGAAAATAGGATGAGATCAGGGACATGTCAACTTCAAAGGCAGAGAGACAGACAAAAGCTCAGTAGGGCCTTGGGCAACTGGGGTGATTTTAGCACAGGGACAGAAAAATATAAGCAAAACAATAGAGAGATGCTGGGGGTGGTGGTGGCAGTGTTTGCAGTGAGCTTAGATGGCTTTGAGGAGCTGGCCATGAAGGGGGCCCAGAGATGACACAAAACAGAGAAACATGCCCAAGGGGCTGAGGGTGAGAGTGCCAGCCTAGGGGAGAGCTGAGCTGGAAGTGTGAAAACACAACTAACATGTTAATTTGGGTTAAGTGGGATGAAATCACAAGACTCCATTCCTGTAACTTATTTACTCCTCACAGAGCTCCTCACAGGAAAGGTAGTTAGGCTGCTACCATGCTTTCTGGTGCCAAAATTAGAGAGCATTTATGGAGCTTCCCACAAGAGAGAAAACAGAAAGGGAAGGCCAGTATTGTTGTGATATGGAAGAAGGAGCTCCCAGGCCTCTGCCTGTTAGGACATTTACCATTTTGGAGGCTGTTCCAGACCCAGTTGCCCACATTTTTGTGCTCTTGTCTCCTCACTGTGAGACCTTGAGGACCTTCTCCTCTTGTGAGGATAAGGACTCAGATGCTTTCTATAGTGTATTAGTTGCAGCTCTAAAACACAACTGTGAAAAGCAAAGATGAAGTGAATGGAAACGTGGATCTGATAGCCATGACTGGGTCAAGGGCAGTCTCTGCTGGCTGCTTTCCATGTCTGTCCATCTCCCACAGGCCTCCTAATGACAGGTTTGGATCGGAGACTGCCTTTCATCAACCTGTTGGTGTGGGAGGTAGGGGTTACCACTGGAGCAGCAGCAAACACACCAGCCTTGAGCTTGGTAGTATGATCTGCCTGTCCTTCCCATACCTCCTGGTTTGAGCTGTTTCCTGATCCCTTTTGCTAATGCCCACCCATTTCTCCAAAAGCTTTTGCCTTCTCCATGCCTGTGCCCACAGCCTGGGCCATGGCAGACTCTGACCTGGTTCCTGGAAACCATAGATGCCACCTCAGAATACCCATTGCTAACCCCAGTGAAACTCTGGGATTCTTTTGGTTCAGTTGTGCTAGATCACATCTCCCATGAGCAGGAAAATAACTTCCAGAATCTATAAATAAAATGTCAGTCTCAGGGGTGGAGGTTAAATATTCATCTACTGGGGGCTATGAGTATCCAAGCTGTCTCTCAAGACACGGAATGACAGAGCATACCATATATATTAAAAATAAAGAAAAAGAGAAATACAGAGAAAAATCATTGCCAAAATATAAAAGATGAAAGAAATACTTCAAATCCAAGATATTGAGGCCCAGTAGATTCATTTCAGGGAACTGAAGAAAAGTTGTAGATATAAGCTTAGAACCATAAATAATAACAAAAAATTCCAGGAGTCTGGAGGAAAGCAAACATTGTCTTAAGCTGCCATAGAGGGAAAGAGATTTTGGAGATTACAGGCCAGCCAGGAATCCTTAATGTTAATTTCTAAAGAAAATTCTAGAATGAGTCATTGAACTGGTCATTTTTGAACACTTGGAAAATAGTATGTCACTACTAAGGGATCTCTGGGGATCACTGAGGATAAAATAATGCCAAAATAATAACAATTTTTCTAGTTAAAAGCTTCATCAAACCAGGATAACCCAAGAGAGCCAGAGTCATGAGCTCAAGAAGGGGCCATGAGGTGACGTAACTGAGAAGCAGCCAGCATCAGGCCTGCGGAGCATGGAGGGCCAGGGTCAACGCGTACAGCACAGCCAGGTGGATAGCTGCATCTCTCAGCCCCAGTCACTAGCAACCCCTGCAGAAGCCTGGTCCTGTGCTGCCCAAGCTTCCCATTTAACCACACGTGTGTGCGTGCACGTGCACACACACACACGCTGGAAGTGGGCCACCTCCTAATTTTTGACTGTTGGTGATTAACTAAAAGTTTGTAAAAAGCTTTAAGGCTAGGAAACCACATCTATTGGTCAGATTCATCCTCAAGGAGCCACCAAGCACTACCTCTGAACAGAGAATTCAGCATTTACCAAATGTGGGTTATTAACTTAAACCCCTGCACTTCAACTATGTGAACTGTCACCACAAGAGTAATACCCGTGCTACCTCCCTTGCAGCACCACTCAGGAGATCAGGTGAAACAACGCATCTAAAGCATTTTGTAAATCTTAATGTACTCCCTCACTGTGTTGGCATTGGTTTTGTGGAGGAGGCATTTGATAAAGCTGCAGACCAAGTCCTTGTGAATTAGATGGAGAAATCTGTGTCGGAAGATAGTGTAATTTGTGTGGCTTCATAACTGGCTGAACCATAAAGAAACATGTGACTCCAAGTCCACATGAGCTTGCTGACCAGACTGTATGTACTCCCCACCTAGCATGGCACCTCTCTGGAGTGTTTCTCCATAACACTAATCACCCCCTAACATATTTTATTTACTTAGTTCATTGTCTTTCTTCCTACATCAGTATATAAGTGTCTGAGGGCAGGGACTTCTGTCTTTTGTTCATGTAGTATTCTGAGCTGACAGCTCAGAGCACAATTCAGGGCTCGAATTCACGGACCACAAGATCATGACCTGAGCCAAAGTTGGCCACTCGATTGACTGAGCCACCTAAGCGCCCCTCCAGAAAACCCTTTAAACTCTCTAGGCAACTGCCTCTGTCCTGCCTCCTGCACAGCGATCCACCACTGCCATCCAAACCCTCCCTCAGGTCTCCCTCTTGGGAACTCCTAGCATTTGTTGTATGAGCCAGAGTCTTTTGGAACGCAGCTACACCCATTCATTCAGTCCACGTACAGCTGCTTTTGGGCTACAAGGACGAGCTGGGTGGTTGCAACACAGACCATAATGGGCCGTGAAACCAAAAGTATTTACTATCTTGACCTTTGTAGAAAGAATTTTCAAACTCATTTTCTGTTTTCCTACCCACTCATTTCTCAATCCTGATAGCATGTAATTAACAACATGGCCTCATGGGCAGGACTGATCTGTTTTGGAATCTGTTCCTTCAGTTAAGAGCTGTGTGGTCTGGGGAAAGTCACTTGCCCTTTCTGAGGACCTCAGAGTGTTTCTGGAGGATTAAATAAAATCATCCACGCTAAGTGTTCCATGCAGTGCCTGACATACAGTAACACTGCATATCAGCTGTTATTCTATTTGTTGGTAGAACTTGACTCAGTTTTCAAGCCCAAGGACAACTATAAATCCTAATGGCTACATGAGGATGTATATGATAGATATAACAGATGTATATAAGTATACAAAAGATGGCAACTTTAGCAATTTGTAAGACTTTTTAAGTTCTTTAAACGTGATTTCAATATTTGCATTTACATCCTTCAAGAAGTGCCATCAGACCATGGTTGTGGGGTTGACAGGAAGCTATTGGTTGACAGGGATTTTGCAGCACTGCTAAATAAGAGCAGCTGGAGCTCCGTCAGCTTCACCTGTGTCAAGAGAAAGGCTAGGCAGAAGCTTCCTGGGGACATACCAACCTGAGGGAAAGTCCTACAAAGGAGTGTTTTGTTGTCATTTTGTTTATTTGTTTGTTTCTTGCTTAGCAAAAGGATTATGCACACAGTGGAGCCAAACTTCCAGAATTCAAATCCTAGCTCTACCAATTTACTAGCTATAATACCTTGACCAAGTCCCTCAGCTTTTGTGCCTCAATTTCTCCATAGTAAAACAGGACTACAATGATGTGCCTTCCTCACGAAATTCTTCTGAGGGTTAATTCAGTTTATATCTATCTAAAGGGTTTAGAAAACTGTCTCATTCCTGGACATCTGGCTGGCTCAGCCAGTTAAGCATGTGGCTCTTGATTTCATCTCTGGTCATGATCTCATTGTGAGTTTGAACCTGAGTGAGTTTGAGCCCCACGTCAGGCTCTTCACTGACAGCAAGGAGCCTGCTTGGGATTCTCACTCTTCCTCTCTCTTTGCCCCCCCCCCCAGTAAAGAAATAAACATTAAAAAAAAATAACCTTGAGGTGCTTGGGTCGGTTAAGCTTTCTACTCTTGGTTTTGGCTCAGGTCATGATCTCACGGTTCATGAGTTCAAGCCCCCTGTCAGGCTCTGTGCTGGCCATGCAGAGCTTGCTTAGGATTCTCTCTCCCTTTCTCCCTCCCTCCCTTTCTGCCCCTCCCCTCCTCATGCTCTCTCTTTCTCTCTCTTAAAATAAATAAATTTTAAAAATCATTTAAAATTTTAATTTAATTTAAAAAATAACCTATAAAAAAAAGAAAAATGTCTCACTCTCAATACTCAATAACTACATGCTAGTCCCTGTACACTCATTTACCCTTTCTGAATTCCACAGCTATTTCAAGTTGTCAAAGCAGTGAGTTTCTCCAAGACATAGAAATGGTCCACAAGTTACTAGAGAAAAAAAAAAAAAAAAAAACCTGTGGTTTTCAAGACTACACTGAAGCCTTTACTGAGGTTGGAGCATATCTAATGTTCTAGATACCTTCACTTGCATTGGATGTGTCTGACATAGGATTTCAAAGTTCTTGGTAAAGAGTGTCTTCACATCTTATGTAACACAGTAGATGTTTGGTTAGTGTGTATGGTACAGAACTACCACCTCAGATATATCAGGCTCTGCACCACAAAACCCATATGCTGTGGCCGCACAGATCTCACTAGATGTCAGAGATGAACTCTTTGGGAAGCACCTTTGAACATCAAACACTGGAATCACCTAGACAGAGGAAAGGCCACTCCTTGCCAGTCATGTCTTGCATCCCAATGGATCCCAACCTTTAGGTTCACATCCTTAAATCACAGAGTTCTGGATAACTAACTAAGCAAATAGTTTAAAGGTCATGGCAAAGGAAAAGCAATTGCTGATAATTTTGAAGTTTTATATTTAAACTTTAATATTCAAAAAAAGTCTGTAAAAGTAGCCAGATATGTGCCCAAAGGTCTGGTACCTGGCGTCTCAGTTCTCAACATAAGCACTGTATGCCCAACCTGTCTGCTTCTATGGAAAATCCAGACATGGAACGGCATCTGCCCTCATGCCCTCTCCCTGGGAGAGACACACCGACATTTATCCCTCAAAAGGGCAGATGCTCGATTAGCCCCCAAATGGGAAAATTCCACCCTCCCCTCCTCACCATGGGTGGTCGTTGGGTCAGCTCCCGCAGTTTCTGGTTCAGCGATCTGCGTGCCTCCTGGAACTTGCTGTCCAGGGCCGGAGAGAGGGTTCCCACCAGCCCCAAGATCATGTGGCTCTGCAGAAAGTCCCTGTGGAGGGAAAAGAGACACACACACACTCAGGGCTCTCGGGGTGCCTCGAGAACAGTTTCCCCTTGTGTAGTCATGGATACTCCTGGGGGAAGCCCCTTCTCTTCTGTCTATGGACAATAATGGCTTGACCTTGGAACAAGTTAAGAAGAGCTTTTCTTGGTGTGAGTCGGGGAATGGTAATAGAAGGAACTAGATGCAAAAGTGACTTTTCAAGTCGCAGGGAGTGAAGGGTCTAGGCTAGATGACGACTAGGCTTTAAAAAATGTAACAAAACAGATTCATCTACTTCCACATCCAAGAAATCTCAGCTCACCTTAAGATGTATCTTCTAAGCACAACAAAGCTGGGACCTAAGACCTTCCTCTGCCTTGCTGGTAACTCTCACCAGATCTGATTTATAGCTTTATATAAACCTGCTCATGCCCACAAGAATGGTCCTTTGCTTCCTTCAAAATGAATTTCTAGATGTGCTGCCACTGAGGTACTATGAAGAAGGTTCCTAAGCCTGGAAGGAAGCCCCTGTCTTCAGGCAGTGGCCATGTAGGTACTGGGGATGACAGAGAGCCCAACAGAGTCTCACGTGCAAGGACCTCAGGATCCTCTCACAGCTTAGAAATGGCCTCTCCCCCAAGAGAACCTCCAGCCTTCACTTCTTCCATCCACTGGCCCCATGGGCCTCCAACTTCTATCCCAACCCCCTCCCCCAAGCTGTTGACAAGACAAACATACCTGAGCTGTCCCTAGTGACTGGCCTTCCAGCATCTCTATAGCTTAGAGGCTCTTCAATGGTTGGGTTCTATTCCCAGGAAACCCTGTATCTTGCTGGGCACCTGAATCCCTCATTTCATGTGTGTGTGTTTTCCTTTCCCCGTGCTCCTCAGGCCTCTCATACTTCCTGTTGCCTCCATTTCCTCTTGGGCCATTCATACCAACCCTTCTCTGCCCTCACACGTCTGAGGATCTCTTCCATCTTCCCGGGAAGACCTTACCAGCATGCAGTTTCCACAATCTCCTTTGTCCCTGAGGCCTCCAGGTCCTTGGACTCTTTTCATTGCCCTCACTCTCCCCCAGTCCCACCTGAGGCAAACCTGTATTTCAACAGCTGCTCTTCCACCAGCTGAGACATATTTTTCAAATACTCCAGGTCATGGACTACGAGGTGCTGGGTGGGGCTGAGGAACATTGGCCTGAATGTCGCTTGCAAGCAGGACAACCAGTCGATGGCAGGGGCCATTTCCTTAGAGGAGGGACACAAGGCTGAGGGGGACAGGAAAGGAGGAGAGGAGGCAGGAGAGGGGGTTTCCTCTCCCTCAGGGTTTGAGAAGGAGTTGGGAAGGGGGTGGTTGGGGGAAGGGATGGGGCTGGGAAAGTTAGGGATGGAAAGGAATTAGGGAATGAGGAGAAAAGATTTCAGGAGATCCAGAAAGTTTGGGAGAGAGACCCTCCTGCCCATCCTCCCCCAGTCCCCGGTTCAAGGCACCTGCAGTTGGTCAATAGTGACCAGCCGGGAGAGATCTCCCTGTGCCCGCCGCTGCTCCAGGGGCCTCAGAAATTGAAACAGCTGCGAGGTAATGGAGATGGACATGGAGGCATGTTCTTGCACCTTGTCTGGGTCTCCTCCTAGCAAGGTTCCCAGCCGATTCAGATAAGCCAGGTATTCCCGCACAATCTGGGGGAGGGGCAACCTCAGTCATAGCCACCGGAGGCCCCGGCCTTTCTCCAAGCATTATAGGTCAGGACCTGACTTCTGTTCATGGAGCCATCTTACCTGAGCATAAATCTTCTGTTCCTGTTCTTGATTGAGGGGAAGATCAAACTCTGGCTGATCAATCTGGACACAAGAGATACTGGAGAGAAGTAGGGAGCGTGGAGGGAGGAGAGGACAGGTGTGGGGAGATGGGGAATGTACTGCAGGAGACAGCCTCAGGACACAGAGAAGGCGTGAGAGAGGACAGTGAGAAAGGGACTGGGGTTGGGGACATTGGGGAAAAGAATACCCCTTATACTATACAAACATGGAAAATGTGAAGACAGGGTGGGTACTTCAACGAGTTTTGGGGTGCTCGTCAAGGGAGAAGCCTACTGATCTGTGTCCTGAAGGGAGCCATCCCCTGTGCTAGGTCCAGGTCCAGAGTTAAGGGAGGGGGAAACCATCTCAGGTGCAAAATTTAAGAGGTACTTAAGACAGTAATCAAGATAAATATCTTACTTGATATTTTTCAAATAAAAATCAAAACTAAAATCCATGCTGACTAAAATAGCAAACCTTTGTTCATCATACATTTTTTTCCTGAAAATCCAGAATGTATTTTTTATCCATTTTGAAGAAAAAAAATATATTTGTTTAAGTCTGCAATAAAATTTTGGTCCATTTTAAGGGGAAAGGACCTCTTTTCCAAAAAAATCCACAGTGAACAAAATTTTGATATTTTTTTTATTCATCATAGATTTTTGTATTGGCTTTGTTTCTTTTAATTTTTAAAAATATTTATTTTGGTTGCTGTTTTTGGTATCGTCTTTGATGTTGCACACAGGTGAGTGGCTCACTTACCTCACCTGCCTGCCTCACCTTAGTCCTGGCATGTCCTTGATTCTGTTCTGATCTTTGCTTCCAAACTATGCCTTTTTCTACACCAACTTCAATATCCCACTCCCTCCTTGGACTATATACTTCCCCCTATCTTGAAAAATCTTTCACTTGGCTCCCTTGTCACATTTTATGTCCACACTTTGAAGAACTAAAATTCATCCATGCCCTTGCTCCAACTTCCTTGCCTTCCTCTTAAACCCTGTACAATCTGTCCATTTCCAAAACGGTTTTCAATACTCTCCTCTAGAAGGTTCTCAGTGGTACCATTGCTTATTCTCTGAGCTCAAAAATCTCTAGAAACCACGATGACCCTTCCCTGCTGAAACACTCCTCCCCTGCCCTCTATTGCACAGCCATGCTTGTCTCAGACCCCCTCCCTGTACCCAGACTCCTTACTGGGCTACTGCCTTTGCAGTCTATCCTCAGAGTCCATCCAGTCTCCAGTTGATGGTAACCACCCTCCCCCCACTCACACTGCATCAAAACTGGGAAAACTCTTTTCTAACTTCTCCATTTTCTGTATTTACATTCAACCAGTCACCAAGTCCTTTAGAAGCACCATGGACCATCACCACTGGGATGAAGTCACCTAAATCTTCATGCCTGGCCTTCTAATTTCTACCATAATCACCTTAGTTCAGAACCTCCAAATTGCTCATCTAGATTCCTCAACCCCTCAAGGCTGACCTGCTGAAGGTCGTTCCCTCTGCTTAAGCTCAATGCATAGCCATCATATTTTTTCCCATGAAGTCAGAAGCAATCACCTCCATCTGGCCTCTTAGGCCAGGAATGATTGGGCCCAACCTCACATCTTCAGCCTTACTCTACTCTTATCTCCCACCACACCTCACCCCTACCCCAAATCCTCTGTTCAACAAACCAGCCTTCTCACTGACCCCACAGAAGAGTCATACCATTCCAGCCTTAGCTCAGGACTTTCCTGAAGTCCGTTTCATGCCCTTAGTTTCACCTTCACCTATGTGATTCAACCATGTTTCAAGGCTCAGCTCACATTCTTCCCTCTCTGAGCCATTGTGTAACCATTTCAGATCTTAACTATTCCCTAAAGGCCATACCAGTGGAGCTCCTGAACATACCCTTTAGAACTGAATTTTAGAGTGTGTCATACTGATTAACAGCTGTTCCTGTATATTCATCCCCCTATAATTTTGTTGAATTTTTGAGGGCAGGGGCCAAATAGATGTCATTGCATTGCCTACAACAATATCGATGCCTTCGACATTTTTTATTTATCTGCTTGCCCAACAAACACCTGCCATGGGCCTCTAGATGCCTAAACCTATGCTAGGTCCTGAGGAACAAAGTTAAATGAGGTATGGTCCTGTTCTCAAGGGGCTCGCAGTCTTTAACACAGTATCAATGATGAGAGCTTGGGATGGTGAGAGGACAGAGGGTCTACCTAACTCATGGCTAGGGCGTCAGTGAATCATTCCTGGAAGAGATAATAAACAAACCCTAAATTTGAAAAACATGTAAGAGTTTTCCAGGCTGTGTGACACACTGGGGAGTTAGTGTTGGAGACATGGATACAAAACACAGAGGAATATTCTTGAAGCTAGAAGTGAGGGAGCATAGCTTGAGGTTTAAGGGGGACAAGGAATGTGGCATGAGATAAGGCTGGAGATGTGGGGTTTAAGAGAGGCCACTGGAGGCATTTAAACAGAGACAATAGTCTAATTGCTATAGCTCTTGGTTTAGAAAAGTCCCTCCAGCAAAACTGAAGAGTAGATAAGAGAAGGACAATACTGGAGATGAGGGGGCTAATTAAGAGGCTGTGGGGGTGATCCAGATAGGCAGTAAGGAAGATAGGAACTACTTCAGTCTTCACAGGACTGACTCTCCTGCTCCCTTCTCTGATCTCACCTAGTGTACATTGATGATTTTCCCTAAGATAGATATCTTATCTACGTTGCCCATTTGACCTGTTTGTCCAACCTGCAACCTTCTTCTAGGAGATGTTAGGCTGGAAGTCGAGGCAGGCCCAGGTCCTGCTGTGTGTTGGTGCACCCCTCACCTGAATGACTGGCTTGTGTGGATGGCTGGGATGAGGTCGCAGATAGGCTCTGAAGAATGGGAAATAACCATACTGACTCATCAGAAGGCTCAGGGTTCGGTTAAAGTCTAAGGAAGTCCAATTACCGGAGATTCGCCAGCCTCCAAGCTGGGAAGCAGAGAGACAAGGCTCAGCAGAGGGGGATGGCCCGGGAGACTTGTCTCCCCCACCCCCATCCCCTTCCTCAGACAGCTGCTACTTCCTGACTGCTACTCTGAGTGCTAGGAGCCTTAAGGGCTGACTCCACCTCTCTCCTTTCTCTGCCCTCACCCAGGGTCCTCATGCTTCTGGAGGGTACTGCCATTTCCATCTCCCTCCTGGAACTTTGAGATGCCTAGGAAAGAGACACCCTCCTCCCTTTCTAGAAAAAAAGTGGGGGAGGGCCGCCCTGAGCATACATTGGTCCCACGTGTTATGTATCCCTACTGCCTCTGGTCTCACCTCCTCAATGACTTGTCTGAGGGGAGCAGCCCCCGCAGCTTCGATGGCGCCTGTGTCCAGGCAGGAGCTGTAGAACTGGAAGGCTTTGTCCTCCCCACCGCCCAGGTGCCGGGAACCTAGCTCTTCTAGAAAAGAAGCATGGGAGAATTAGAGGAGCAGAGCTGAGCAGGGCAGGTGGGACAGAAGGGGAAGACTCCCAGGGAAATGGAAGGAAGTGGGGGAAATGGGGGTGAGGACAGGTCGGAAGGTGGGAGGGCTGAGCAGCCTGATGGGACAGTGAGTGCGGGGAGGAAGACGGGGGAGAGCAAAGGAGACACGAAATACAGATGGGGAGGAACAGACACGGGAGAGAAGGAAGAGATGGGAACACCTAGGAACACCTATGGTGCAAATGGAAGGCAAGACGGAGGTGAGTAAAGAAATTAGAAACATTTGCCAAACCAGAGAACTTGGAGAGACTGGAGGGAAGAAAACTCAATCAGACAGGTTTAGCAAGGAGAAGAAACAAAGTCCAGACCCTGGCTGGTGACCCAGGAAACACACACACACACACACACACACACACACACACACACACACACACAGCAATAATCTGCATGCCTGTGCATGGGAATCACCCACCCTGTGATATCTCCTGCCCATGCAGCCCCCATACCTTTCACTCAGTAGTGAGCAACAGCTTCTATCCTAAACATACGTTTTCTTTTCATCTCTTGGCCTTAACCGGAAGCATGGCCCCTCCAGAGAGTGCCTGCCACCAGTCCTTCTCCATCATAAAGAAGGCAGAGGGATACATTCATTCCTCCCCAATTCCAGTGGACTCCATCACATTCCTAGGTTCCCTTACACTGGAAATGCTATGCCTATCATACTTGTTCTTATTCCCGGTCGTCACACCTTCACACCATCCTCCAACTTCCTGGGACCGGCTTCCAACCCCCCAGATGGCCTAGGTTGCTCCCTCAGAGATCAACTCTCAATTCTTCTGTCTTCTCTACAGTCACTGCCTACAGGCGACTTCTGTACCCCAGGGCTTTAGGTTGGCCCTCTCCTCTTCCAGCATGCCTTCTGCGTCTGGATCCATTCCCTGGCACACAGCCAGATGCCACCCCTTCTCACCGCATGGCCACATCCTCCCAGCCAGCCCCAACACCCCACTTCTTCCCCTAGAGCTTGCACACCAGTGTCCGAGGGAGGGGGCGGGGAAGTGACTGCAGGGAGATGCTCAGTGACCAGGGTGCTAACAGACAGGCAGGGCTGGGGACAACTGACACCAGGACTTTTAGTACAGCAGGTGCTGAGGGCCACTGGTGAGGGGGGGTCCCAGGCATAGGAGAGAGCTGGAAGATTTATGCAGAGCAACAGAGAAGGGGCAGATTAGTGAAAGGGGGCTCTTGAAGAGAGCGCAGTAGGGGCGCCTGGGTGGCTTAGTCGGTTGGGCGTCCGACTTTCACTTGGGTCATGATCTCGTGGTTCGCGGGTTCGAGCCCCACGTCGGACTCTGTGCTGACTGTCAGCTCAGAGCCTGGAGCCTGCTTCAGTCTGTGACTCCCTCTCTCTCTGACCCTCCCCTGCTCACGTGCTCTCTCTCTCTCTCTCTCTCTCTCTGCTAGAAATAAATAAAAAACATTTAAAATAAAAAATTTAAAAGAGAACGCAGTAGTCGTGGGCAAGTGGCAAAGGAAAAATGAAGACAGGAACCATGAGAGGAGGGGGAGGAGGCACTGAGGTAGTAGCTACTGAGCCCGAGCAGCAAACCAGCGGCTGTGCCACAACCACACAGGTTTGGGACAGCAAGATAGTTCTAGGCTCAGGGCCACCCCCTTGCATGGAGAATCTTCCACCCAGTGAGCCTCACCCAGTATTTTACGAAGTCTCTTCTTGTTCTCCTCTGCAAGAGCCTGAAAAGAACTATGGGTCCCTTTGGACTCTCCACAGGCAAAGCTGAAGAAGTCGGTGCAGGGAGCCACACTGCTGTTCCCAGAGGCCAGGTAATGAGCCTGAAGATCCCAACATTCCGGTGTCCTGCAAGGCCCTGCCAGGTGAGGGGTGGGGGGGAAGCTCAGAGCTGAGAGAGGGAGAAAGGGCCGGGGCGCCCCCGAGGAGCTAGACAAAGGGCAGCTTGGTAGAGAGAAGGGAAGGGACCCCCAGGAGAAGGACAGGACCTCACCAAGCCCGGGGGCCAGATTGGGAGGGAGAGGACATGATGATGAGGCAGGGGGGGAGGTGAACGAGTCAGTGGGCACAAAACCACAGAGCCCACCCCGACTCGGTTAGGGGACTCCAGGATTGTGCTTACTAGGGCCACAGCTCCGGAAGATGTAGACAAAAAGCACAGAAGAACCAAGGAGTAGACTGAAAAGCAGGCCAGCCATTAGCACCCGCCTGATGATGAACCCTGCCATTATGCCGGTTTCCTGTGGCCACTCTACTTGAGATACTGGAGGTTGCTGTGCAGGGAACTAGGAAGTGAAAAACCACAAGAGAGAGGGGGTTGGGAGAGAGGGGTGGGGGAGTGAGAGGGAGAGAAGAAAGAAAGAAAAAGTTAGTGCCAGGGCCCCTTGGTAGAGAGATGATCTCCTCATTCTCCCTAAACCCAACCCGATTCCAACCCCTGGGAGATGCACAAACAGGGTAAGGACCAGGCAGACTGTGAGGGGTGAGAGTGTGTGGGATGTTAGAGCTGAAAGGAGGTCACACATCTGACCCACAAAAGTCAGGGATGGCACTTACCTCCTGCCTTAAGAAAGGCCCCCTTCCCCATGCCCGGCTCATTCCCCCCGGCCGGGGTTCTTCCCCACTCTGGTCTCCACCCTCTTGAACTGAGGAGGAGAGATGAGAGAAAAGCTGGGTCAGAAAGGGGGTGCATTAAAGAGTTATATCAGGTTTATCAGGTGGTTTTGACGCTTCCCTTCATGCACCCGCTATCATCCCAGGGCAGTGTTCCCAGATGGGCTTCAGAACGGCCCCTCCCCTGGATGCACCCCTACTTTCCTCTCTCTCCTGACACCTCCATTTCCTTTCCCGTTTCTGCTCCCCAAGCCTCACATTTCCTCCTCTCCCATGGGGGCAGGGCACTCACACACAGTGGCCATCCACCCCCAGCCTAGCCATCTGACCCCAGAGGGGAATAGTTTTCTCCAGGGGACTTGCCGTCTGTCAGTCCTCTCTGCTTCGGCTCTCAGAATTCTTCCTGGCTCTGTTCTCGGTGCTGAATCTGAGAGGTGGGGTTCAGGAAATGGCCTCCCTCCTACCCCACCCCAGTTCCTCTGTCCTGGAGAAGGGGAACTTCTGCCACTTGACCCTCCTGTCCCCATATACCCATGCTATTGGCCTCTGGGTGGAGTCCGTTTATCAGCCCAGAGACACCCAGACCTCTCCTCCTCCTTTATCTCAGCTTCTCAGGGGAGGTGAAGGGAGGGAGTCTTCACTCCCCAGTAATTTTGCCCTTGGGTGGCTTCTCTTGTTCTGCTTTGTGCCTTTGCTCATGGAGTTTCTTTATTTCTGGAATATTCTTTCTTCTCTTCTTTCTCCTATGACTGAAATCTCCTGGATCCTTCAGTTCTCAGGTAAATGCCACCTTCCTCATGGCCTCTCACAGCTCTGGGCCCATTCTTCCTGCTCCTGGGAATGCTTGATGTCTCCCAGGGTGTCACAGCCCTGCCGTTTGCAGGCAGAGCAGTGCAGAGAAAATCCAACAAACCTGGAGACCCCTAAGAGCTAATTATTAGCCCTGTGACAATAAATAAGCCATTTAAACTCTCGTACAGGTAAGAAAGTTTCATCATCTAGAAAATGAGTCTGATGTTTGCCTTGCCCCCGCCATGGGATCTGATACCTGGTACAGAAGAAGGAGGCATTACCACACCTTTCATTCAGCACTCTCTTCCACAGGCATCTTCACCTCCCTAGTGATTACAAATCTTTAGTGGCTGGGACAGCGTCCCTTTTTCTTTCATATCCACGTGAGATGCTTTAGAAATATTTGTAGGGATGACTTGCATTCCAAGCCGGAAATTCTCCTCCTCACATCACACTGAGGTCTCCCCTGGGGTCGCAGTGAGCACATTTCTGAGAGAAGGCATTTCACCTCTGTCCCTCTGTGCTCCTCTCCCAGGCAAAATAGGAAAGTCACACTCAAGACCCCTTGGCAGTTGTTCTTGACACTGTGCTATGGTGCCTTTGTTGGGATGGAGATGAGTACGGGTCCACGGTTAGTGAAGAAGAACAAAGCTAACATGCCCTATGGAGGCCATGTTATGGGGCATCATGAAGGTCATGAAGAAAAGTCAGGGCTTTGGGCATTGCAAAAGGAGGGACTAAAGTCTTCTGAGGAGGAGTTCCACATGATGAACATTGTAGCTGTGAAAGCTAGTGTGGTACTGGGTCTGGATTGCTTAGATGAAAGGCAAGAGACACAGTGGTACTTTGGTGGTGCAGGTGTGATGAGTGAAGACTTGATCGAGGGTGATGACAGAGGGGATGTAAATACCTGGAAAGAAAAATTTTATGGGAGGAAATAAAGTCTTGGAAACTGATAAAGTCAGGGAGGAGGCAGAGAGTGTATCAGTCTCAGATGAGCTTCATAGTTTATTTCTGGGTGACCAGAAGCATGGTGATGGCAGTGGCACAAAGTAGGACCATGGCTAAGGGTGGCTGTAGGAATCATCTTGAGACGAAAATGATGACTCAGGATTTTAGAGGTTTTCGGTCTGTTTGGATACAAGTCACTTGTGCCTTCTCTGTTACCTCCCCTTCCCCAGATAATCAACCTTGATCTTCCAGGTCCCTCCCAGGTCCCTCCTTTTGTACAGCCAAACCCTCTGGGCTGATGTTTCTCTAGGAAAATGATAATAGGGGCAATTCAGATTAGATAAGAGGCACAGGTTGAGGCACAGGTGTGCTGTGTTACATTAGTGACTGTGAACAGCCATGTGGCCTGGGCTTAGTGTCTCTGTCCTAGAGAAGCTGAGCCAGTCATGGAGATAGAGCGACACGGGTGCCATTCTGCCCTGCCCGCCCTGCTGCCTCTGTTCTGGGAGCTGCCTGAGAAGCACAACCCCTTTATCTCCCACATCCCACTGTGCAGTGAGTCATCACCACCACCGCCACCGCCAGGCCCCAGCACCCCACACATCTCCAGTGCAGCCATCGTCATTAGCTGTAAGCACCGAAAGAGCCCCAGTGAGCAACCGCCGGCTCACAGAGCAGGCACATGATCGTCTTGGCAGACACTGCCTCCTGGTTGCTTTCACTGTTCTGTCCTGTCTATTCGAATTCCAGGATCTGTTGTTTGATACCATAAAAACATTAACTAGTAATAATACTGGCAATAGTATCTACTTTTTACTGAGCACTTCCTATGTGCCAGGACTCCAATAAAAATGCTTTGCTTATGTACATATTCTCCATTTAGTCTTCAATTCTGTGAGGGCCATGGGAGCTATTCTCCCCATTCTACAGAAGAGAAGACAGATACATGAAGCTCAGTACATTTGCCCCAAGTTATGAGGTCAACAATCATCAGAGCTGGGAACTGAAGCAAAGCCTTCACTATTTAGACCTTCCGTCATTAAGTTCTATTTTTGGAAGTCTCTTCCTGGGCAGAATCTTTTGTCTAAACTCTTTCAACTATCCTTCACTGTGATCTTGTTATGACTGCCTTGGGAGCTGTTACTCCCCAGACTCTCAAACATCCATTTCACCTTTTGAAGATCATGTCTTTATTGTTGTCCATAACCAGCTAGCATCAACAGTGCCTAAAGCATCAAAATTAAGGATGGGACATTTATCTACATATGGTTGCACTCCCAGGGATGTATGTCAGTGACAGTTTACCTCTCAGATTACTCGATTTCAGTGATAACAATGAAGAAGCTTCTTCCTAAGGAGCAATAAATCCCATCCTGAATGAACCAGAGGAAGCTTTGATGTCACAGGCAACACTGGGGAGGCTGACCATCACTGGGTCAGGGCTGGGGGCATTCTAATTGCTTTTTCAAAGGAATCTATATTGAAAGTTGTAGATTACCTCTGGGAAAGAAGAATTTATGTTTTTGAAATAATTTAAGTGACAAGTCTAGATGGACTGCCTTTACTATTCCAATTTCCATATATATGTGTTCTTCTATAGACACAAGAGTAGAATACATAATGTCTGTTTAATTAAATTAGTAAATTAATCAGGGCACCTGGGTGGCTCAATCGGTTAAGCTTCCAACTTTGGCTCAGATCATGGTCTCGTGGTTTGTGAGTTTGAGCTTCACATCGGGCTCTGTGCTGACAGTGCAGAGCCTGCTTGGGATTCTCTCTCGCTCCCTCTCTCCTTCTCTCTACCCCTCCCCCATTACAAGTGCATGTGTGCTCTCTCTCTCAAAGGAAACATAAATAAAAAATTTTTAAAAATTAGAATTAATAAAAATATGTTCAATAGATAATAGTTGGATTGGTGTTGAACATGGCAAAAACTTGAAAGTAATGCCCTGAAGCCTGAAGTTTGAAATGTGTACATGTCAACAATGTCTCAAAGGAAGGGCCTTGTCCTTAATTTTTTAGTACTCTTCCATGTCATCTTCCCTTCTCTTCATATGTGCAGCAAATCATCACCTTGTACACCTTAAACTTACACAGTACTGTATGTCAATTATATCTCAAGATCATCCTTACCGGGGGGAGGATGGGATCATCCTTACCAAGGTGGGTGGACACCATCGAATGTGCCGTATGCTCAAATGAAACAAAAAGGTAGAGGAAGGACAAATTTGTCGCCTTTGTTGAGCTGGGACATCCATCTTCTCCTGCCCTTGGACACTGGTGCTCCTGCTTCTCAGGTCTTTGGACCAAAACTCACAATCTGTAAAAGGAAGAATTAACAAGTTAGACTTCATCAAAGTTAAAAAAATTTTGCTGTGCAGGGCACCTGGGTGGCTCAGTCGGTTAAGCATCCAACTTCGGCTCAGGTCATGATCTCGGGGTTTGTGAATTAAAGCCCCACATCAGGCTCTGTGCTGACAGCTCAGAGCCTGGAGCCTGCTTCAGATTCTATGTCTCCTTCTCTCTCTGCCCTTTCCTCGCTTGCTCTCTGTCTCTGTATCTGTCTCTCTCCTTCTCTCTCTCAAAAATAAACATTTAAAAAATTTTAAATGCTTGCCGTGCAAAAAACCATGTTAAGAGGATGAAAAGAAGACTAAGACTGGGAGAAAATATTTGCAAACTACATATCCAACAAAGGACTAGTATGAGAAACATACATTTTTTAAAACCTTTCATAATTCTGCTTTTAAAAGACAAATAATACAATTAGAATATGGGCAGCAGATATTAAGAGGTATTTCTCCAAAATGGATATAAAGACAGCAAATAGGCACACTGAAAGATGTTCAACATCATTAGCCATTAGAGAAACACAAATTAAAATTTTAATGAGATATCACTACTATGTATCAGAATGGATATCGGCCACCAAGTGCTAGGGAGTACACAGAGAAACTAGATCACCTGTACACTGTTCATGGGAATGTAAAATGGTATAGCCATTCTGGAAAACAATTTGGCAGTTTCTTAAAAACTAAATAAGCTGTTAATGTGTAAGTAAAACTACTTTACACATTAACTATACTTCTGAGCATGTATCCCAAAGAAACAGTCATGTTCACATAAAACCTGTATACAAATATCTGTAGCAGCTTTAGTCATAGTAAACAAACTGGAAACAAATCAGATGTCCTTCAGGGTATGGACAGTAAGACAAACCATGGTAACACATACCCTGGAATATTACTCAGCAATAAAAAGGAACAAAGTAACAATACCTGGATGAATCATACCCTGAGTGAAAAAAAGTCAATCCTCCCAAATTACATACTTACTGATTCTATTTATATAACAAAGTTTACAAGCCAAAATTATAGTAGTGGAGAACAAATTTGTGGTTGCTAGTGGTTAAGAAAGGGTAGAGATAAGATAGAAGTAGGCATGGCTGTAAAAGGGGAACACGAAGGATCCTTGGTAGTGATGGAAATATTCTTGATTGTATTAATGTCAATATCCTGGTTGTGAAAATGCACTACAGTTTTGCAAGATGTTACCATTGGAGGAAACTGAATAAAGGGTACATGGGTCTCTCATGTCATTCCTTACAACTGCCGGTGAATCTTCAAGTATCTCAAAATAAAAATTAATTTTAAAATGATAGTTAAGTTGCAAGATAGGTCCTATAATTGTCCCATAGAATTAACTGGATAATGTATCAGTCTGATTCTTTTTTTATTATTAAAAAATTTTTAATGTCTATTTTTGAGAGAGAGAGAGAGAGAGAGAGCATGAGCAAGGGAGGGGAAGAGAGAGAGGAACACAGAGAATCCGAAGCATGCTTTGCAGCATTAGCACAAAGCCTGACATGGGGCTCGAACTGACAAACTGTGAGGTCATGACTTGAGCCAAAGTCAGACACTCAACCAACTGAGCCACCCAGGCACACCTCAGTCTGATTCTTTATCACAAGTAACAGAATCTATTCTGGATAATTTAGTCAGTAAGGGAATCTATTCAATGATGATATTCGGAATTTCACAAATTCCAACGGGATGGGCAGAGAGACAAAATCAAAGGCTATGCAACAAAACAGACAAACAAAAAACCCAGAATCACACCATGCTCTGGCCATCGTACCTCTCCTGCAGCCACTGGTACCCAGACCCTGTGGCTCCCATCAGTGAACAGAGAGCAGAAGCTCTGGCACTACATTTGCCCCAGGTTGACCCACAATGTATACTCTTTCTCCTATTTTTCACTCTGTAAGTGATGTCTGGTGCAAGTGTCTCTGATTGGTAAAACCTAGGTCATTGCCTGTGCCTGACTACAACAGAGTCTAGGAGAGCACGGCCTGGCTTCTATCCTGGAGAAGTGGGATTTATAAAATGGGAAGTCCTCAGCTCTAAAAAGGTTTTCACAAGATACTTGTCAGCTACAAACATGACAAATGTCCACCATAAGTATAATAGCATGTTTTGTGAACAAGAGACCATTTACTTTTTGAAAAGTTAAAGAAACATTTCAAATTCCAATGAATATGGTAGGTAGGGGAAGGACGTATGCCTCTTTGATAACTTACCCATTTTCCCCTTCAGTTCTTGTGACTTTCTATTTTTTAGTCCAATGATGATATACTGTTTGTTATTAAAAAGTGTTACATTTGGGGCACCTGGGTGGCTCAGTCGGTTAAACATCCTACTCTTGGTTTTGGCTCAGGTCGAGATTTCATGGTTTGTGAATTCGAGCTCTGCATCAGGCTCTGTGCTGACAGCACTCAGCCTGCTTAGGATTCTGTCTCCCTCTCTCTCTGCCCCTTCCCTGCTTGTTCTCTCTCTCTCAAAATAAATAAACATTAATTTTTTTTTAAAAATTCATACTTTTCACTTGTCTTTTTCATTGTATTAAGTGCCTAACATTTTAAAATTACTTTTAACATTTTCTCCCTTGCTACATATTCTTTCTGTTTCTAATCTTATTTTATTTTGTATTCCATTCTCTTTTTTTGTTACAAAATACATGTCTCTTATAGCAAATTTGAAAATCAACCCTACCAACCCCCCAAAATGAACACAAAAAAGAAAACAAAAATCATTTGAAATCCAGGGGTTGGTAATAACTCCAACGATCTCCCCAACAGCCATTCTATTCATATGTCATTGGAAATGCAGTTTAGGTGTGTCGACTCCACCACCATACTTGGGTTAGGCCCCATTTGACCTAAGGCAATCAGAGTCATTTCACACCCACCCCCACTGCCTCACCAAGGCAAATAGCTCAGTTATAATCAATCAGTGCCTGGAATCCTACTGGCCACAGTGATTGGTTCAAGTGTGGGTATATGACCTATGTCGGTTGAATTTAAAAAAAATCAAGACTCCTACCTACCTGTTAGGAGAAGAGAATCTCCCACCCTCACACCAATCCTGGTCAGACTAGCATAAACGAGAAAGTACTTAGCCCCAGAGCTGCTGGAAGCCTGTGTGGAAGTAGAGCTTATATTCAAGAGATGGAGTTAACATTGGAGAGAGAGAAACCTTGTCTTCATCCCATCATTTGGTTCCTAAAATCAGATTCTCCTAAGTCTAGTCCCCGGCTGTTTCCTCTTCACAGCTGAACAAGATGAGACTGCCAGATTTAAGAAAATGCATATTTTGCCTCTATCCTGGCTCTAGATCTATTTGTATGATTGTCTTGGTAAGGGGTCTCCAGGAAAATTCTCTTTTGGGGGTTGGAGTTTCCCAAGCAAATCCTATTTTGAATTGAAATTTTCTTACTGTGCTTTCCAGATTGTCTTGTACATTTTCTAAAACCTGTGGTCCATAAATATAGAGCTGGCGGATGTCACTGGATTTTAGTATAGCAGTTTGAATGTGGTGCCAATGCTATGTATGAAATATAAGGATGTTATTGGATTTGTACTATCTATGTTTAAAAGGCTGGTGGGTGACTTTAGGCTGGAATGCCTAATTACTCTTGAGAAGGGTCAGAACTACACTTCGTGGTTCTCCAAAAAAGAGATGATGCAGACGCTGACTGACTGAATGTCTGTAGCTACAAGTCATGCACCCCTATGTGAGTTACTACCCCTGAGCTGACTGAAATCCACGTACAAGTGCTGTTCATCCACTGGCTGAACCTGGGGGCAACACATTTCCTTGAAGGCTCACGGACTGTCAAGAGACCCTCCCCCTCACTGTACTGGGAGTAGTGAGAAGCAATAAGATAACTCATTAATCCTTTCTTTGATTTAAGAGTCTCCTGAGAGGTGGATGAAAGCTAGCATGCTTTGTTTATACCTTGAGACTCACCTAAAAAATAAAGAATCCATTCTGGTTCCACCCCAGAACTCCCATTCTCCTATTTATAAATGGCAGGAAGTACTTTCAGGACTTGTGTTTATTTCTAGCAGGCACAAATCAATACAGCTGTTCTCTACTGAGGTCATAACTTCTCCATTTTGTGTGAAAACTCTAATTCCTAACATGTATTGAAACTACTGTGTTCATTGTACTTGTCTCTGACCATGATACATGGGAGCTTCCACAGCCTCAGAGAATCCACTACCTTCTCCAAGCCCCCCATCCACCTTCTTGCTTAAATATTTTTAGGAATTGCTGCTTCTGAATAGATCTTAAAAAAAAAAAAAAGTAATAGAGGTGGAGCAGAGCAAAAGTATATGAAATGTTCTGGCATTCAGGGGAGAGATAAACAAACAAAACAAGTATACAAATAAACACTGCAATTTTAGGTAGTGGGAAAAAATAAAGCAGAAACAGGGGTAGAGAGAGATGAAGGATAGTGATAATGTAGCACCACTTTTGATGATGTCATTTGTGCCAAAAGAGTGATGGAGTCAGCAAAATTATCTGAGGGAAGACTTTGAACTTTCCTTTATGTGTGATGGAAAGTCATCGAACTATTTTTAAAGGATCATCCAGACTCCTGAAGAGATGTTTTTGAAAAGCAGAAAGCCTGGTTAGGAGGCCATTGGAATCACTGCAAAATCCAGGTGATTTTGATGATGATGAACATATGAATTAAAGCAATAGCAATGAAGGTGGTAAGAAGCAGCTGAATTCTAGGTATATTCAAAGCAGTGCCAATAGGACTAGTTGATGGATTTCATGTGAGATGAGATGAGAGATGAAAGAATGTAGCAAGCATAATGCCCAGATTTGATACCTGAAGACCTCTATGAATTTTCGTTCCATTTCCTAAGGGAAAAAAAATTGAGGGAGGGTTAGTGGGTGTGCATAGAGGATTCTGTTTTAGGTATTTAAATTAAAGGATACTTTTTAGACACTGAAGGAGCAGTGTTAAGTAGGAAATTAAATACAAACACCTAGAGATCAACAGAAAGGTCAAGGATAGATATAATAAATTGGACATTTGAATTTAAGTAGATTATCTTTAAAGCCAAGAGACCAGAGGAGATCATGTAGGGATGAATCTAAGAGATCAGAACACAGGCCTTTCCAACACATGATGGTCAGAAAGAGAAGCCAGAAAAAAAAAAGATTAATTTGTGGAATGTTAGGAGTGTGTGTGTGTGTGTGTGTGTGTGTGTGCACATGCTTTGATGTTATTTCATTGATAGATGTTGCAGATATCCAAGAGATATATAGATGTATGGGTATCCATTCAGATTTCTTTACACACTGGAATTATTCTGTGTCTTTTGAATCATATTTATCAGAGACTTATCAATTTTCTTTTCTTCAAATAACCAGCTCTTAATTTTATGTTTAATTTATACCAGTTATTTTCCATATTATTAATTTATGCTTTTATATTATTTTCCTATTCTGCTTTAGATTAATACTTTGTTCTACTCTAGAATTTTAAAGTATAAGTTTCTTCATTAATATCATTTTTTAATTTCTTCTTATTAAAGACTTTTAAATGAGTACATTTTCTCTAAACTCTGTTTTGGCCACATCTCAATAAGTCTGCTATGCAGACTTGTGTTTATTATAACTCTAAAATAGATTTTTATTGAATTATTAATTTTTCCTAAGTCAATTTTTACTTATAAAAAGTGTTTTTAATATCCCAAGAAATTAAGCAATTTGTTAGTATTTTCATTATTTATTTTTTCTTTAAATGTGTTATGATTAGAGAATGTGCTGGGAAGAATTCTTTCTATTAGATTGGTGGTTGGTATTTTTAAAATACCTTTATGGCCTATTTATGGTTTTTTTTTTTTGGTGACAGCTATACACAGATATGTTTTTAAATTCTCTCATTAAATTTCCCAATAATTTGTTAAAATTGTCAAATAAAGCCCAAGGCGGCCCTAGACTTACTGACTAACACCACAAGACCAAACGCTGCCCACAACAGGAAAAAAAGCTATCTGCAGATGACTGGACTGAAGTAAAAGGTGGCTCAGCCACAGTAGCAGAGTTAAAGCAGAGAGACAGAGAAAGAGAGAGAGAGAGAACAGTTACACACAAGGGAAACCCCATGAGGCTATCAGCTGATTTTTCAGCAGAAACTTTGCAGGCCCAAAGGGAGTGGCATGATATATTCAAAGTGCTAGAAGGAAAAAATCTACAGCCAAGAGTACTCTATACAGCAGGACTATCATTCAGAATAGAAGCAGAGATAAAGAATTTCCCAAACAAATGTTAAAGGAATTCAAGACCACAAAACTGCCCCTACAAGAAATGTTAAAGAGGACCCTTTGAATGGAAAAGAAAGATCACAAGTTAAAGTAAGAAAAACAGGAAGCACAAAAGTAGCAAAAATAAATGTGTTTGCAAAACTCAGTCAAGGGGCTTATGAAACAAAAGGATATAAAGTATGATATTATATACCTTAAACATGGGAGAGGAGAGAGGTAAAGAATGGTTCAAACTTAAGCAACTATGAACTTAACATAGACTGCTGTTATGTAGAAGATGCTATATACAAACCTAATGGTTACCAAATGGTAACCACAAATCAAAAACTAGTAATAAATATGCAAAAAATAAAGATAAAGGAATTCAAATATATCACTAAAGAAAGCCAACTAATTTTGAGTGAGGAGAGCAAAGATAGAAAGGAACAGAGATGAACTACAAAAATGACCATAAAACAAGTAACAAAATGGCAATAAGTACATACCTATCAATAATTACTTTGAATGCAAATGGACTATATATTCCAATAAAAAGATATAGGATGAGAGAATGGATAAAATAATAAGACCTATTATATGCTGCATACCAGAGACTCATTTCAGACATAAAGACACATGCAAAAAAACTGAAAGTGAAGAAATGGAGAAACATTTACATATAAATGGAAGTGAAAAAAAGCTGAGGTAGCAATATTTATATCAGACAAAATAGACTTTGAAACAAAGACTGTAAAGAGAGACAAGGAAGGACACTGTATAATCATAAACATAATAATCCAATAAGAAGATGTAAATTGTTAATATTTATGCTCTTCATATGGAATCTCCCAAATACATAAATCAGCTATTAACAAACATACATGATGTGATCGATAGTAATACAATAATAGTAAGAGACTTTAACACCCTACTTACATCAATAGATTGATCATCCAAACAGAAAATTGACAAGAAAAGAGTGGCTTTGAATGACACATTGGACCAGATGGATCTAATAGATATATTCAGAACATTCCATCCTAAAACAGCAGAATACACATTCTTCTCAAGAGTACATGAAACATTCTCCCAAGCAGATCACTTGTTAGACCATAAAACAAGTCTCAACAAATGTAAAAAGACAGAAGTGATACCATGTATCTTTTCCAACCACAGTGCCATGAAACTAGAAATCAAATACACAAGAAAACAAATCTGGAAAGACCACAAATACATGGAGGTTAATAACACGCTACTAAACAATGAGTGGGTTAACCAAGAAATCAAAGAGGAAATCAAAAAATACACGGAGACAAACAAAAATGGAAACACAACAGTTCAAAAATCTTTGGGATGCAGTAAAAGCTGCTTTAAGAGGGAAGTTATTAGCAAAATTTTCTTCCATTCTGTCAGTTGACTTTTAGTTTTGTTGATTGTTTCCTTCACTGTGCAGAAGCTTTTTATCTTGATGAGGTCCCAACAATTCATTTTTGGTTTTATTTCCCTTGCCTCCAGAGGCATGTCAAGTAAGAAGTTGTTGTGGCCGAGGTCAAAGAGGTTGTTGCCTGTTTCCTTCCCTAGGATTTTGATGGTCTCACATTTAGGTTTTTCCTCCATTTTGAACTTGTTTTTTTGTATGCTATGAGAAAGTGGTCCAGTTTCATTCTGCATGTTGCTGTCCAGTTCTTCCAGCACCATTTGCTAAAAAGACTGTCTTTTTTTCCATTGGATACTCTTTCCTGCTTTGTCAAAGATTAGTTGGCCATACATTTGTGGGTCAATTTCTGGGTTCCTATTGTATTCCATTGGTCTATGTGTCTGGGTTGTTTTTGATTTTGTTTGTTTGTTTTTTGCCAACACCATGTTGTCTTGATGATTACAGCCTTGTAGTACAGGCTAAAGTCCAGAATTGTAGTGCCTCCAGCTTTAGTTTTCTTTTTTGACACTACTTTGGCTATTCGGGGGTCTTTTGTGGTTCCATACAAATTTTAGGATTCCTTGTTCTATCTCTGAGAAGAATGCTGGTGCTATTTTGATTGGGATTTCATTGAATGTGCAGATTACTTTGGGTAGTATCAACATTTAACAATATTTGTTCTTCCAATCATGAGCATGGAGTGTTTTTGCATTTCTTTGTCTTTTTCAATTACTTTCATGAGCTTTCTATAGTTTTCAGAGTACAGATCTTTTACCTCTTTGGTTAGGTTTATTCCTAGGTATTTTATGGTTCTTGGTGCAGGTGTAAATGGGATCAATTCCTTGATATCTTTTTCTGTTGCTTCATTATTGGTGTATAGAAATGCAACCAATTCCTGTACATTGATTTTATAACTTGTGACTTTGCTGAATTCATATATCAGTGCTAGCAGTTTTTTAGTGGAGTATTTCGGGTTTTTGAGTTCTGTATTATTTTTGCTCTAATCTTTATTATTTCCCTTCTTCTGCTGGCTTTGGGCTTTCTTTGTTCCTCTGTTTCTAGTTCCTTTGGGTATGACTTAGGTTCTGTATTTTGGATCTTTCTTCTTAATATAGGCCTGGATTGCAATGTATTTTCCTTTTAGGACTGCTTTTGCTACATCCCAAAGGGTTTGGACTGTTGTGTTTTCATTTTCATTTGCTTCCATATATTTTTAAATTTCTTCTTTAATTCCCTGGTTGACCCATTCATTGTTTAGTAGGATGTTCTTCAAATTCCATGTATTTGGAGGCTTTCCAAAATTTTTCTTGTGGTTGATTTCAAGTTTCATAGCATTGTGATCTGGAGATATGCATAGTATGATCTCAACCCTTTTATATTTGTTGAGGGCTGTTTTGTTAACCAGTATGTGATTTGTTTTGGAGAATGTGTATTCTGCTGTTTTTGGATGAAAAGTTCTGAATATATCTGTTAAGTCCATCTGGTCCAGTGTATTATTCAAGGCCATTTTTTCCTTATTGATTTTCTGTCTAGATGATCTGTCCAATGCTATAAGTGGAGTATTAAAGTCACCTATAATTACAGTATTATCATCAATAAGTTTGCCTGTGTTTGTGATTAACTGATTTATATATTTCAGTGTTCTCACATTGGGAGCATAAGCATTCACAGTTGTTGGCTGTTCTTGATGGACAGACCCCTTTATTATGATATAATGCCCTTCTTTATCTCTTCTTGCAGTCTTTGATTTAAAATCTAATTTGTCTGACATAAGTATGGCTGCTCCAGCTTTCTTTTGACATCCGGCAGCATGATGGATGGTTCTCCATCCCCTCACTTTCTATCTCAGGTCTAAAATGAGTCTCTTATAGGCAGCATATAGATGGATCTTGTTTTTTATCCATTCTGATACATTATCTCTTTTGATTGGGGCATTTAGTCAATTTACATTCAGAATGATTATTGAAAGATATGGATTTAGTGTCATTGTGTTATCTGTAGGTTTCATGCTTGTGGTAGTGTCTCTGGTTCTTTGTAGTCTTTGCTGCTTTTCACTCAGAGAGTCCTCCTTAGGATTTCCTGCAGGGCTGGTTTTGTGGTCATAAACTTCTTTAGTTTTTGTTTATCTGGGAAAGCCTTTATCTCTCCTTCTATTTCGAATGACAGCCTTGTTGGATAAAGGATTCTTGGCTGCATATTTTTCCTGTTCAGCACATTGAATATGTCCTGCCGCTCCCTGCTGGTCTGCCAAGTGGACAGGTCTGTCTCTACCCTTATGTGTCTTCCCTTGTAGGTTAAGGCCCGTTTGTCCCTGCTGCTTTCAGAATTCTCTATTTTTGTATATTACCAGTTTTGCTATGATATTTCATGGTGTTGATTTTGAAGGGAGTTCTCTGTGCCTCTTGGAGTTGGATGTCTGCTTCCTTTCCCAGATTAGAGAAGTTCAAATAAGCCTTTTACTCCTTTCTTACTCTTTTCTTTATCTGGAACTCCTATAATATGGATATTATTATGTTTCATTGAATCACTTAGGTCTCTAATTCCCCCCTCATGATCTAGTACTTTCCTATCCCTCTTTTTCTTGGCTTCATCATCTTCCATAATTTTATCTTCTATTTCACCTATTCTCCCCTCCACTTCTTCCATCCTTGCTGTCACTGTATCTAGTTTATTTTGCATCTCATTACAGCATGTCCTTTTTTTAAACATTTATTTATTTTTGAGAGAGAGAGGGTGAGACAGAGCATGAGCAGGGGAGGGGCAGAGAGAGAGGGAGACACAGAATTCAAAGCTGGCTCCAGGCTCTGAACTGTCAGCACAAAGCCTGATGCAGGACTTGAACTCACCAAACATGAGATCATAACCTGAGCTGAAGTCAGACGCTTAACTGACTGAGCCACCCAGGCTCCCCTCATTTACAACATTTTGCTCTCTTTTTCTTCTTAATGTTTACTTTTTGAAAGAGAGGGAGACAGAGCATGAGTGGGGGAGGGGCACAGAGAGAGAGACAGACAGACAAAATCTGAAACAGGCTCCAAACTCTGAGCTGTCAATACAGAGCCCGATGTGGTGCTTAAACTCATGGACCATGAGATCATGACCTGAGCCAAAGTCGGAAGCTTAGCTGACTGAGCCACCCAGGCGCCCCTCCTTTACAGCATTTCTTAATTCATTGTAAGTATTTCTTAGGTCCTTGATCTCTGCAGCAATAGATTTTTCTGCTGTCTACTATGCTTTTTTCAAGCCCACCTATTAGTCTTATGACTATTATTCTAAATTCATATTCAGATACATTGTTTGTATCTCTTTTGAGCAATTTTCTGGCTGTCATTTCTTACTGAAATTTCTTTTGAGGAGAATTCTTCCATTTTGTCATTTTGGCTAGTTTTCTGTATTTTACATATTTTAATAGCTTGTTATGTGTCCTGCACCTGTAAGTACTACTATATTAACAGGGGGTCATACACGGTCCAGGGCCTGGCACTTCAGGAAATGTTTTTGGAGTGTGTTGAATGTACTCTCTTGTTGTGACTCTGGTTGCTTTATCTCCCTACTCGTAGTGGTGATTTCAACCTTCCACCAAGTGTGCTTTGATTTGTTCATTGAAGTAACCCTAGAAAAAGTGAAAAAGGGGGAGGGTGGAAGAAGCCTTATCCCATAAAAAGAGAGAAGTGACAGGGGCAGGAAAAAAAGACCAGGCAGAGAATCAAAGAAACTATAGGACTTAATCCAGAGAGAGCAAGAGGAAAGTAAAGCAGAGAGAGATACAGAAAAGGTGTAAAAAGAATGGAGTCAAAATGCTGAATTAAACAACCAACCAGAACAGAGAAAGAAAGAAAGAAAGAAAGAAAGAAAGAAAGAAAGAAAGAAAGAAAGAAAGAAAGAAGGAAAAGAAGGAAGGAAAGAAAGAAGGAGAGAAAGAAAGAAGGAAAGAAAAGAGAAAGAAAGAAAAGAGAAAGAAAGAAAAGAAAATATATTTTTTCTTATATAACATATAAGATAATATATAATATATATCTTACATTTTATATATAATGTATATAATATATATAATAAGAATTAAACAAAAATCAAATCAGAAAATGCAAAACCACAAGACTGTTGTCTGTTGGTGCCTGGGACCAGTGGCTGTGCTGGTCTGGAGGAGACACCATCTGATTTGGTCAGTGTCAATCTCACTCTAGTAGATAAGCAGTGAGGATAAGCAGATGGGTGGGATTTGGTGTAAGCAGGTCCCACCTCCACTGGGTGCTACTGTTCTGTTCCCTGAGGTCTCACTGTGTGCTTGATGGGGAGGAAAATGGTGACACCTCAATGTCTCCTCCCCAGACCAGGTGTCTCAAACCATGCTGTTCAGGCAAACGTTACAAGGCAGGGAGGGCAGCCTGGTTTTTCTTGCTCATAGTCTCCTGCACCTCCAAGGCACTGGGCTGGGATTCAAAACCTGGCTTCTTAAAGGATCCTACTCCCCACAGACCTGGTTCTGGAAGAGTGCTACTCTGCCCAGTCGAAAAAGGGCCTCTGGCTGGCCTCTGGCCCCTGCAGGGTCTTTTCTCCATCGAGGGGCAATATACTCTCTTCCCACAGTACTGAAGGGAGAGGCTGCTCTCCCTCAGTGTGCTCCCAAGACCACTACCAAGCTCCAGGGCTGGCTTCCCTCCCCACAAGGCGCGCATACACGGCTGGCTCCAGTCCAGAGAAAGTCATACAATCCTGAACACTCTCATCTTTATTCCAAGGGCTGTTTGCAAGGTAGAAACTGGCTCTGTCTGTATTTTTTCCCCCAGTCCATGGTCTGAAGAGGTTTTTCTCTTGTCCAAATACAATCCCACACTTCCACAGCCTCCCTTTTTCTTCCTTTTGTCTTTCCACTGAAGGGATACCCTCCCATCTGTGCCTACACCACCCATTTTATGTCTCCCAATTGGCAAACACACACCTCTGTCCCACCAAGCTGTCTCTGTACACCCATGGAGATGTTTCTGTCACTCTGTAGCCTGGATTCCTGGAATTCCAAGTGTTCTGACCTCAGTACTGCTGTGTTTGAGGGATGAGGGAAATTCTGGTTCCCCTACATCTCTGCCCTCTTGAATCTCCAACCACAACATTTTTTTTACATATGTCTCCTGAGGCAAGGGAAACAAAAGTGAAAATAAACTATTGAGACTACATCCAAATAAATGCCTCTGCACAGCATAGGAAACTATCAAAAAAACTAAAAGACAACCTACTGAATGGGAGAAAATATTTGCAAATGACATGTCTGATAAGGGGTTATTTAAAAAAATTTTTAATGTCTATTTATTTTTTGAAAGAGACAGACAGACAGAATGTGGGTAGAGTAAGGGCAGAAAGGGAGACACAGAATCCAAAACAGGCTTCAGGCTCTGAGCTGTCAGCACAGAACCCAACTTGGGGCTCAAATTCATGAATTGTGAGATCATGACCTGAGCTGAAGTCACACACTTACCAACTGAGTCACCCAGGCACCCCAATAAGGGGTTATTTTTAAGAAACTTCTACAATCTGACACACAAAAAAACCAAATAATTCATTTAAAAATGAGCAGAAGATATGAAGAGATATTTCTCCAAAGATGACATACAGATGGCCAATGGTCACATGAATAGGATGCTCAACATCACTCATCAGCAGAGAAAGGTAAATAAAAATTACAATATCACCTCACACTTATCAGAATGGCTAAAATAAAAAACACAAGAAACCAGTGTTGACGAGGATATGAAGAAACACGAACTGCCATATGATTCAGTAATTGCACTACTGAGTATTTACCCAAAGAACTCAAGAACATTAATTTGAAAGGATATATGCATCCCTATGTTCACTGCAGCATTATTTACAATAGCCAAATTATGGAAGCAGATCAAGTGTCCATTTATAGATGAATGGATAAAAAAGATGTGATATGGGGTACCTGGGTGGCTCAGCAAGCAAAGGATCCAACTCTTAATCTCAGTTCAGGTTATGATCTCACGACTTGTGAGATCAAGTCCTGCATCAGGCTTCACACTACTCTAAGTAGAGCCTGTTGGAATTCTCTGTCCCTCTTTCTCTCCCCACCCCCACCTTTCTCTCAAAATAAACAAACACTTTAAAAAAGAAGAAGAAGAAAAAAGACAAGACAAGAAAAGAAAAGAAACACTAGGGAGATAATATGGGAAAGGAACCAGAGAAGTCTGGGAGAGTCATCAGGTACAATGCAAATCTGACCTGCAGTGGAGGAAAGAGAGAGAGAAGGTGGGCGGAAACATTTTAGACTGCTGCGTGGCCTCAGGATGCTTGGAAAATCATCGAGGAGTCCCCAAGCTGAAGTTTCAGTCAGAGGAATCCCTTGTCTCCAGGAATGGGTGTGCCCATGGGTGCCAGAGCCTGCCACAATGGTAGACACAACAACCCAGCAGCTGGAGCTGCTCTCAATGTACTGGTCAGAGTTCTGATGGCTGCCATACTCTCCATCATTACAAACAACTTTTCATTAATATGTATGAGTGTCACACTGTTTGATTGAATGTAAAATTGTTAAAGTGGTCTTTTTCCACATGAAAAGATGCTCAACTTCACTCATCACCAGGAAAATACAAATCAAAACCACACTAAGATACCACCTCACACCAGTCAGAGTGGCTAAAATTAACAACTCAGGAAACAACAGATGTTGCCGAGGTTGTGGAGAAAGGGGACTGCTCTTGCATTGTTGGTGGATATGCAAACTGACGCAGCCGCTCTGGAAAACAGTGTGGAGATTCCTCAAAAAACTGAAAATAGAACTACCCTATGATCCAGCAATAGCACTATCAGGAATTTATCCAAAGTATACAGGAGTGCTGATTCATAGGGGCACATTTACCCCAATGTTTATAGCAGTCCTTTCAACAATAGCCAAATTATGGAAAGAGCCTAAATGTCCATCAACTGATGAATAGATAAAGAAGATGTGGTTTTTATATACAATGGAGGGGCACCTGGGTGGCTCAGTCAGTTAAGCATCCAACTTTGGCTCAGGTCATGATCTCGCAGTCTGTGAGTTCGAGCCCCGCGTCCAGCTCTGTGCTGACAGCTCAGAGCCTGGCACCTACTTCGGATTCTGTGTTTCCCTCTCTCTCTCTACCCCTCCCGTGCTCACACTCTGTCTCTGTCTTTCTCAAAAATAAATAACATTAAAAAATTTTTTTTAAAGAAGTCTACTTTATATATACAATGGAATACTGCTTGGCAATAAGAAAGAATGAAATCATTCAATTTGCAGCAAAGTGGATGGATCTGGAAGGTATTATGTTAAGTAAAATAAGTCAGTCAGAAAAAGACAGATATCATATGTTTTCTCTCATATGTGGATCTTGAGAAACTTAACAGAAGACCATAGGGGAAGGGAAGAGGGGAAAAGTAGTTACAAACAGAGAGGGAGGGAGGCAAACCATAAGAGACTCTTAAATACAGAGAACAAACCGAGGATTGATGGGGGGGAGGAGGGGAGAGAGGGGAAAATGGGTGATGGGCATTGAGGAGGACACTCATTGGGATGAGCACTGGGTGTTGTATGTAAGCGATGAACCACAGGAATCTACCCCAAACAACCAAGAGCACACTTTACACACTGTATGTTAGCCAATTTGACAATATATTAAAAAATAATAAATAAAGTGGTCTTTTTCATTGTGCCCTATCATTATCTTATGTAGTGACTATTATAATTAATAACTTACACATTGTCTTCTATTATATTGACTATCATTTATACTTCCTCTATAATTTAGTAGTATCTCAGCTCTTCTTCTACTTTTAAACTATAAATTGGTTTTATTTTTAAATATAGAATGAGACCATTTTTTTCTTTTTTGAGAGGTGAATTTTATCTTTTTGAGAATCTCTGAAATCTACTCTAGTGAATTTTCTCTCTCCTGTACTTGTTATTCTGTTTTTCTTTGACAACTATGCCTTTTCATACATAGACTGCATTTACATGTACTATTTTTCTAAAATGGGTTGAAGATTTTATTTGGGAAGAAGTTTTACTGAACTCAATTCTAGAAGGTTAACTAACATTCTTATCTCTATTTACATTAAACATCGAGAATAGAAACTTTGGACTCCTTTCTCTGAAACGAAGTTTTGCACTAATTATTCATGTCTGAATATGTGTTTTGTTCATTCTCTTTCTTGATTTCATGGATGGTTTTGAGCCCAGGATTACATTGATCATGAGGGTCATGAATTTTCAATTAAATCTTTTCAGCATCATCTTCCTACACAGTAAGCTGCTAAAAATGACTTTTAAATTATACTTGGAGATGAGATGTGGGGCCAAAGGAATGTCTCTAAGGACTTTGAACTTGTAAAATATCATTCTACTTTTTGTTTTCCAACTGATTGATCACTCAACCAGAAAAAAAATGGTTTTGGAAGAATAGATATTCTTTAAGAATTTATAAATCCTTCCCTCTTCCGGGATTTTATGATTTAGCTTCTAGAAGTTGTAGCCATCCTAATCTGTAATCTTTTCAATATTATTGGTTCCTTTTTGGATTCATATGTCATCATTATGCTGCCATTGAAATGAAGGTGAGAGCAAATAAACGTGTTAGTTTGTTCATCCCTTTTCTTTCTGTTATTAGCCAGTATGTTTTGGATTGTGAAGGACAGAAGCCCAACTTGAACTTAGTCAGAAAAGGAGACTTGTTTCTCCATGTGGTCACAAGAAGGGAAGGAGGGCAGGCGTATGACTGTGGTAACTTCCGCTCCATCTCTCATGACGGCTTCTAAGATTGGCTCCACGATCTCCAGCAAATTGGCTTTCTCCACATGGGTAGTGGCAACTCCAGAGATGTGTGTTCCTTAATTCTCACCACCGAGGAAGGAATGACTCTCCTTCTCCTCTAAGTCCAGTGTGAAAAATGCCAAGAAAGGACTGTGATTGGTCTTGCCTGGGTCAGGGAGATACCTATATCATCAGTTATAAATGGGCTGAGGTGGTGGTCTTTAAGTGATGGGCTGAGCTGGGTGGAGTAGGTGCTTGTATTTAGTCCTCTCACTTGTGGTCAAGAACATAGAGTTGAAAGGAAAATTGCATATTCTTTAAGCCAAATGTTTGCAAAAGGGAAAGAAAGAAGCACTTTCCAAAAGGAGAGGGTGCTGCTGCAGAGAAGAGAGGGAGGAATTCTAGGCAAATGAAATAATCCCTATTCATGACAATAACTTTTGCTAATTTTTTAATGTTTTATTTATTTCGGAGAGAGAGAGAGAGAGAGAGACAGCATGAGCAGGGGAGGGTTAGAGAGAGAGGGAGATACAGAATCTGAAACAGGCTCCAGGCTCTGAGCTGGGTGTCAGCACAAAGCCCAATGTGGGGCTTGAACCCACAAACCATGAGATCAGGACCTGAGTTGAAGTCGGAGGCTTAACCAACTGAGCCACACAGGCACCCCTACTTTTGCTAATTTGAAACCACCTATTCAGGAATTCTCTATAGGAATTCCTACAAAGGAATTAAATCCAAGTCATATTATTTTACACCATTCTCAAGTTCAGTCATTGTTATTACTTTATTTTGGTCCAAATAAATATAGGACTATGTAGGGTTTCATTTCCTAGTCTAGCCAATCAGCTGGGCTTTTCAGGGTAAACAATAGTTTTTAGACATTAAAAAATAATTCTTAACACACCAAATAAGATAAATAGTGTCAAGTAAATTGTGAATTTCTGACCAGGGCCCATTCCCCCAAATCCATGGTCAACTATATAACAGTTTGTGTTTGTCTTTCTAAGCCTTTCTCCAACCATATCCTAACACACACATGCACGTGTGGCCCACAACACACAGAAATTCCTTGAAGCAAAATATATAATAATGTTTCACAATTTGCCTTTTTATTTATTTTAAAATATTCAAGTTTATACATTAGTATTCCCTCCTGTTTAATGACTACATCATATTCCATCTTGTGGATATACATTGTTTAATCATTCCCTTTTTAGTGGGCATTGAAGTTGCTCTGGCTTTGTTATTTCTAATTGCTTCTAGCTTTGTTATTTGCTATGTACATCTCCCACAGGGCTATACATATTCTTGCATACATATCTCTGTACCCTGGTGTGGGTATATCTAGAGAAACAATTCCTAGAAATGGATAGCTGGGTCAAAGAGTATGCCAGCAATATTCTTAATTACTCTGTTGGTTAATCATTAAGTTACTGTCCCTTTCATTCCAATCTGTCCTAGGTTAATAACTGTTATGATTCCTCTCATTTCTTTACTAATAAATATTTTCTATTCTTTACATTTTGATAATGATTTTTGAAGTCATTCTATTACAGAAAAATTAGAAATTTCTTCTGGGCCCTTATGAAATTCTTTTATTGTGCTAGATTACTTTTCTTGCCTCACATTTTCCATATCTACTGTCAGTTTTAGATACTGATGTTTTCATTTGTAGAGGCTTTATACAGGAATTTTACTGTGTTCATTAGATAAAGGAATCGCTGACCAATTATTCTGCCATTTTCGATGATGTCTCCAGTTAAGTGCTTTTAAAAATACACTCTAAAACACCACCTATCTGAAATATATCATTTTATTTTCCAGAAAACCTAAGACTCTTTATTATAAAAAAGATTTTCTATTTCACTTAAACATTAGGGATAGGGGCACCTGGATGGCTCAGCTAGTTAAGCATTGGACTTCGGTTCGGATCATGATCTCATGGTTCGTTAGTTCAAGCCCCGCATCGGGCTCTGTGTTGACAGCTCAAAGCCGGGAGCCTGCTTCCGATTCTGTGTCTTCTTCTCTCTCTGCCCCTTCCCCCACTCACACTCTGTCTCTCTCTTCTCTCAAAAAAGAATAAACGTTAAAAAAAATTTTTTAATAAACATTAGGGATAAAAATGAGTCTCAACATATCCTCCTGAGCATACCTGACTGTGATTTTGGTCCCTCAAGACCACTGTTAGGGTGTCATGGTCATAGGGATATAATCTGCGAGTTTGTGCCCGCACTAACTCTTCTATAAAGAGTTAACCACTTTATCAAGCTTAATATAATTGCCTCCAATAAATAAATAAATAGATTAAAGGAAGTCTGATGAAGTTCCAGTGAGAAAAATGCCTCGGCTTTATTTTGTACATGGACTTTGGGACATCTATTTTGCCTGCTTGGTGGCTTATTTTGCTATTTCCTAATCCTAGTCAGATTCTGGAAAGGTGAAGTGATTCTAAGATATTTTTCTGAATCTTTTTTTAATGTTTTATTTATTTCTGAGAGAGAGGAGACAGCATAAGCAGGGGAGGGTTAGAGAGAGAGGAAGACAGAATCCGAAACAGGCTCCAGGCTCTGAGCTGGCTGTCAACACAGAGCCCAATGCAGAGCTCGAACCCATGAACCATGAGATCATGACCTGAGCCAAAGTCGGATGCTTAGCTGACTGAGACACCCAGGCGACCCAGAGGTGAAGTGATTCTATAGTTTAATTTTGGATGAACAATATCTTACTGTATATATTAATTTAGAGAACTAGGATTATAGAGTATCTCAAACACAGACTTTGTTTTAAAAATCCCAGAATATCAAAGGAAGATACAACCATACTCAAATATTAAAGCAAGAAAACATAGTATACACACATGATTTAAAAATTTAAAGACACTTTAAAACATTTTTCTTCCCATCTGTCCCCCAGCCACCTGACTCCCCCTCCCCAAAGACAACCAATGTTATCAGTGTTCTAGTGTAAGTTTATAGAGGTATTTTAACCATATATATGCAAATTCACACAAAAACATTTTTCTCTTTTTGTGCAAATGGCAGTGTATTAAACAAATGTCCTACACCTGGTAAAATATTTTGCAGATCATTATAAATCCATACACAAGGGATCACTCTTTTTCCTTTTCTTTTTTTGGTGGCTCCAGATTATTCTACCATATTGATGTGCCATTGTTTATTTTACTGTTTCCCCACTGATCAATATTTAAGTTGTTTTCAATCTGTTGCTTTTACAACCTATGATGCATTTTAATAACCAAATAAATACATTATATCCCTGTGCCAGAATATCTAAATGAAAATTTCTAGAGGAGAAATTTGCTAAGGCACATATTTGATAGATACCAGGAAACTGCCCTTTATGCAGGTTATTTCATTTTATGCTGTTTCCCCACAGTGTGTTATAAAACTTTTTTTTAATGTTTCATTTATTTCTGAGAGAGAGAGTCAGAGACAGCATGAGCAGGGGAGGGTCAGAGAGAGAGGGAGATACAGACTCTGAAACAGCCTCCAGGCTCTGAGCTGGCTGTCAGCACAGAGCCCAATGTGGGGCTCGAACCCACAATCCATGAGATCATGACCTGAGCCGAAGTTGGATGCTTAACCGACTGAGCCACCCAGGCGCCCCTAAAACTTCTTGGTACTTGTAAATTTAATAAGTGGAAATGGTATCTAAAAGTTGTTTTAATGTGCATTGATTTCCTTATAAGTGAAGATGATGATATTCTCCTATGTTCTTATCTTTTACCCATATTTTCTGTTGGGTTATTATACTTCTTTATTGATTTGTAGAAGCTCTATATACACTACACAAATCAATCTTTCGTGATATGCATCCCAGATATGTTTCTCAGTTCATCATTTCTCTATTTACTTTGTTTCCGGTGGTATCAACCACACTGGCTTTTTAAAAAAATTGTTAATCACATCAAACTTGTCAATCTTTTTTTTTTTTTATTTCTGTGTTTATGCCATACTTAGGAAGGTCTTATCTATTCCTCTACACATTCTTTTATTTTATATTTAAATTTATGGTTTAATTTTTACAATTATACTTTTGGCTCACTTAAAATTTATCCTGGTGTGATACATGCAGGAATGGATTCACCTTAATTTTTTCTCTAGATGGTCACCTAGTTGTTTCCCTACATGTCGAATAAACCACCTTTCCCAAATGACAATACTTGGGCATCTTAATTATAGGTATATAATCTATCGTACAGAGCTAGTTTTTCCTTGCTCTTCTCTTTCAGAATGTTTTGGCTATTTTTTTCTTGCTTATTTCCCATATACAAACTTTAATCAGCTTGTCTAGCTAAAGAAAGATTGATATCTTTAATTGGAATTGTATGTAATTTTTATGGATAAACTTAGGAAAGAATCAATATCTTTGTACTTTTGACTCCAACTTTCCATTTGTTCACTTTTACGTTTCTCAGGAGTATCTTGAAGTTTTCTTAATGTAAATCTTAAACTTCTTAGGTTTATTCTTAGTAATATATTTCTTTATTTTTGTAGCTTTTGAAAATGGAGTCCTTTCCTCCATTACTTCTTTTAATTGGATCTTTTTGTATTTGTGAAGATTTTGATTTCTGAGTATAAATGTTGTACCCAGGCATGTTACTGAATTACTTTATGTATTTTAGTTTAATATTTTCTCAAGTTTTCCAGATACACAATCAAATTGCTTGAGATTAAGGTTAATTTTGTCTCCTCTTTTCTAATATTTTACCCCAGTATTTTTTCTCTTGTCTAATTGCATTGGCTAACATGCCATAAGTTTTAATTCATTTACTCAGACTTAGAGGGGAAAGTATATACATTTAAACTGAAGATCTGCCATTTCATGAAACACATAACCTGAGATCCATCCTTTCACCAGGAACACAGAGAAGGCTAAGCTCTAGGAAGAGGGCTTGAGAAAAAGGAAAATCTGGACAAAAGAAGTCTTGTATAAACTTGGGGCCAAGGCAAAACTCCTTTCCTAACAGACCACCTTGCCTCTAGGGAAGGCAAAGACTGATACTAATGTCTTTGCTGACCTCTTCTGGCAAGTATTAAACCAGTCAGAAGATGGCAGTTCTGATTATTTTCCCTAAGAGTTTTCCTAGACTCTCTGTCTGAAAGGATTTTTCAGTGTCCCAAAAAGTATTTTTAAATTCCATACTTTCCTTTAATCTCCCTGCCTCTTTCATTTCTTCCCTCTCTTTTATAAAACTTCCAAATTTTTAGCTGTGCTTTTCCTCCCCCAGAATGTGGCTGTTTCCACATTCTTGTATCCACAAGTATCCCTGACTGTTTCTGAACTCCAAACTCACGCAGTCCTTCAAATTGGGAAGTCCATGGTCATCTTGGTTGGAGCAGTTTCACTGGGTGATGGGTAGGAGAACCTACCTTTCTGTGGGTGAAGAATGAATGGGAAGTATGGGAGTAATAACAGTGGGTAGATAGCTCTATTTCAGGAAATTTGGTGAGATAGGTAAGAGTGAATTGTAATTCAGTGGTTAAGAAAGAAGAAAAGTATATTCATTCATTTATTTATTCACTCATTCATTCATTGTCTTGGGTGTGAGGTGACCATGCAAAGGCACCTCTTGTGTCTCTGATGGCCAGGATTGTAATTGACAGGCGGCTCCAGCTGCTGTGCCTTGAAATGCTTCCCTGTCTGCCATGCATCCCATGGCTACCCCCCACTGATGACTGCAGATGACAGGGCACCAAAGCCAGTCTGTTCCTGGGACAACATTCAGGATGACTCAGATGGTGACTTAGGCTCAAGAACAACTTGATGGCCTTGTTGAACTGTATCATGACTGTGCTACAGTGTCAGACATTGTCACTCAATCTTCTAACCTGCCCTCTCTCCTTCATAATGCTCATACCTGCATGACAATCTGATGGCCTTCCCTGACTTCCTGACCCCCAGGATTCCTCCCTTCTCCTTCATGGGCATTTTACCTAAGAAATTTCTTGGACTTCTGATCCTGCTTGGTGTCTATTTCTTGAAGAACCTAGTCTAACACAGAGTGAAATAGCCTTGGGTGGCTTGAAGGATAAGGGCGGAAGTGGAAGAATACTTGATTCCCTAACTTCTTTCCTGCAGATTCCTTTCCAGACTTTCTAGCATTTGTCTGCCTGCCAGCCACATGTCCTGCTATCTTATCACAGCTTTATTCTCAATGCTTTCATTCTCCCTGTGGGATCCCTCACCTTGTCCCAACTCTGTACTTCCCATCTAGCTTTCAACCAAAGCAAACCAAAGTCATCTAAGTAAAATTAGTCGACTCCAAGGTGGGCAGCATCACAGCATCCCATGGTTCTGCTTCTAATGAAGAAATGTTGCTCATTTTCTGATTGCCTATATAATGACATATTGAAATGTCCCTTTTCATTGTCATAGAATTTCAAAGGCCAAAGTTTAGAAAATAGGTATCAAGTACCACAAATTCTAAAGAAGTACAAGACACAACTCTGCAAGACTTACTAAAAAAAAATGGAATGGTCTTCATTTCATCCCCCAGCCAAGCTATAAAAACAAAAGACAACAGTTACTAGTGGGAAGAAGTTCAAAGGGGAAGAGTTCTGTAGTCCCTGGTCCACCTGCTCCCACACACACACCAGGCAGGTGAAGTCAGTCTCCAAAATGAAATCACCGAAGAGTCTGGAAATGCAAGAGTGGTCTGTTACCTATCCCACTGCTTGGTTGGATGCAAAACCCTACAGACCCACTGTGGTGCCACTAAAGAAGCAGCATGGTGACAAAGTTCTGGGAAGAAATAAACACCTATCCTCAGAGTTTGAGAGAGCTGGGAGAGCTTTGCATTATCACGGGTGAGGATTATAGCAAGCCTGCACTCTTATTATTGATAAGGCAAAAGGGCCAAGTAGATAACACAGAAGGTAAGAGCCATCTGAAGGTTCCTGGTCCAAGAGGGCTACCTCCTTGTACGAGGAGACCCTGGAACTGAGAGGTTCTAAGTTGAACAAGCAGTGCAGGAATTGGAGGGAAGTCACTACGTGATGTGAAATGCACATGTTCTTTCAGAGTATCTAAAGAATGCACAAGTGTGCCCAATGAGAACCCATCCCACAGAGAGCATCAGCTGGAAAGGAAAGGAGGAACAGCTCCAGGCAAGTAGAAGGACTCCAGTCCCTTTCCCCTAACCTCTTCTCTGTCCTTACACAAGAAGACTCAGGGCAGAGATGGAGAATTGGAATAGACCAGCAAGGAGGAGTGAAAGAGCAAACCATTCCTGTTCTCTGCCTGCAGGTTTCCAAGATGCAGGTCGGACATGACCAGGGGAGAAGAAAACCTTTAAGTGAGATGAACATTGAAGTTCTAATATAGACTAGGATGCATGGTTTAGGGCCTACAAACAGGTCTTCATGAACAATATGACGCTGTGTTTGCAAGAAAAGTGACTGGAAAATTGTAGGATATACCCTAAATGTCACACAGGGGGAGGAAAAGGATATCTGATGGAGCATGTTGGAGGCAAAGGTTCAAAGAAAAATAAAGCCACTTCTTATTTCTATCCCATTAAGCTAATTTAATAAGTTGGCTACACACACTTGGAAATGTCCTAATACAAAAAAGTATGTATTAAAAGGATCAGCCTAATCACTCAATTGAAGTGCACTTGGGGGCTTTCAAGGAATCCCTATATTTTATCCCTAAGTCAAAGAATTCTTCTTTAGTAAAACAAGGATCTTCTAGTACCTGGGCTTCCTCCAACTTTGAGGACAGTTTAATTGTGTGGCCCTCACATCTCACTGTAATTTCTAAGACCACTTATAGGGCTCAGACAGGGGAACAGGCAGATTCCCTCTCCTTTTAATCTCAAGAAGCTTTCCTTGTGATTTATTTTGGATACTCCAAAACCAGCCATATTAATTGCGACCTGGCCAAAGCTGTGTATATTCAGGAATACGAAATGCATACTGTTCTGTTTAATTATCATGTATAATTTAAAATATTAACTAGGTATGGTAAATTAATGGTTGCTTGGCAACCAGAGAGCTGAGATTTTGAAAGGAAGTACTCCATTACCGTTCAAATCAGAACGGCAAGATTTATTGAAACATTCTGAGTTCTGTTGAATTCTTTATGATAGAACCAATTCCTGGGACAGACAAAGGGGAAAACAAGGGAACTCACATTTTATAGCTTAGTTAATTTTAGGAGAGTAGAGAGGAAGTAAATTGCATCTCATCTCCTAGCTTGGGTTAGAACTGCCCAATTTGAGAACAAGTACTAATTAGCTGAAAGTAAAGCTCAGCTGTGACTTGGCTAAAAATGGGATCTCTTGCAAAAAATGTACTGTAAAACTGAGTGCGGTGAATCTGATTCACTTTGCATGTGAAAACTGAACTCATACTGACAAAACAACATGTGAGAAAAGAGTTTTAGAGCATTTTCAAAACTCCAAGGCATTTGGTTGGGGAAATGACCAGCTAGCTTGCCCATGATATATCCAGAAATAAAATCCAGACTGGCATTTTTGGCTCAAATTCTTTTGATGAGAGTGTCTCCAGCCAACAGTAACTTGATTGGCTAATGGTCAATCCAATAACCAAGAAAAGGATCTGGGAATAAGAACAACATTTTTTAATAAAAGAAAAAGAAGGAGGAAAACCTCTGGATGATTTGGAAGCTTTTCAAAAGTGTTTTTGGAATCCATGCAAGCTCTGGAGAAAATTTAAGCAATCGTTTTGAAGCCTTACATTAGTGGTCACTCAAAACTATTCAAATGACTGAATGATGAATTAACACATATTTTATTTTGAAAATCCTCTATATTTAACTCTTGGCTGAATTGGAAATTCTATTGGAGCAAGCAAGGTAATTTTGATTATGATATTTAAATTAATTTACCTCTTGCGATTTTCTGCATTAGCCATACAAATAAAATTTCCTATTATGTTGGAGGCTTAATAAATTGATGTAATATGTGGTCATCATGCATATGGATAATATACTCTGAAAAGAATAGAAGCTGCTGGCAAGAGATGGATGCCTTCAGAAGGGGGGCTGAATAGGTAAGGTGGGAAGGAGATTGCTTTCCATGTGCTCTTTTTGTTTTCATTTGATTTTCACTTGTTCTTACAATTTTGTACTTTTTGAACTTTATACCATATGAATTTATTAATAATTCAACAAGTAAACACACTTTAAAATAAACATTAAAATTAAATTTTAAGTGAGAAAAGAAATATGATCTAGTGGAAAGAACAGGACCTGGAATTATCGTCCAGAATTTGAATTCCATCTTGACGTGTGAGTACTTAGGACAGTGTGGGCAAGTTATTCAGCATCTCTGTATCTCCTGTTTCCTTATTCTTTTTTTTTTTTTTCTAAGAGAGAGAAAAAGACAGCGTGAGCAGGGGAGGGTCGGAGAGAGAGGGAGATACAGACTCTGAAATAGGCTCCAGGCTCTGAGCTTGCAGTCAGCACAGAGCCCGACGCGGGGCTCGAACCCACGAACCGCGAGATCATGACGCTTAACCGACTAAGCCACCCAGGCGCCCCCTGTTTCCTTATTCTTAACCTGGGGCAAAACACTTCATTTACATGGTGGTGGTGAAGATGAGGCAGCAAAATCCCCATGACAGATCTGTTACATGGTATGGGCTTCACAGACAGTGGTTACATTATCAACAGCACTCAATAAAATCATAAAAAGTTTCACATATACCACCCATAGTCCCCACAGAGACAATAAACCCAGTTAAATATGTATCTGAGAACTTGATCTTCTCAGATATAAAAGTCTGGGTTTTATAGCACTAACGGTGGCCCCAAAATTTGTCCTCAGGTCTTCAGCTCTTCTGGAGGGAATCAACATAATATTGAACCCCCTTCACTATTCTACTTTCTTCAGGCCATAGTTCAATCTAGCTCTTAACAATCAGTTCAATTCTGGTTTACAACTCATGGAAATAAATTCTGTTAATTATTCTCAGGTAATGAGCCTCTCTCTGTTCATGGATCTCCCTCAATTTCTGTAAATCTAATTTACTTCAGAAATGTCTACTATTTTGGGGTGTCTGAGTGGCTCAGTCAGTTAAGCATCTGACTCTTGATTTTGGCTCAGGTCATGATCTCAGGGCTCTGTGCTGGACGTGAAGTCTGCTTTAGATTCTCTTTCTGCCCCTCCCCCACTCATCTCTCTCTCTCTCTCTCTCTCTCTCTCTCTATCTATCTATATCTCTCTCTCTCAATAAATGAATATTTAAAAAAAGAAATGTCTAATATTTTCAAGTTTTAAAAAAGTTCCCTAACTTTTTTTCTTTTTCTCTTTCTTCCTTCTTCTCTCTCCTTTCTTTCTCTCTTTCTCCCTTCGTTCCTTTTTCTTCCTTCCTTCCTTCCTTCCTTCCTTCCTTCCTTCCTTCCTTCCTTCCTTCCTTCCTTCCTTCCTTCCTTCCTTCCTTCCTTCCTTCCTTTTCTTTTTCTTTCTTTTTTCTTCCCTTCCTTCCTTCCTTCCTTCCTTCCTTCCTTCCTTCCTTCCTTCCTTCCTTCCTTCCTTCCTTCCTTCCTTCCTTCCTTCCTTTCTCACTCAGGAAAAATGAGCATATGCTCTGGTTCTCACTTTTCCTTCTGACATCATCCCTGGAATAAGCAGTTTGTTGCCTGACAGCTCCCAGGGATCACCGCTGAATTCTTCAGAGCCGCCACTAGGTGGAGGTGTAGACACATTTCTGAGGAAGTGCACACCTGTGAGATTTGGTAATGTGGTCTCCCAAGGATCCGACTCTCGATTTTGAAGGGTAGGAGGTAATAGTAGTTGTTTATTAACATTAGTTAATTTGAAAAAATGAGGTAAATATAATGAAGATAGCTATAATCAAGCAGGAACTCTCTTAAGCAAAAGGCTTCTCCTATCACCTCGGGTCTCTAGTTAACAGCATTCAAATTCTAGTTAAGCATCTTAGACTCAAGGCATTTGCCTCTCCTCTCATTCATTTCATAACGTGTTCTTCTGTGCACTTCATATTCACACATCTGTGTAAAGTACACAGTGCCTCTTTGCACACTGTGAAGAACTTCAGGGTGCGTACTTTGTGCGTGTTATTGGCCTGCAGGACACACAACCTGGGCCAACGTGACACGGCATGGAGTCTTTCAGTTGCAGGACTCTCTTCTAAATGGTAACGAATTATGAAAACCCTCCCCTTGACACTACAAGTTATAAAATGGATTGTTTTAATATTCCTTAGTTGAGAAAATTCACACAAAACTGCAAAATCAGCAATTTTTTCCCAAAAGATGGACATTTCATTTATCAGAGCAGCAACTACCTACATTTAAACTGGCCCTGTTACTTATTCAGTGTATTGGTGATGCTGGGTGTGCACATTTATCTGCAAGCACCTTGCAGTAACCCTGGTTGAGAAGGAAGCCCCCGGGTGGTGCTTTGGCATCAGTTAGACTAGAGTTCAAATACAACTACTGTCACTTTTTAAAAAATTTTAAATGTTTATTTATTTTTGAGAGAGAGAGAGAGTGGGGGGGGGAGATAGAGAGGGAGACAGGATCTGAAGCAGGCTCTGTGCTGACAGCAGTGAGTCCAATGTGAGACTCAAACTCATGAACCGTGAGATCATGACTTGAGTCAAAGTCAGACGGTAACCTACTGAGCCACCCAGGCACCCCATGACTTCTGTCACTTTCAAGCTGTGTTTCTTAATTTCTGTGGGTCTCCTACTCTTCATCTGTAAAGTGGAGATGATAACCTTTTCTTGGCAAGGTCATTGTGAAGATTCCAAATAATGTATACAGGGTCATCAGCATGAGGTCTGGAGGTGTGTTCCCAACAATGGTGATATTTGCTGCTTAAAGTTAATTTCACTCTTAAGCAGTTTTGCTTAAGAATTTTAGAGACATTCTTTATCCTTTCCTATTGGACCCCGGGTTTTCTGTTCAATTGTCGGTGACCTGACCCAGTTGACCCAGGATTTTGCCTCTCCCACTGCACCAATGTCTGCCTCTCTGAATCTTCCCTTGGCTTCTACATGGAGTCATCCTTTCAAATAGCAAATACTTTCCTCTGTATCCAGTCAAGTCCCTTGCTACCTCTTTTCTTTTAAATGTTTATGACCTTATTTTGATATCTATTTACCATATAGTCTCCTCCTTCATCTCTCCAATTTCCTATTCAAAATTACACCAATGAATTATACTTTTATTTTAACACGAATGGAAAAAATCACCACTATAACCCACATGTAAGTAAAAAATTGGCCAACTTATCATATCACTAGATGTGGTCAATCTTTTTCTAATTCTTTTTTGTTTTTTAGTCACCCTAAATTTCTAACACCTTGCTTGTGCATACTGACTTCTTTCAACATGCTTACTTGGGTAATTCACCTCCTAGTCCAGCGAGGTCTACCAGACAGCTTACCCACTGTCTCCTGTCACACACAATATTCTAGAGTCATTGCTTCATCAACACCTCCCTCTCTTAAGATGCCCCAAATCACTGCATAACATTTTGGTTTAGTCTCCTTTTTTCTTCATGTGGCTTGACCCTCAAGGTATCCCACTTAAAGAAGCAGATCTCTCACACTTAAAAAGAACACAACGACCGTCACTAGGCTTGTCATGTAGATGTCATCTCTGTGCTGTGGACTCCAGCCTCCCTAGCCTCCTGCTCCCATCACATCTGGTCTGGTCACTGAGAGAGGGCTTAGCCTACTTTGAGTCTGTGATCCTGCCTATAGATTAATCTACAGACCCCTTCATCTAGCAACATTTATTTGTTTGTTTGGGTTTTTTTCTTTTGCATTTTACCTACATTTCTGCTTCCTGGCAAGTTCTTTCTAGGATTTGACCATGATTCTTTCCTGATTTCCCCTGATTCCTAAGTGACCTAAGCAATTTGCAGTGCTTGTTACCGTGAACCTGCCCATTCAGTACATGCTCTCTCTTGGAGCTTCAGTCCACCTTCTGCTCTTTAATTTGGCAGATCCAAGTTTAATTTCTAGCATGGACACTGATTATGTGAATTTAGACATATATTATATGCAACTTCCTCAGAGGTCAACCTTGTAATTCTCAGGGAGGTTGGATATTTGACCTGGGGTCACACAACTCAGAAATGGTAAAGACTTGAGCTTAAGCCTGGTTGTAAATTCCATGTCTCTCTATTAATCATCTTCCAAAGGCAAGAGAGAATTCAGGAGAAGAATCTGGGCTCCTGGGGAAGCTTCTCTTCTGCATTTATAGCTTCTCTAGCTGGAACGGATTTCTACTCACATCTTGGAGTATTCTGGGTGGCTCTAGGAAGGTAGCTCATTTGTAAGAGAGAAATAATATAAGCTAGCAAAAGCCAGTTATTTTCTAGAATCCAAATTCCTGAGGGGGAAGTGCCTGCTTCCAAGATGGCTTTCTGAACGTTCTTATGGTTGATTGAACACCAGCTGTGTCTTCTCTGAAACATCTATTTAACATGACTAGGAATACATGCCAATAGACTAACCTTGAAGGAAGTCAGGTCCAGTTGAAAATGAGCATAAGAACACAGGGGATTTCCCATTTTCCACCTGATAATGATAATTTTTCTTTCAAACATGATTGATTCTGAGAATCATTTCCTTATTTTACTCCTTCCTAGCTGAGTTGGAGGCTCCCCCTCTATGCTGACACGCCCCTCTTATGCATGACTCTCTGGGGGACCCTATCATATTGTGCTGTTCCCTGACTTGCCCCTCTCCCTCCTTGCACTGTGAGCTCCTTGATGGAAGAGTCTGGATCTCATCTTTGAATTCTCAGTACTTAGTATAGGACCTGATGCAGAATGAGTATTTGCAGTTTGTGTTTATAAAAGAGGGAGAGTGGGATGGGGGAGGGGGAATGGAGGGACAGAGAGAGATTGGAATTTAGAGAGGTAGAAGAGTTGAGGAAAGGAGAAGAGAGAAAGGGGGAAAATGGAGAAGAATACAGGGAGAAAAAGAGTTAAGAATAGATGAATCCAGTGAAGCCACTACAAGATATTTGGATCCAAATTCCATTAATTACCTGGCTCCCATATATTTCTCTAATAAGGTAACATTGCTGTCGCTTTATATCCCTGAATATAAGCTTCAACTCCTACTATATCCCACAGCTCTTAAAATGTCTGAATATTCCCCCTTTTTCTAGTGATGGTTATCCAAGTAAATGGTTGTAGGCTTTAGGGGCAAATCTGGGGAAATCACACTGAATATACTTTTTCTGGTATCATAGGGTCCTTCTTCTGGTACTTCACACTCTTTTATTTGATGACACTTCAGTTAAGAGCTGGTTAAAATCTGGAGACTGGGCAAAGGGATCATGACTCCATTGGAGGCACTAATATGAGCCTTCTCATTCATTCTTAATCTCTTTCAATTATGTGCCCTAAACAGTATTCTTGCTGGTTGCCCATATACCTTGCATCATGAACACCATGTTCTATTTTCTATATCCAAAGATGCAGCTCAGATTCCTCCTGTTTGCCATTTTGACCTTGCTGCCTAATAGAGAAAGTATGTGCACTTTGCATCTGACAGTTAAGAGTTGCCATGTGACCTCTGTTATTCTGGTTACCTGTATGCTTTTGCCATTAGGAAGCCCAGTTCTGTAACAACAGAACAATAGCTTCAGCTGATGTCCTCCCTAACCATATGTTTTTTATCACTTTGTTGATCAGAATATCCTCTAGGCCTCCCTCCCAAGCAACATGGTAAATTTGTGGGCTTCTCAGTCTTATATAATAGCCCCATTATACATTTCTACTTCTACAAGCCTTTTGATTCCTTCCTTATGAGGCTTCCAAGGCAACTTTTGGCACTTCTATTTAATTCAATGAGGGCTCTTACTTTTTTCAGAATTCTATGAGTCAGAAAATAGCATACATTAGACCTTTTTTCCCTAGGACCCTTGCCAAGGTGTTAATCCTGCATGGTGGGGGAGTGGAGTGGCTCCATATCAACAAACTCTCTCTTATTCAGCTTTAAGTTCCAACTATCCTTTGATTCCCCACCCTCTAAACTCACTCCTAAGCAGGCTCTCCCAGTGTTTGCTAGTGCATGTTAGTCAGTTCTTGCAGAAACTTTGATGTGTATCGCTCTTATGTTGGCAGATTTAGCTCTTCCCTGGTCTTGTGGAGATTAAACCTAATTTATGAATCTGGTAGGAGAAGATATGGATGCAGATCTTGAGGAAATTATCATTGTTTTATAAGGCCTGTGTCTTATGTGACTTCTTTTGGTCCTACAGGAAGGGAGGGGGCATATCTTCCAATAGGGGAATGCGCCATTACTGCAGATTAAGAGAATTCAGAGGAATCTGGGTGTTCAAAGCTCTCATTGGTATCTACCCAGAAATCATCATACTGAGACTGAGGGCGCCACTGATTTCCTATCAGGGCCCTATCTCTGGAACAAGGAGAGATGGCAAGGCCTTCTTTGAAATTATATTACTTTTATAATTAAATTCTGTGTCTGTTCTTCCCTCTGTCAGTCCTCTGACTATAGAGAGTGAGTGTCTTTAATGTTGCCAAAGAGGGCCCTGGAAGTCTCACACTTAGCTTTAAATAGAGTTGAGCCTGCCGTTTTCTTTCCTCAGTAATGGCACTTCACAATATCTACCAAACTCCATTTTCCTTACAGTTTCTATTTTCCTTGGACCTCTCAGATACTAGTCTACCAGAATGTAAAATCTTAACAATTGTATTTGATATATCATTATAATCATTCTAGGGTCTAAGCTGTCAGTGATTGACATCTGACCAACAAGTGATCCACCTCCAGACTCTCCTCATTTGTGTTTGCTTTTAAGACCATTTCTCATACCAACTGTTTTAGATTGGGTTCCTTAGAAATGGCCTGAGACAAGGATTCCTGAGGAAGTGATTTATGGCAAAAGTGCTCTCTGGAAAGGAAGAGTGAGGGAAGCAGAATAGTTCAAGGAAAGAAGGCTAACCAAAGATTGGTCTCAACTGAGGACTGGTTTAGCCTGGTCCCATAGGACTTTTGACAAAAGAATTGTTCCATAGAGTTGGTTGCATGTTGAGGCAAGTGGAATGGTTTTCTATATCTCTCAGTCAGTCAGTCAGTCAGTCTTTCTCTGGAGAATGGTAGATTATAAACTTCCTGCATGGCTTCTGTCCAGCCATGGGCAATTGTCTGAAGAAGAGCCATTGGCTGAAGCCAACCCTTATAGTAGCTGGGGGCGGGGAGAGGCGGGGGGGAGGGGTGTGTCAGTGCACTGAGCTGGTAGAAGAGATGCTGAGTAGGGGCTGCCAACAATCCCATTTCCACAACAACTTCCAAAAAATCACCTCAGCAAAGACATACTTTTTTTGATATCTAGTGAGAGACAGATCTCATATAAAAATGGGATTGTCTGAAGTAACTAGAAAGAAGATTCCAACAACAAGCAAATTTCAAGGGAGTTAGAGATAAATTATGTAATTGCTTGTGTGTGTAATGTTAGACCCTGTATTAATCTTTATAAAATTAAAACAGTTTTTGTTGTCTTCAGCATGGTTGTTAACATCCTATTCTCAAAAAAAGAATAGAAGGTAAAAGTAAAAGTTAATAAAAAGAGAATTCTAGAAAAGAAAAGTTTTTATTTAGTGGTGAAGAAGAGAAAACAGATTTAAAACCTGGTCAATTTTCAAAGAATCATACTTAGTGCTAAGCATACTGAAGAAATGGAGGTCTAGGAAAATAAAAAGAATATTTGTATACATGAGTGATTTTTGGAAAACTCTATCTCAAACCATGCACATTTGTGGCCTTGAGATTAATATAAAATAAATTTGGGGGATGTCTGGGTGGCTCAGTCCATTAAGCGTCTGACTTTGTCTCAGGTCGTGATCTCACAGTTCTTGGGTTCGAGCCCCACGTCGGGCTCTGTGCTGACAGCTAGCTCAGAGCCTGGAGTCTGCTTCAGATTCTGTATCTCCCTCTCTCTCTCTGACCCTCCCCTCCTCTCTCTCTTTCTCTCTCTCTCAGAAATAAACAAAACATTTTTAAAAATTTAAAAAAAGAAAATAAATTTGGGAGAAAGGGTAATGAAAAAGTGTTTCACTAAGAGTAGACTATCTGAGCATACTGAGAACAATGGCCACAAGATAGGGAATTATCCCTCATACAAATATAACTATGGATAGAGCAAGGAAGGGTCAACAGTGTCAAAAACAGTTGTAATAGCACTATAAAGATTTAAAAACATTTCAGAAATATAAAGTATCAAGTTGATTATTGTTCTATGTTAAATCCAATAATGTATATATCCAGTCTAGATACTTTAAGACCAAGGCACAGAGTCCCACCACTAAAGGAATTTGAAGTATCTGATTCACTAAAGGCAACAAAATACCTTCAATCCAGCTCAACTCCGTCATCATATTAACTGAACTCCTCAAACTTACAACTGGACCAAAAAAGTTTGCCTATTTCGAGGCATAAATACTATTTACCTCAGATTCTACTGCTCTACATAGAGTATACAAAATTTAATTTTAAAACATATGGGACACACACACACACTCACGAAAAACAATGCATTTTTAAGAGGAAAGGTAATGTAACTAAACTCAGAGCAGATCCAGATATTGGAACTATCAGTAAGAGATTTTAAAACAACCATTTAAAAATATTTAAAGTCTCTGGAAATTGTACTAAAGGCATATAGCAACTGAAGGAACATTTATTCAAAAGAATCTGGCAAGAACAGCAAGAGTCTGTGGCACGAACCATGACTCAACACCTTCCTTCTCCTTCCCAATTCAGAATGATGGAAATTCCACTTCAGGCAGGTATAGCCAAGAACAGTGGGCTCTCTTACCCCCAGCTCCAAGTCAAGGGCCACAGCATCTTCCCAAAAGGGGCAGAGTTCTGCATTTCTTCCTCTTCCTCTCTCACAACTATATGCTGCAAAAGCTAATTTCCAGGAGAGTGCAGACAACAGATTTGGGACTCCCTGCTCCTACTCAGTCTCCATTCATATAGCAGAGGCTCTACCTTAAGAGCAGCACATTGAGAATATGAGAACCTCAATCATCGTCCTTTGCAGAAAGGCAAGCCACGATGTTCAAAAACAATTGCCACTGCCCAGCACCCTGCAACTGAAGCAGGGGTATCACTTAGAAAAAATTGCACCACTGTCCTCAATCCCAGCTACAGAGTCATGTCCCAGATATTTTTCCCAGGGGGGACAGCCAGCTCTGAAGGAACTATTTGAAACAGTGTGGGGAAGTTCAACCCTAAGGGTACTTTCAAAAACAATAAAGGTTTTGGTAGTGAGCAAAAGAGGAATGTGGTAACTTCATAAAGGGGTACAAAGAAAAGTATAGGGCAGCTAATTTAACAGAGAAAGAGACATCTAAGATATGCCTTCCTGAGGTCAGAATAAATGTCAAACTCTGACCTCAAAACTTACCTCTGTAAAGGAATCTTAAGTTAATTGAACCCAACTATGGAGCAATTTATGCCCTAGGACATTGTCAAAAACAGTAGAAGAATTAGCTAGGAATCAGTACAGCCTAAAAACTTGGTGTGATAAGGGAAAGAGAGAGTCGTGTTAAAACCACTGTTACATTAGGGAGACTATGCGTATGCCTAAGACTGTGGCTTCTAAGGAGTGACCCTGGAGGGTACACACTGCTAGAGAAATGGACTAAAATAGTCCAGCCATAATACTAAACAAATCAACAAGCAACTATATCAACAAGCCCCTGAGGTGGAATGCCAGCATCCAGAGTGTTATTATATAGTATCTAAAATGTCCAGTTTTCAATAAAAATTACAAGACGTATAAAGAAACAAAGTATGACATATACATAATACAAAAGGAACACAACAGAAACTGTTTGTTGAGGGCCCAGATATCACATTTTATAGTCATAGACTTCAAAATAGCCATTATAAACGTGAAAGTAGCCATAAAAATATGTTCAAACAACAAAAGGAAAAAAACACTTAAGGAAGAAGAAGAACATAGGTCGACAAAGTTTCTCCACATAGAGAATATCTACAAAGAGATCAAAATTAAAAAACAAAAACAAATGGAAATTCAAGAGTTGAAAAGTATAAGTGAAATCAAAAATTTAGTAGAAGAGAAGATGGGGTGCCTAGATGGTTCAGCTGGTTAAACATCCAATTCTTAATTTCAGCTCAGGTCATGATCTCACAGTTTGTGAGTTCAAGCCCCATGTCAGTCTCTGTGCTGACAGTGTGGAGTCTGCTTGGGATTCTCTCTCTCCCTCTCTCTCTTTGCCCCTCCCTTGCATGTGTTCTCTCTCTCTCTCTCTCTCTCTCTCAAAATAAATAAACAAACAAAAAAATTCAGTAGAAGAGCATTATAGTAGATTTTTAACTGATAGAAAAATAAATTAGTAAACCTGAAGATAGATCAATAGGAATAATGCAACAGAAAAAACAGAAAGAAAAAAATAATGAAGAAAAATGAACAGAGCCTCAGAGAAATATGGGACTCCATTAAGTTCACCAACATATATATATGGGAGCACTAGAAGCATAGAAGAGATACATAGGATAATAAAAAATATTTCAAAAAATAATAGTTATTTTCTAAATTTTAATACCTAATGGTATTATGGTATTAAATGGTATGTGGTATATGCATCCACAAAGGTCGATTAAATCCAAGTAAAATAAATTCAATGAAATTCACAAACTAAAACATAATAGTACATTTTCTAAAAGGCAAAGGAAAAATTCAAAGCAGCAAAAGAAAGACTTCTCGGGTAATAGAGGACACCAATAAGATTAACTACTTGACTTCTCATTGAAACATTTTAAGACCAGAAGGCAATGGGATGATATATTCAGATGCTGAAAGAAGAAAGCATGGTCAATAACTATTTTGTACACCTTAAATTAATGTAACATTGCGTGTAAACTATACTTAAATAAAAATAAACAAATAAATGCATAGTCAATCAAGAATCTTATATCTAGTGAAACTATCTTTTAAAAATGGAAGTCAAAGAAAGACATTGCCAGAAACTAAAACAGAGATTTTGTGGTTAGCACAACCCTCTTACAAGAAATACTGAAGAAATCTCTTCCAGTTAAAAGCAAACAATCCCAGGCAGTAATTAAATCCATAATGTGGTAAGGGTAATTCTGTAATGATATAAAATAGTATAAATGCATATTTCTTCCCCTGCCTACTATTGACTGATTTATTTTTTAATATAGCTTATTGTCAATGTGGCTAATATACAGTATATAGAGTGTGCTCTTGGTTTTGAGGGTAGATTCCCATGATTCATCACTTATATACAACACCCAGTGCTCATCCCAACAGATGCTCTCCTCAATTTCCATCATCCAATTTCCCCTACTTCCCCCCCATCAACGCTCAGTTTGTTCTGTTTTTAAGATTCTTGTGGTTCGCCTCCTTCCCTGTCTGTTTGTAACTACTTTTACCCCTTCCCCCAAGGTCTTCTGTTAAATTTCTCAAGTTCCACATATGAGTGGAAATATATGATATCTGTCTTTGACTGAGCATTAACTGATTTTAAAAGCAATTGTACAAAACAATAAGTACATAGTTGTATTACTGAATGGATAACATAAACAAATACAATAACTCTGCCAATAACAGCACAAAGGAGATGGATAGAGCCAGAGCTGTTCTGGAGAAAGAAAATGATACCAAATGGCACCTTGAATCTAAAGAAAAAATGAAGAGCACCTTATTTACCAGAAAAGGTAAATAAGGATAATACAACAAATGCTATACATATAGACTTGCTCTCCTTTCTTCTTCCAGGTTCTTTAAAGAATATATAAACTAAAATTTTTTAAATAAAAATATATGAAGTAATAATTGTAACAATGTATTGCTAAGTTTATAACTATATAGACACAGGTAATAACAGTAATAAAAGGAGGAAGAGGAGAGAGCCACACAGGAGTAATGTTTCCCTAGCTAACTGGCATTGTTAGTATACACCTGAAGTCAATTCTAAGTTAAGATGTATATGGCAAGCCATAGAGCATCATCAAAAAACAAAGTTTTAAACTTTAAAAAGAAAACAATCAAAGATATCAAAATAAAAAGCTTTTGCACAGTGAAGTAAACCATCAACAAAATGTAAAGGCAACCTACTAAATGAGAGAAGATAGTTGCAAATGATATATCTGATGAAGAGTTATGATCTAAAATTGAAATTATCATTAAGTTAAAAATTATTATTAAATTATTATTTAAAAGCACACACATCTGAACACCAAAAAAGATAAAAAGACACCCCACAAATAATCCAGTTTAAAAATGGGCAAAGGGCCTGGATAGACATTTTTCCAAAGAAAATACAAATAAAAACTATAATGAAATATCACCTCACACCTGTCAACATGGCTAAAAACAAAAATACAAGAAATAACAAGGGTTGGCAAGGATGTGAATAAAAAGAAATCCTTGTGCACAATCGGGAATGAAATTAGTGCACCCCCTGTAGAAATCAATATGGAGTTTTCTCAAAAAATTAAAAATAGAAATGTCATATGATCCAGTAATTTTACTACTGGATATTTACCCAAAGAAAATGAAAACACTAATTAGAAAAGATATATGCACTCTTAGGTTTATTGTATCATTATTTACAATAGCCAAGATAGAAAGCAACCTAAGTGTTATCCATCCTAAGTGAATGGATAAACATATATATATAATGGAATATTACTCATTCATAAAAAAATAAGCTCTTGCCATTTGAGGCAGATGGACCCAGAGAATAATATGCTAAGTAAAGTAAGCCAGACATTGAAGGACAAATACCATATGATTTTATTTATATGTGGAGTCTAAACAACAAAACAAATGAACAAAACAAAACAATCAAACAAACCAAAAAAACTCAGTACAGAACAAATTGGTGTTTGCCAGAGGGGAAGTGGGTTAGGAAATGGGTGAAATAGATAAACAGGATTAAAAAGTACAAACTTTGAGTTATGAAATAAACAAGCATGGAAATGAAGAGCACAGCATAAGGAATAGTCAATAATATTGTACTAATGTTGTATGGTGCCTACACTTATTATGGTAAACACTGGGTAATGCATAGAGTAGTCAAAACAATACATCATACATCTGCAACTATTATGGCACTATATGTTAATTATACTTCAATTTAAAAATAAAGTACTATAGTACAAGTAAATAAATAAATAAAATGTTATACTAGTAAATATTGACTTGTGTAAAAGTAAAGTGACTATGATTAATACGTAAAATGATATAGTGGATAAGGTGGCCAACATGCATAAACAAGAAGGAATTTCATCAGAGAAATAAAAACTGCAAGAAAGAATCAAATGAAGATATTATAAATTTAAAAACACTGCATGAGGGGAAAAGAACTGCTTTCATAAGCTCATCAGTAGACTCAACAAAGCTGAAAAAAGAATCAACAGATTTGAGAATATACTATATTATATATGTATAGCATATGTTTACTAAGTTTGCTACTGTCTAATTAGTTGGGCCATAATATTTTATATTCCCACCAAAAATGTATAAAAGTTCCTATTCTTGAGCGTTCATATCAGTACTTAGTATTCCCAGTTTTACTGTTTTACAGTTTTTTTCTAATCTTATAGAATTGATATGGTTGATGACTATGGAAACTTTGGCAAGTTACTTAACCTCCTTAGGCCTCTATCTTCTCATCAGTTAAGTAAATGTGTTACTACTTACCTCACAGGTTATTGCCAAGATTGAATAAAAATATATACAGAAATTATTGGGGCTCCTGGATGGCTCAGTTGGTTAAGCATCTGACTTTGGCTCAGGTCATGATTTCATGGTTTGTGAGTTCAAGCATCATGTCAGGCTCTGTGCTGACAGCTCAGAGCCTGAAGCCTGCTTCGGATTCTGTGTCTCCCTCTCTCTCTGCCCCTCCCCTGCCCATTCTCTGTCTCTCTCTCTCAAAAGTAAATAAACACTTTTTAAAAAATTTTAATATACAGAAATTACAAGGTGCTTAGTATACAATTAATACTTCATTCTTTCCATATATAGGATTCCAGAGCATTCAACAAAGTTTCTAATATAGTACATACTCAATACAGAAAAATTGATCAAATGATATAAAAGTTATATTCAGTGTCTCTACTGAAAAAAGATCCTCATGTTCATGGAACAAAATAACAAAGAAGTTAAAAGCAAAGTTTGGAATCACACAAACCTACGTCAAGTTGTATTTCTGTTCTTTTTAAAAAAAATTCATTGTTAATATGTGCTTTTAATTTTTTTATTTATTTTTGACAAAGAGAGAGACAGAGCATGACCAGGGGAGGGGAAGAGAGAAAGAGACAGAAACACAAAATCTGATGCAGGCTCCAGGCTCTGAGCTGTCAGCACAGAGCCTGATCCAGACCTCCAATTCGTGAGCCGCAAGATCATGACCTGAGCCGAAGTTGGCCGATTAACCGACTGAGCCACACAGGCACCCATAAAAATTCTTTATCAATATTAATAAAACACTGGAGATATTTCAATTTAGGGAAGAGAAAATAAATATTCTGGTGGCTATGCAAAAGAAATAGAAGTTTTAATTATACACCACTCTCTTCTTTTTCCTCATCTCCTGATAAGGAACATAAGCATAAAATAAATTTTATATTTTAATTTGTATAATATACACTAATATTTATGCATTGTTAATATTGGACATAGGGAAATACCTGTAAGACATAAAACAGAAAAGATAAATGTTTCTTAGAGCTATGTAACAGATACTAGCTAACTTGGTAAGCATTTTATTTTCACCAAGGAATTTTTCTGGGTTGAAAGTGGTATCATCTGGAGCGCCTGGGTGGCTTAGTTGGTTAAGCGTCCGACTTTCGCTTAGGTCATGATCTCGCGGTTTGTGGGTTCGAGCCCCACGTCGGGCTCTGTGCTGACTGCCAGCTCAGAGCCTGGAGCCTGTTTCAGTCTGTGACTCCCTCTCTCTCTGACCCTCCCCTGCTCACGCTGTCTCTCCTAGAAATAAATAAAAAAACATTAAAAAAATAAAAAAGAAAGTGGTATCATCTCTAATTTTGATTTTGCTTTCACTATGAATATATAAATAACAACAAAAAGTATATGTTACAAGGCCAATGTGCAAATTAAATAAAAACTGCAATACATTACATATGACTTATGTCAAAGTGTATGTAAGACTTATTTTGAGTATGGTAGTTCCATGTAAGTAAGATGTTCAAAAAAGTGCCTATGCTTAATATTTCTTTTTTGAATACCTGCAGTGTTTATATATATACTCAGTTGTGAGGAGTAGAGACAAAAAATAAATAAATAGAGCAAGAGATTGCTGAGGTTCCACAGTGTACATAGCAGAGAGGGGGCGGTGTGAAGCATCTCATTCATTTTTGTGTCGGAGATATCTAAGCTTGGGAACTTAGAGCTTCCCATGGACTGAACTCTCTCCCAGCTCCCAATAGGATCATGGAGTAGGCATCTTGGTTGAGAATAAGCTTGGCTTGCAGGGCAAGGGCATAATGACTATGTTATGGACTAACAGTCTGTGTCCCCTCAAAAGCCATATGTTGAAACTCTGACACCCACTGCAGCTGTATTGGAAGATGGGGCCTCTTAGGAGGTACATAAGTTGAAATGAGGTCATTAGGCAGAGCCCTGATCATATGAGTCTCTGTTCCATATAAGAAAAGACACCAGAGCTCGCTCTCTCCCCTCAAACACACAACAAACAAAGGCCAATTAAGGACATAGAGAAAAGGTGGCCATCTACAAGAGAACCCTCACCAGACACTGAACTGGCATGAACTTTGATCTTGGACACCTCAGTCTCCAGAACTATGAGAAACAAATTTCTCTTGTTTAAACCACCAAATGTAGTGTTTTGTTATGGCAATCCCCACACACTAAAACAGATACTTTGCTTCAAAACAGTACTTTCCTTCATTCAGAATCTAAGACCAAACACCAGCCTTGTCTTTGATACAAGAGATGTTTAATGCCCCATTACTAGTCACTTGACCTGGAACTCTCCCTCTCTCCTGATGGCTGAGGGCATTCAGAGAGGCAGTTTATTTTTTTAATGTTTTTAAATGTTTTATTTATTTCTGAGAGACAGAGAGAGACAGTGTGAGCAGAGGAGGGTCAGGGAGAGAGGGAGACACGGAATCTGAAACAGCCTCCAGGCCCTGAGCTAGCTGTCAGCACAGAGCCTGACGTGGGGCTTGAACCCACGAACCGTGAGATCATGACCTGAGCCGAAGTCGGACGCTTAACTGACTGAGCCACCCAGGTGCCCCTCAGAGAGGCAGTTTAAAGCCTTGCATCCCTGAAATACAGGAAATGAATGGAAATGTTGGTAAAGGAGAAGGGGAAGAAGAGGAATGCATTGGGCGGTCAGAGACTGATTCAGGGGGAAAGGGAAAGAAGGAGAAAGGAACAGGAGAGCTCACGGACAAAGGGAGAGGGGAAGAAGAAAAAACGTAGTTGGTAGATGGACACAGGGTGATCAGGACAGAGTGCAAGAGGCATGGGTGATAGCAAATGGAAAAAACAAAGAAACTGATGAGGACAGTGAGGCTTTCTTGACTTTGTCCTCCTAATTTGGTCTACCAGCTCAAAGACAACATAGGCTATGAAAAGCCTTTGTCCAAATTAGAAAAGACATCATCCTTTCTGAATGACTGAAGGAGAAAAAATGACAGACCTCGGAAAATGAACCTGGATGTGGAAGGATACCTTTGTAGCAACCTTCAGCCCTTTCCCTAGCCAATGAAGTTCCATCACAACCCATTGGTTGGCTAGTACAGCAGGGGCTGGATTAAGACCCCACTCAAAACCTGGTGCCCAGATGAGGTGAAATCAACTAGATCGTATGTGGTGGTCTTCCCTGTCCTCACCAAATAGAAGGCATTTCCACACAGTACTCTTTGCAAACCTATGGAACACCATCATCCACTGCAGGGTGACTAATATCTCCACCCAATTCAGGGCTGGCAGGAGGTGCTGAGTATTACCATTTATTTAATCAACACCTTCCATCCAATCCTTTCCTTAACATTATGAATATCCTACAATTGCATTACTAAATAGCCTTCCCCTGGACTTCCTGAAGGACTGTGAGCTAAGAGGGTAGCTTCTCATTCCTTTGGTGCTACCCACAGAGAAATCTATGGAAAGGTACTAATACATATGGATTTGGGAGACAAAGAAACAAAGGCATTATGAAACCCAAAGTCTGGGTCTGGGAGCAGTATCATCAGAAACAGTTGATTTAAGCAGCTGTAAAGCACTAATTCTCTCTAGAATTAGTCATTTAATTCTTATTTGTCTCAATTCCCAAATATCCCAAAAATTTCATATATTTACATCACAAAGATTTACTTTAAAACATGTATTCCAATCCCCACCTCACCAATCTAGATTCACTCTGTGGCGAAATGTATATAACATTGTATTTACTTTGCAGTAGAATGGAACCAGTATAATATGACAAACCACAAGAGAAAAAGAGAAACTCAGAATATTTTAAATACATATGGTCATCTTGTCAAGAAATTGGACAAAATATAGAAAAGCCCTACAACAGTTAACAAACAAACAAAAAATGAGCTTCTCTCCCCTTGGTACTCTAATTATTCCAGACCTACACCCTTAGGCTCCTACCATATCCTTCCTCCATCAGGATATACATTTTCATGTATGTATAAATGAATTAACGGAGCTACAGATTCCTACAAAAATATATGTGTTTCTTTTCTCTCCTTCCTCCCACTTCCCAACGATATGCTTCCATGGTTCAATAGTGGGAGTAACAGGAACTTAAGAATGAGATTCTAGCGGGCACAGATGGGTTTCATTTTCATCTGCCTTGTCTTCTTCCATGGCCTGACTGGGAATTGTACACACTATTTGATTTTGAAAGGATGATAATGATAAGAGAAGAATTAGGGTTTTCTAGGTTGCTGAATAATCCCCAATGATTACTGTGTTTCCACACAAAACTGAGGTGGAAGATTTAATCCTTGATCCGTTGACAGCAGCGATTCACTCTATCCAGAAGGGCTTCTTTGAATCTGTCATTCCTCAGGGTGAAGATGAAAGGGTTCAGGAAAGGGGTAACCACTGATATCAATAGAGAAGCTATCTTGTTGTATTCCACACCCTGTGTTTGCTTAGGTTTCACAAACAGGAACAAGCAGCTGCCATAGCCGATCACAACAAAGGTGAAGTGAGAGGCACACGTAGAGAAGGCTTTCCTCCGGCCCGAGGCTGTGGGGATCTTGAGGATGGTGGAGATGATGTAGGTGTAGGAGACAATTGTTGGGGCCAGTGAACCAATGATAATGACAACAGCCATTAAGAAGAGAACAAACTCTGTGAAAAGAGTGTCACCACAGGATAGTTTGATCAGTTGCCCTCGTTCACAGAAAAAATGGTCTAACAGATTTGACTTGCAGAAGGTAAACTGAAATGTGGCATAGACTGGCCATATTTCAGAAAGGAACCCAAACACCCATGACACGATGACCACCCAGATGCAGGTGTGGCTGTTCATAATGATGTTGTACCTCAAAGGGTTACAGACAGCCACGTAACGGTCCACAGCCATCGCTCCCATTAATTCTAACTCTGTTGTCCCCACAGCAAGGTACAGGAAGAGCTGGGTGACACATGCAGCCAGAGATACTGTCTGCATCCCAGGAAGCAGCAAACCCCAAAGCATCATTGGCACAATAATAGTTGTAACCAAGATCTCCAAGGCAGAGAGATGACCAAGGAAGAAATACATAGGGGACTGCAGGCGTTTATCAACACAGACAATCACGATGATGACCATGTTTCCCATTAATGTTGCCGAGTAGAAGAAAAAGAATATAGCAAAAAGAATGTGGTGTAGTTCTTGGGACCCAGGGAAGCCTAGAAGGCAGAACTCAGTGGTACGAGAGAGATTGCTCATCATTTACTCCTTGTTTCTGCTCCTTGTAAAACCTAGAGCTCCAAGACTGGTAGAATGGCTCACATAGTCCTGTTCTCCAAAGAGAAGGAAGACAGGTTAGGATCAGAAACTGTTTCCAACCTTAAGACCAGGTGGCATGCCCCTACTGCAATGTTCTGTACAAGGCCAGACCTGAATGTAGTTACCACCAATCTACCTCAAGACCACCTGTCTGGACTGCATGAAGACTCATTCATCACTACTGAGGTTAAGAAACCTTCCTTGTCTTTTTACAGCACTGGATATGCCTTCTATCAGGGGACAGAGTATAAGAGTGTTTAAATGGGCCACTTATGAAGCTGTGTTGATCAGCCACACCAGGCCTGGGACTGTGTCACTTCTTCTTATGTTAATTGTAGTAGATGATGTAAACGTGTTCTAGGTGATGTTCCAAATTGGAACTTTGAACCTTATGCCTCATCCTTACTGGTACTGTCTAGACCCAACCTGGGGTAGTAGAAAAGCATTAGAGGACTAAGACCAACATCTTTGCTTTCCCCAGATTGTAAACTTCCATAGTACAGAACAGAAACATCTACAAATGAGAACTCTAGAACTTGAGATAATTTCCCAGGGAAGAATCATTCTTCTCTACCTCCATGTGCTTTGCAAAGTGCTAGGAGAGAGGAAAAGTGGCACCTGGCACTGACAAGGATAGATCTGAGGCCAGTAGACCCTTAGGATGTCTGTCTGAAACTTGACATCTCACTTTATTCATCCCATTACTCAAATGTCATCTCCTCAGAGGATTCTTTCCAGTTACCCTACACCAATTGGGAATGGCTTGTTAGTTTATAGACTTTACTATTCTTTGTAGCACTTTTTATCACCTGATTTGATATATTTACTAATTTCATTCCTTAATTTAACATTAAACAAATGCAGCAGTGAATAGAACAAACAAAAACTTCCTGCCCTGTGGAGCTTACATTCAAGGGGAGGGTGGATGCTAGATTATATATAAGACAAGTAAGTAAAATCATAATGCTAGATTATTAATTATGCTGAAATAAATATAAGGCAAAGAAGATGAACAGGAAATTTAATTTCATTTATTCATTGTTAATCTGTAACACCAGAATATAAACCATGAAGGCAGGGATATATTTATATATAAATAAACATATATATATATATATATATTACTGTTGTGCCATAAAGTCATGCTGATAAAGTTTTATACATGATGGATGCTTGGATGTGTGCCATATGATTAAACAGTACTAGATCCTCATTAAAGTAGTTGGGCCATACCCCCTGGAGTCTACTTTACTTGGTTTGGCTTCATGGCTCACATTACCATTTTCCCTTCCTTACTTCCCTTACTAATGCTTCCTCCTCTAAGCCTCTGTGGGTTGGAATGATGGCCAAACAGGTCAAGGACAGAATTGTTGGGATACCTCAGTGATCTCCATTTCTACAATGTCTGTGTAATGAACATTAGGTGAAAAAAAGTAGAAGAATCTTAGCAGTGACTGTTCTTAATATTGGAACAGAGAAGAAATGAATCTTCCCTTTGATTCAGGGATGACTTCAACCACTCTTTGGGCTCTGGGCCTCCTTTGTTCTAACAGACTGCCAAACCCAGACTCTAAACTCAATCTTTTCCTACTCTTTCCTTCCTAGAGGAAAATCCTGAGAAAATACTCACCTCCATCAAAGGGCCTCTCCACCCTTTTCAGACTTTCCAGGGCTTGGATAACTTGTCTGGCTACTGCTGATGCATATATAGGGGCCACAGCAACTTACTCAGGAGGAGCTGAGTAAAAAGTCCAGAAATAACAACATTGTGGGAGCTGAGGGTCTCTTTCTCTCTCCTTCCTTTCCACTACTTTCCTTCCCAAGGGGACTTAGTCACTGAGGTACCTGTTCTTAATTAGCCCAGGTTCAGGGCGTCCCTAAGCAATCAGATTGAGGGAAGCAGAGCAAACTTTTAGTTATTCTCATTTCTGACCAATTAAGTGTCAGAAATTTCTAAACTTTTTGCTTAATGAAGAAATCTGAAATCTCACCAATCACAAACATTCAATACCAATACTGCCTTCTCAAAAGCCTCAAGTCCAGGTTTCAAGAGACATCTCAGACTAAGCAGATCACCCCTTCTGCCCTATATCCTAGACTCTTCCCTGATTCTCTTAGCTATTCTAAGAAAAAATCTTCTGGAAATAATAGGTGATTACCAAGGCCACAGGATAAAGGTTCAATATATAAAAATCTATGGTATTGCTACATAGTAGCAAGAAATTAGAAACGAAACTTTAAAATTTTAATTATAAGATGCAAAAACAAAAAACTAAGAAACTAATTCAACAAAATGTACATGACTATACACTTGAAACCATAAAACACTGCGATAAACTGAGAAATATGTAAATAAGCATTAAGCATTGTATTTTCATGAATCAGAAGCTTGAAGTTTGTTAAAATGCCTTTTTTTTTTTCAACTTAGTCTGCAGATTCAATAAAATGTCACTCAAAATCCCAGGAAGTTTTTATTTTAATATTGAAGAGCTGACTGTAAGATTTCTATGCAACTATGAAGGACTAAGAAGAGCCAAAATCATTTTGAAAAAGAAGAACAAAGGTGGGAGACTCACAATACCTTATTTATAGACTTAATTTAAAGTTACAGTAATCAAAACACTATCTTACTGACATACTAGGATGTAGATCAATTTTGTTTTTCAGACCTCTTCAGACTTTCTGTGTATTGGATTATGTAATCTACAAATAAATATTTTTTCTTTATTTCCTAACTGTATGCTTTTAATTTCATTTTTTTGCCTTATTGCATTAGCTAGGATGTCAAGTTTAAAGTTGAAAAGGTGTGGATGCTGAACCGACTGAGCCACTCAGGCACCCATGACCACGTTCTATCAACTTTTTGAGTAACCTTCTGCAAGAACCTCTTATGGGAATAGTAACTTTAGTTTGTAAAACAGATGACACAAATAAACCACCAGGAGAGCTTATAACATGAGAGCACAATTTGAAAATAAATGTCTTTGGGTGAAAGTTAAAGGATCTCAAGATAGTGCACAATCATGGATAAACTACTGAAATTAGAATCAGGAACCTGAATGATAATTCCTTTTCATATTCATTAGGTGTGTTATATTCAATTTGGTATGAGTGTTCAAGTCTCTGGCTTTGGTTTTCTCATCTGAAATATCTGATGTCTGATCTCTCTTTCATCTCTACCTTGCCCAAAGTGAAGGGGCAAGGAGCAGAATTTGAGTTAGTTGAGGCTTTTAGTGACTCACTGAGCCTCTCAGCCTCCTGCTGAGTCTCTCCACCTTTGGTCGTGGAACCCCTCTGCAAAAATAAATTTTTCATCAGAATCAACTCTTTCCAGACATCATGGGCATTCATAGACCACACCAGACTCAGTACCTACAGTTACCCTTGATTACTGGATTGTTTATGTAAGTAAAACTGGTGAGTGCCCAAACTCAAACTTGGCCAAAGCTGAAGGCCATCCCGTGTCTATATTTTTTTCCATATTCCACATAAGCACCCTGGGGACACAGGCAAGAGGAGAAGTCATCATGGACCAAAGAAAGAAAGAGCCATCTTGATGATCTAGTAGGACAGATAGGGTTATTACCCTAAAGGCTGAGTGCCTGTCCACAAAAGAAGGAATGGGAGGAAAGTATCCTTACTTGCCTGCCTCAAAAGCCTGCTAATTGACCCTTTCATCTCCCATCACTTCCTTCTTTCTATTCTGTTCTCCTCATAACTGCTTGAGTGATCTTTTAAAACACAGATTGAATCAGGTCTCCTCCCTGATTAAAACCTCACTGTTAATTCATTGGTCAATGTCCCAAGTGCTATAAGAATCTATATGATTTCTAGAAATGTTTTTCTTTAATATTGTCTGTGTTTCTCTTCTTTCACCCCATGCTGTCCAGCCACACTGACATTCTTTTAATTCTTTCAAGGCTGCTGTACCTCTTAGAGTGCTCGGTTTATTCCCACCCAGTTTTGCCTTGTTCATGCCAGACATCAGTTAATGATCACTTTCTTATAGATGCTTTCCCTAAACTTTACAGACATATTCAGGTTCCCTGTCAGGTGCTCTCCAGATACCCTTGTAGTAGATGCTGTGTGTACTCCCCAGGCTCCCCTCAGGACCAAGGTACTCACCCCTACCCCATAGCTGAGGTTATCCCTAGAAATTGCCCTCAGTTAAAAATAAATGCCTCCATCAATATTATAGCCTTTCCTCTAAGGTTGCCTGTACCTAATGACCTGTGGATGCAGGAGTACAAGTGCCCAGCTCCTTTGTTTGGTTTAGGGACACAATCAGGACAATTCTAAAGAGCCATCCTAGCTCCAGAGGGATGGGATCCTCCTGGGTTGAAGTCCCTGTGACAACTTCATCACCAGTCAGCTTCTCCTCCGCCCAAACATATTCTCCCTCAAATTTTTATAGGAATTATCTCAACGATCACTCCCAGACTTAAGACAACCTCATAATTTCTTTCCTGAATGATTCACAATTTTAATTATATATGTTCTGTGTGTGTGTGTGTGTGTGTGTGTGTGTGGTTTTACTCTGTATGGTATATCCCTTCACCAAATATGCTCTATAAGGGAAGAGACCATGTCCACTATGCTTCCCACTATATTTTCAGCATATTGTCTGAAAGATAAGTGTTATTCAACAAGTGTTCTTGCTGAATGTTCTGTTCTTAATTTCAGTCAAGTTGGACTCTTTCATAGTTTCAAAAACCATTTATATTTTTCTTTGTGAACTTACCAATTTAGAAGAGAACTTCATGCACAAATAAAGCAAAAATACTATTTAAAAAATTAAAAATCGGAGCACCTGGGTGGCTCAGTCAATTAAGCCTCTGACTCTTGATTTCAATTCAGGTCATGGTCTCATGGGTTCATGAGATCGAGCCTTGTGTTGGGCTCTGCACTGACAGCATGGAGCTTGAGATTCACTCTCCCTCTCTCTCTGACTCTCCCTTCCTCACTGCTATCAGTGTAAGGCCTACTTTAAATCCTCTGTCCCTCTCTCTGTATCTTAATCAAAAATGAATAAACATTTATTTAAAAAAAGAATTTTTTCATGAGATCATAAGGAGACTTAAAGCAGATGAAGAAAGAATTAACAGACAAGAAAGGTCCACAGTGTATAGGCACAGCATATGTTTCCTAATTTTGTTATTAATTACTAGGGCCATAATATTTTATATTCTAATCATAAATGAATAAAAGCTCTATTCATCAGAATTCACATGAACACTTAGGATTCGTAGAATTTTACTTTTTTCCAATCAGATAGAAGTGATATGACTGATGGCTGAGTATATTTTGGCAAGTTGTTTAATGTCTTATTTAATTTTTTTAATGTTTATTTACTCTGAGAGACAGAGAGAGACATGAGCAGGGGAGGGGCAGAGAGAGAGAGACACAGAACCTGAAGCAGGCTCCAAGCTGTCAGCACAGAGCCCAACAAGGGGCTTGAACTCATGAACCATGAGATCATGACCTGAGCCAAAGTTGGACGTTTAACCAACTGAGCCACCCAGGCACCCCTGTTTAATGTCTTATTTAGTTTCTATATTCTCATCTGTTAAGTGAACATAATACTACTTACCTAATGGGTTATTGCCAGGATTGAATAAAAATATACAGAAATTACAAGGTACTTAGTATATAATCAATACTTCTTTCTTTCCATCTATATGATTCCAAAGCATTCATCAAAGTTTCTTCTGCAGTAGATAGTCAATGTATAAAAATCAATCAAATGTTATAAAAGTTATATTCAGCATATATACTGAAAAAAGTTCCTCATGTTCATGGAGCAAAATAACAAAGAAGTTTAAGAGGAAAATTTGGAATCACACAAACCTATGTCATATAGTATTCCTGTTCAGTTTTTAAAATTATCATCAATATTAATAAAAAGGTATTTTTATTAGGAATAAGGAAATTAAATATTTGCAGTGACTATGCAAAAGAAATAGAAGTTTTAATCATAGACCACTCTTTTTTCCCTCCTTATCCCCTAATAATGAGCATTAGTTTATACTAGAATATTTCATATTTTGGGGCACCTAGGTGGCTCAGTCATTAAGCATTGGGGTCTTGATTTGGGCTCAGGTCAGGTTCCCAGGGTTGCAACCCCGAGTCGGGTTTCAGCACTGAGAGTGAAACCTGCATGTGATTCTCTTCTCTTCCTCTCCTCCCCTCCCCTGCTCTCTCTCTCTCTTTCTCTCTCCCTCTAAAAATTTTTAAAATAAAAGAATTTAGAGGCTCCTGGATGACTCAGTTGATTAAGCATCCGACTCGATCTGGGCTCAGGTAATAATCTTACAATTTGTGAATTCTAGCCCTCTGCTGAGTTCTGTGATAACAGTGCAGAGCCCACTTGGAATTATCTCTCTCCCTCTTCCTCTGCCTCTCCCATGATCTCTCTCTCTCTTTCTCTCACAATAGATTTTAAAAAAATAAAATTTTTTTAAAGAAAAAACATTTTACTTCATATCAAATGCAATATTTATGCAATGGTTAGTATGAATATAATGAAATACCTGTAGGAAATAAAACAGAAAAAAGTGAATATCTTCTCATGTGTATATAACAGATATGATCTAGGATTAGCATTTTCTTTGATCAAGGAACTTTTCCAGAACAGAGACTACTAAAATGTTCTTGGTAAGAGTAGTATTCTATCCAGTTTTGTTTTTATTTTAACTATGACCATATAACTAAGAATATAAAATATATATTAAGAGGCACACATTTAAAATAAGTTAAAAGGTTGCAACACATCACATCTGAGATACATCAAATTATACCTGAGATTTGAATATGATAATTACATGTGAACTAGGAGTTTAAATAAAAGTCTGTAATTTTAGTGTTTTTAAAAGTTTTAGGACACCTGGGTGGCTCAGTCAGTTGGGCGTCCAACTTCGGCTCAGGTCATGATCTCATGATTGATGAGTTTGAGCCCTTCATCAGGCTATGTGCTGACAGCTTGAAGCCTGGAGCTTGCTTCAGATTTTGTGTCTCCCTCTCTCTCTGTCCTTCCCCCACTCATGCTCTGTCTCTCTCTGCCTCAAAAATAAATATAAACATAAAATTTTTTAAAGTTTTTATTTAAGTTGCAGTTAGGTAACAAACAGCATAATATTACTTTCAGGTGTAAAATTTAGTGATTCAACACTTCCATACAAACACCTGCTGCTCATCACAAGTGTGCCCCTTAATCTCAACCACCTATTTAATCCCCCCACCCACGTCCCTTCTGGTAAACATCAGTTTGTTCTCTAGAATTAATAGTCTGGTTTTTGGTTTGACTCTCATTCTCCTTTTCCCCCCCTTTGCTCATTTGTTTTATTTCTTAAATTCCACATTTGAGTGAAATCATATGGTATTTGTTTTTCTCTGACTGAATTATTTCCCTTAGCTTAATACTCCACCCATTCTCTTTTATGGCTGAAAAGATGCTCAACATCGCTGATCATCATGAAAATGCAAATCAAAACTACACTGAGATATCACTTCACACCTGTCAGAACGGTTAAAATCAACAACATAAGAAACAACAGGTGTTGGCGAGTATGTGGAGAAAGGGGGACCCACTTGTACTGTTTATGGGAATGCAAACTGGTGCAGCCACTTTGGAAAACAGTATGGCATTTCCTCAAAAAGTTAAAAATAGAACTACCCTACTATCCAGCAATTGCACAACAAAGTATGTAACCAAAGAATACAAAAATACTAATTCAAAGGGCTACATGCACCCTGATGTTTATAGCAGATGATCTTCCACAGCCAAAAGATGGAAACAGCCCAAGGGTTCAATAAATGTTTAAAGAAGATGTGATGTATATGTAGAAAGGAATATTAGTAGTATTTATTTTTGGATATCTGTATTGATTCTCTACGTACTTAGTTGCGATAAGTAAACATAAAATAAGTAGAACAAATGCTATTGAGGCTTCATAGTGTATATAGTATTGAGGAAATGGTGTGAGGAATCTTACTTCATTTTGGGGTGGGAGACAACCGCTGGTTGAGAAATTAAGCCTCGGTGGACAGACGTATCTGTCTCCCAGCTACAGTGTGAACATAGAGCAGGCATTATGGTTGAGAATAAGATGGCTTGCAGGACAGGGACACAGTGACAGTGTTACGGACTGAAGGTTTGTGTCCCCTCAAAATCCACATGCTGAAATGCTGACACCCAGGGCAGATGAATTTGGAGATGGGGCCTCTTAGGAAGCAACTAAGTGGAAATAAGCTCAATAAGTGGGGCCCCCATCACATAATAATAGTGTCCTGAGAAAAGACACCAGACCTTGCTACCTCTCTCCTCACAAACACGCACCAATGAAAAGCCAATGGAGGACATAGTCAGTGGGTGGCCACATACAAGCCAGAAAGAGAGTTCACACCAAAACTAAATTAGCCTGAAACTTGAACTTGGACTTCTAAGTCTCCAAAACTATGAGAAATGAATTTCTCTTATTTAAACCTCCAAATGTGTAGTGTTTTGTTATGACAGCCCAGGCAGACTAACATAGACAGTAACTTTCCTTCACTCAGAAACAAAGACCAAACAGAAGAACCTCCCTTTGGTACAAGGGATGTTTAATGCCCCATCGCAAGTCACTTGACCTGGAACTTTCCTTCTTTTCTCCTAGTCCGGGGCATTCAGAGAGGCAGTTTAGAGCACTGCATCCCTGAGATACAGGAGAAGAATGGAAATGATAGAGGACAAGGGGAAGAATAGGAAATGCATTAGCAGTGGGTGGCCAGAGCCTGATTTGAGGGGAAAGGGAAAATAGGGAAAGAGAGGAACAGGAGAGCTCAAGGACAAGGGGAAAGAGGACGATGAAAAGAATACAGTTGGCAGATGAACAAAGGATGCTCAGGACAGGGTGCAATAGGCATGGGTGATGACAGGTTCAGAAACCAGGGTGCAATAGGCATGGATGATGGCAGGTTCAGAAACCAAAGAAACCAGTGAGGACAGTGAGGCTCTCTTCTCTGTCCTCCTAATTTGCCTCCACCAGCCTAGAGACAATGTAGACAATGCAAAGCCTGTGTGTAAATGAGTAAAGGCATCCTTTCTGGATTACTGAAGGCGAAAGTTAGTATTTTTATGGTGAGAGTAGACCTCAGGATATGAGGATGGAGGTGGGAAGATATCTTTATGTCTGTCTTCAACACGTTCTGCAGTCAATGCAGCCGCCTCACAACCCATTGGTTGGCTAGCAGAGCACAGGATAGATTAAGGCCCCACTCAATACCTCATCTGGTACCCATATGAAGTAATATAAGTATATCATTGTTGGTGGGCTTCTCTGTCTTCACCAAATGGAAAGGCATCCTCACACAGTACTCTTTGAACCCTATGGAACACCATCTCTGACTGCTGGGTGGCTCAATATCTCCACTCAGTACAGGGATGACAGGAGGTGCCATTACCATTTAATCAATACCTTCCTGGGGCACCTGGGTGGCTCAGCCAGTTAAGTGTCTCACTCTTGAATTTTGCTCGGGCCAAAATCTTAGGGTAGTGAGGTTCAGCGCTGCCTGTGTCACTAATAGCATGGAGCTTGCTTGGGATTCCCTCTCTCCTCTCTCTCTCTCCCTGTCCCTCCACCCATTCACACACATTCTCACTTTCTTTTTTTTTAATGTAATTTATTGTCAAATTGGTTTCCATACAATACCCAGTGCTCATCCCAACAAGTGCCCTCCTCAATGCCCATCACCCACTTTCCCCTCTACCCTAGCCCTCAGTTTGTTCTCAGTATTCAAGAGTCTCCTATGGGCTGCCTCCTTCCCTCTCTGTAACTTTTTCCTTTACCCTTCCCTTTCCCCATAGTCTTATGTTAAATTTCTCAAGATCCACATATGAGTGAAAACATATGGTATTTGTCTTTCTCTGACTTATTTCACCTAGCATAATACCTTCCAGTTCCATCCACATTGCTGCAAATGGCCAATTTTCATTCTTTCTCATTGCCCAGTAGCATTCCCCTGCATATATAAACCACATCTTCTTTATCCATTTGTCAGTTGATGAATATTTAGGCTCTTTTCTTGATTTGGCTATTGTTGAAATTGCTGCTATAAACATTTGGGTACATGTGTCCCTATCCATCAGCACTTCTGTACAACTTGGATAAATTCCTAGCAGAGCTATTGCTGGGTCATAGGTTAGTTCTCCTTTTAATTTTTTGAGGGACCTCCACACTGTTTTCCAGAGCAGCTGCACCAGTTTGCATTCCCACCAAGAGTGTAAGAGGGTTCAGTTTTCTCCACATACACATTCTCACTTTAAAAATAAATAAACTTAAAAAAAAATAAAAATAAATAAACTTTTTAAACTAATAAAATAATAATAATAATAATTTTAAATTCCACCTCCCTTCAAATCGCTTCCTCCCACATGATGAATTTCCTACAGTTTCATTGCCATAAAACCATGCCCTAGATTCCTAAGAGCTGTGAGTTAAGAGAATAGCTTCTCATTTCTTTGATGCTCCTTATAGAGAAAATCTGTGACAGGGCACTGAGACACTTGGATTTGGGAGACAGAGAACCAGAGGCATAATGAAGCAGAAAGTCTGGTTCTGGGAGCAGTTTCAACAGACCTAGAAGATTTAAGCATTGTAAAACCCAGAATGCTCTCTCTAGAATTAGTCATTTAATTCTTACTTGTCTCAATCCCCATATGTCCCCAAATGTTTCATATTGTTACTTCACTACAACTTACTTAAAGAAAAGTATTCTAATCTCCATACCTCCACTCTAGATTGGCTCTGTGGCAGAGTATATAGCACTGTAAGTACTCTGCAGTAGCAATGAGGCCAGGATAACATGATAAACCAGCAGATCACATCAAGAAATTACACAAAAGTATAGGAAAATCCCTATAACAGTTGATAAAGAAACAAAGTGAGCACCTTCCCTTTGGTACTGATTATGACAGATGCCTCTACACCCTTTCTTGCCACTTCCCTCCTCTCCTAGGAAATATATCCTCAAAAATGCATTGTAGGCTAATTAATGGAGCTATGGAAAGCTACAAACATGTATGTATTGCTTTTCTTTAATCCTTCCACTTCCCAAAGATATGCTTCCATGGTTCAGGAGGGGAACCATCAGAAACTGAGAAATGAGATTCTAGCGGGCAGAGAATGGGTTTCATTTTTATCTGCCATGTCTTCTCCAACTGCCCAGATTGGAAGTCATACACTACTGATCTTTGAAGGGATAACGGTTATAAGAGAGGAGTTGAGGTTTTCTAAGTTACTGAAAAATCTTTGGTGAAGACATGGCCACAAAACTGATGTAGAGAGATTTAATCCTTGACCAGTTGACAACAGCGTTTCAAACCATCCCGAAGGGCCTCTTTGACTTTGTCGTTCCTCAAGGTGAAGATGAAAGGGTTCAATAAAGGGGTAACCACAGATATCAACAGGGAAACTATCTTATTGTACTCAGCGGCCTGTGTTTGCTTAGGTTTCACATAGAGGAACAAGCAGCTGCCATAGCCGATCACAACAAAGGTGAAGTGAGAGGCACACGTAGAGAAGGCTTTCCTCCGGCCCGAGGCTGTGGGGATCTTGAGGATGGTGGAGATGATGTAGGTGTAGGAGACAATTGTTGGGGCCAGCGAACCAATGATAATGACAACAGCCATTAAGAAGAGAACAAACTCTGTGAAAAGAGTGTCACCACAGGATAGTTTGAACAGTTGCCCGCGTTCACAGAAAAAATGGTCTAACAGATTTGACTTGCAGAAGGTAAACTGAAATGTGGCATAGACTGGCCATATTTCAGAAAGGAACCCAAACACCCATGACACGATGACCACCCAGATGCAGGTGTGGCTGTTCATAATGATGTTGTACCTCAAAGGGTTACAGACAGCCACGTAACGGTCCACAGCCATCGCTCCCAGTAACACAAACTCCGTGGTCCCCACAGCAAGGTACAGGAAGAGCTGGGTGACACATGCAGCCAGAGATATTGTTTTCATCCCAGGTAGCAGCAAACCCCAAAGCATCATTGGCACTTTTATTGTTGTTATCATGATCTCTAAGGCAGAGAGATGACCAAGGAAGAAATACATTGGGGACTGCAGGCGTTTATCAACACACACAATCACTATGATGACCTTGTTTCCCATTAATGTCACTGAGTAGAAGAAAAAGAATATAGCAAAAAGAATGCGGTGTAGTTCTTGGGACCCAGGGAAGCCTAGAAGGCAGAACTCTGTAGCACTGGAGATATTCCTCATCATTTACTCCTTGTTTCTGCTCCTTGTAAAACCTAGAGCTCAAAGACTGGTAGAATGGCTCACATGGTCCTGTTCTCCAAAGAGAAGGAAGACAGGTTAGGATGAGAAACTATTTCCAACCTGAAGACCAGGTGACATGCCCCTACTGCAATGTTCTGCATAAGGTCAGACATCAATGTGATCACCTGCAATCTAGCCCAAGGCTGCCCGTCTGGACTAGTTGAAGACTCCTGAATCTCTTACTGGGGGTAAGAAAACCTTCTCTGTCTTTTCGCATCACAGGATATGCCTTTTTTCAGGGGATTCTCAGAGGAGAAGAGTGTTTAAACTGGCCAGTTATGAAGCTATATTGATCAGCCACACCAGTCCTGAGACTGTGTCACTTCTTATGTTAACTGTAGCAGATGACATAACATAAGGGTGTCCTAGGTGATGTTCAAAACATGGAACATTGAACCCTATAGAGCAACCTTACTGGTATTGTCTAGACCCATCTTGGGGTAGTAGAAAAGCACAAAGGACTAAGACCAAGACCCCTGCTTTCCCCAGATCATAAACTTCCATAGTACAGAGCAGAAACATCTACAAATGAGAGCTCTGGAGCTTGAGATAATTTCCCAGGGCAGAATCATTCTTCACTAACCACATGTGCTTTGTAAAATTTTAGGATAGAGGAATGGTGGCACCTGGCAACTGACAAGGATAGATCTGAGGCCAATAGCCCCTGTGGATGTCTAGATTTCTACTTTTCATTTTATCCACCCCATTACTCGAATGTCATCTCCTCAGAGGACTCTTTTCTACTAGCCCTACACGAAATAGGAATAACTTGTTCATTTTGGACTTTGCCATTCCTTGTATCACTTTTTATTACCTGATCTGATATGTATACTAATTTCATTCCTTCATTTAACATTAAGCAAATGCAGCAGCGAATAGAACAAACAAAAATTCCTGCCCTGTGGAGCTTACATTCAAGGGGAGGGTGGATGTTGGATTATATACAAGAAAAGTAAGTAAAATTATGATACTAGCCTATTAATCATGCTGAAATAAATATAAGTCAAGGAAGATGGACTGGAAATTTAATTTCATTTATTAATTGTTCATCTATGATATTAGAATATAAACCCTATGAAGGCAAAGACATGTATATATACATATTATTGTTGAGCTATACCGTCATGCTGATAAAGTTTTGTACATGATTGATATATGGATATGTGCTATGTGATTAAATAGTACTTGACCCTCATTAAAGTAGTTGGGCCATACCCCCTGGATCCTACTCTTCTTAACTTACCTTCATGGCTCACATTACCATTTTCTCTTCCTCACTTCCCTTACTCATGCCACTTCCTCTAAGCCTCTGTGGTTTGGAATGATTGGCAAACAGGTCAGGTATTATTGGGATAGCTCAATGATCTGCATTCTACAATTTCTGCATATAGGAAACTAGGTGAAAAAATAGAAAAGAATCTTAGTAGTGACTGTTTTAAATATTGGAACAGAGAAGAAACGAATCTGGTCTCTGCTGTGTAGTGGGGATATGGAGATGACCTCAACCACTCTTTAGGTTCTGGGCATCCTTTCTTCTAACAGGTAGCCAAGCTCAGAACTCTAATTTGATCTTCCCTTACTTTTTCCTCTCTAAAGGAAACCCCTGAGAAAATACTTACCTCCATGGAGGGTCCTCTCCACCCTTCTCAGACTTTCCAGGACTTGGATAACTTGTCTGGCTACTGATGATGAATATACAGGGACTACAGCAACTTACTCAGGAGGAGCTGAGTAAAAAGTCCAGAAATAACAACATTGTTGGAGCTGAGGGTCTCTTTCTCTCTCCTTCCTTTCCACTACCCTCCTTCCCAATGGGATTTGGTCGCTGAGGTACCTGTTCTTAATTAGCCCAGGTTCAGGGCGTCCCTAAGCAATCAGACTGAGGAAGGCAGAGGAAACTTTTAGTTATTCTCATTTCTGACCAATTAAATGTCAGAACTTTCTAAACTTTTTGCTTAATGAAGAAATCTGAAATCTCACCAATCACAAGCTTTCAATATCAATACTGCCTTCTCAAAAGCCTAAAGTCCAGGTTTCAAGAGACATCTCAGACTCTAAGCAGATCAGCCCTTCTGCCCTATATCCTAGACTCTTCCCTGATTCTCTTAGCTATTCAGAAAAAAATCATCCCCCAGCCCCAATAGGACACATTACAATTGACAGCTAAAATGTGCACCAATATTCTAAAAGCATGCATATTAGTCCCAGCCAAAGCCTTCACCAGAAATCCCCTATAAAGTCTGTTTCCTTCTTCACTCATTTCCTAGAGAGGCTCCTGCTCCTAACCCTGAGAACCTTCCTGAACACTGGGGAGAGATACTACCTCCAAATCGTACTCCATTCTCTGCTATTGTCTCAGGTTTCCCCTCTTCAGAACACACACACATGCATCTGTATGCATTCAAGCATGATTCTTACAGTTATTTCGATGGTGTGTCCATGTTTGCCGGCTGGGCACTTCAAAGTGGGAGGCATAAAGACAGACAACGTAGGAAGTTATATCTACAACCTGAACCAACTGACACATGTACGTTGTACATCTGCTTTATGCTAGAGTGAGACAGAAATAGCACCGCCTACAAAACATTTATCTGGATTTGGGATTTCATTTGAAGTATACCTGTTAAATCTGAGCATGTCAATAGATGCAGAAGGGTATCAACTAGGAATAATCTTCCTCCCCATTTCTGACATTGCCAAGCCCAACCAGATTACCATGTAATATTAGAAAAAATTCTAATAATTTCTAATGTATCTGCATATTCTTTATAGAATATGCTGTGAAAATCCTTTTTAAAACCTTATCCCTCTCACATAACAATATATTACAATAGATGTATAAATAGATACATAAAGCATATCTACACATGCTGCCCACTTTTATTTCTACACAGTGTTCCAGTATATGGACCCTCATTCTTTATTAGTTAGCTCTCTACTGGTCATTGTTTATTGTTGTTTTAATTTTATTGTGAAAAAATGATGCTATAAATATCTTTATACATTCATAACTTCATACACATTGATATTTCTGATAAATCCCTAGTCTGGGCACCTCTAAGCTAAAAGATAGATCTATTGAAGGTATTGGTTCCTATTAATACCAATCCAAAGATTTTTGGATTGGTTCACACTGACACTAAGACTGTGGTAAGAGCACTCTTGATTTCCTGATCTGCTACTAACTAAAAATATAATCATAATTCATTTAAAATACCCTAATCGAGAAATTAATTGGAAAATCTATTGAAATAGAAAATGTTTTGAAAGATAAAAATTACCAAAACTGACTCAAAAAGAAATTAAACACATTTCCTAAGTATTCTTAATATGGAAAATAACTGAATTCATAATTTAAAATGCTCTCGCACAGAAAACTATAGCCACTATAGTGGCTTTACTGGTATATTCTATCAAATGTTTAAGAAAGAAATATTTCCAATTCTACACTGAATTTTCCAGAAAATTGAGCACAAGGGAACACTGCTCATTAATTTTATGAAGTCAGAATTAAATCTTGATACCAAGGATCAAGGACACTGAAAGAAAAGAAAACTAAGATCCCTTTTGAATATGAAAACAAAAATCTTTAGTAAAATTGAGAAAATAAAATCCAGCAATACTTAAAGAGAATAATGTACCATAACAAAGTGGTAATTTTATTCCAGATATGCACGGTTGGTTTGACATTAGGAGATTAATTAATATAACTCATCATATGAACAGAAATAAAGAGAAAAACCACATGGTCAATTAAATATAAGTAGAGAAGGCATTTCACTAAAATCAACATCCACTGATTAAGAACTTTGATCAAACTAGAATAAATGGGATCTTCTTTAAACTCATAATAGAATCCATCAAAAATCTTATGCTAATGAAACCTGATGATGAAAGACCTAAGTTCTCCCTCCAAGATAGGGAGAGAGGCCACAATATCTGTTCTTACCACTTCTATTCAATGTTAAACTGGACATCCTAGCTAATGCAATAAGGCAAGAAAATGAAATTAAAAGCATACAGTTGGGAAATAAAGAAAAAATATTTATTTGCAGATTACATAATCCAATATGCAGAAAATCCTAAGAGGTCTACAAAACAAAAACAACAGTCTGAGCAAGATGGCGGAGAAGTAGGGAGCTTTGTGCATTTCGCTTGCCTGAAACAGAGAAGGCCTGAAGCCATAGGACACTGAGCTGCAGGAGTTTGGGAAGAGAAAGAGACAGAGTACACTGGGAAGGCAACCTCATAAATGCGTGAGTGCGAACTGGGGAAGATAAAAGTGGGCTGGGACTAGAGACACGGAGGGAGGGGAGAGAGCCCCCCTTGAGGGGAGCCTCAGTGAGTCAAGGGGAAAAGAAAGAGAGGCTGAAACTGCTCATAGAACTGTCTCCGGGAAAGAGAAAAACCTTGGCTCGGACAGAAACTGTTCTTAGTTCTAGCTGGGGTGCTGACTTTGAACTGGGTGCCCCCAGTCCCAGGTGGCACCAGGAGAAACTGCTTCCAGCTCGACCCCCTGCAATGGAGAAGTGGCTGACCGGCAGGACTGTGTTTCAGGCGGTATCAATGAAGGGCTTGGACTGGGACCTGGAAATGAGGCGAGGCTTGGGACATAGAACACGGCCCACCTTGGCTGCACCCGCAGTACAGGAAGATCTGACCAAAGGAAGCGATTTGCAGTGCTTAGTTCCAGAGGGGACTGGGGCTCTACCATTTTGCTCCCCACAACCACCAAGTTGAGACCTCAGGGAGCAGCCCGAGGGATGCAGTGGAGGCTAAGACCTGTCTACACCAAATCAGCCCAACCCCCCTAGAGAGCTGTTTTTTTTTTTTTTTTTTTTACCACAGCCTGAGGCAAGACAAACATGGACACACTGCTGTGATTAATTCTAGACCAATTCTTTCTATTCAGATATATTTTCCCCTTGTCTGACTCTTATCTCTCCCCTCTGCTGGACTGGGCACTGTGATCATTGGTTTGCTTAAACAGTCACATTTAATCCATTCTCTAGATGTATATTCTACACCTCTACTGCTACCTTTCTGTCTCTCTCTCTGGAGTAATCAGACTATATAGCTTATCTGAGTAACACAATCCTCGTTTCTTTCTCCCCTTACTCCTCTTTCTCTCTCTGAATTAAGCCTCTTAGTCTCTCTGCCTAGTCATTGTCCAATTTCACTTTCTCCCCGCCCTGACATTTCTCTCTGTGTATATGCTCTTCCATCAGCACTGCATACACCCGCTGTCTACTTATAGCTGGAAATTCTGGTTTTATACTTTTAGACTGTCCCTTGTCTTTTGGAGTTTTTTCTTCTTCTTTTTCTAATTTTCTTTTTCTTTTTCCCTTTCAGTTTGCTCATTTGTTGGATTTGTCTGTGCGTTTGCGTGACTTTGTTCCCTGTGTGTTTGTCTCTTTTTTCTTCCAGGGCTACCTCAAGAAACAAGCCAAAGTACACATGGTGGAGAGTCCCAAATACCACTACATGTAGGGAAATAAAATAATCAAACAATAAGAGAGAACAAGAGACAACATTAAAAGAACACTTCCTGCATGGACAGGCCCTAGACAGTCAATGAGCCTTCCTTAATATAGCGGTACTTGCAGGTGCAGAGTGCATAATGAGATTTTAAAACTAACAAGAGACAGAAAGCTAGCCAAAATGACCAGACAGAAGAACTCTCCTCTAAAGAAATTCCAGGAAGATATGACAGCTAAAGAGCTGCTTAAAACAGATATAAGCAGGGGTGCCTGGGTGGCTCAGTTAAGTGTCCGACTTCAACTCAGGTCATGATCTCACGGTTTGTGGGTTCAAGCCCCGCACTGGGCTCTGCGCTGACAGCTTAGAACCTGGAGCCTACTTTGGATTCTATGTCTCCCTCTCTCTCTGCCCCTCCCCAGCTCATGTTCTGTCTCTCTCTGCGTCTCAATAAATAAATGTTTTAAAAAACAACAGATATAAGCAAAATAACTGAACAAGAATTTAGAACAATAGTCATAAAAATAATCGCTGGGCTTGAAAATATCATGGAAGACATCAGAGAAGCTATTGCTACAAAGACTATGGAGCTTAAAAATAGTTGTGATGAATTAAAAACTGCTATAAATGAGGTGCATAATAAAATGGAGGCATCCAATGCACAGATTGAAGATGCAGAAAGGAGAATAGGTGAATTAGAAGACACAATTATAGAAAAAGAGGAAGCTGAGAAAAAGAGAGATAATCTAAACCAGGAACACGAAAGGAGAGTTCGAGAGCAGAGTGATACAATCAAACAGAACAATATCTGTATCATAGGAATTCCAGAAGAGGAAGAGAGAGGGAAAGGAGCTGAAGGAGTCCTTGAACAAATTATAGCTGAGAACTTCCCCAATCTGGGGAAGGAAACAGACGCTGAAACCCAAGAGGAACAGAGGACTCCTCTCAGAAGTAACTTGAATCGATCTTCTGCACGACATATCATGGTGAAACGGGCAAAAATAAGGACAAAGAGAGAATTCTGAAAGCAGCTAGGGATAAAAGGGCCCTAACATACAAAGGGAGACCTATAAGAGTAGTTACAGACCTATCCACTGAAACTTGGCAGGCCAGGAAGGAATGACAGGAAATTTTCAATGTGATGAGCAAAAAAAAATATGCAGCCAAGAATCCTTTATCCAAAAAACCTGTNCAAAAAAAAAAAAAAAAAAAAAAAAATGCAGCCAAGAATCCTTTATCCAGCAAGTCTGTCATTCAAAATAGAAGGAGAGATAAAAGTCTTCTCAAATAAACAAAAATTGAAAGAATTCATCACCACTAAACCAACCCTATAAGAAATCCTAGTGGGGACTCTATGAGGGAAATGTTGCAAGGAACGCAAGGTACCAGAGACACCACCACAAGCAAGAATTCTACAGAGAAAAAAAGGACTCTAAACCCATATTTTTCAATAATAACACTGAATGTAAATGGACTAAATGCTCCAATTGCACCCGGATGGCTCAGTTGGTTGAGTGTCCCACTTCGGCTCAGGTCATGATTTCGTGGTTCGTGGGTTCGAGACCTGTGTCAGGCTCTGTGCTGACAGCTTAGAGCCTGGAGCCTGCTTAAGATTCTGTATCTCCCTTTCTCTCTGACCCTCTGTGCTCATGCTGCCTCTCTCTCTCTCTCTCTCAGAAATAAATAAAACATTTAAAATTTTTTAATTAAAAAAAAGTAAGGGGATGGAGAAATATATATCATGCTACAGGAAATCAAAAGAAAGCCGGAGTAGCGATACTTATATCAGACAAACTGGACTTTAAAGTAAAGGCAGTAACAAGAGATGAAGAAGGGCACTATATAATAATTACAGGGTCCATCCATCTGGAAGAGACAACAATTATTAAATGTCTATGCAGCAAATACAGAAGCACCCAAATACAGAAAACAATCACAAACAGAAACAGTCTTATGGATAAGAATGTGCTAATAGCAGAGGACTTTAATACTCCACTTATAACAATGGATAGATCAAGTAGACAGAAAATCATTAACGAAACAATGGACTTGAATGATACATTGGACCAGATGGATTTGACAGATATATTTAGAACGCTACATCCTGAGGCTATAGAATTCACTTTCTTCTCAAGTGTGCATGGCACATATACAGGGTCATAAAGCAGCCCTCAAAAAATATAAAAGAATCGAGATCATACCATGCACACTTTCAGATCACAATGCTATGAAACTTGAAATCAATCACAGGAAGAAGTCTGGAAAACCTCCAAAAACATGGAGGTTAAAGAACACCCTACTAAAAAATGAATGGGCCAGTCAGGCGAGTAGAGAAGAAATTTAAAAATATATGGAAAGAAATGAAATGAAAATACAACTATTCAAATTCTTTGAGATGCGGCAAAGGCAGTCCTAAGAGGAAGGTACACTGCACTCCAGGCATATTTCAAGGAACTAGAAAAAGCACAAATACAAAATCTAACAGCACACCTAAAGGAACAAGGAGAACAATAAGAGAATCCCAAACTCAGCAGAAGAAGAGAAATAGTAAAAATCAGAGCAGAAATAAAAAATACAGAATCAAAAAAAAAACCAGTTGAACAGATCAATGAAACCAAGAGTTAGTTTTTTGAAAAAATAAACAAAATTGACAAACTTCTAGCCAGGCTTCTCAAAAAGAAGAGAGAGCACCCAAATACACAAAATCACTAATGAAAATGGACTTATTACAACCAGTCCTTCAGAAATACAGGCAATAATCAGGGAATACTATGAAAAATTATATGCCAACAAATTGGACAACTTAGAAGAAATGGACAAATTCCTAAACACACACACACTACCAAATTCTACGGGAAGAGATAGAAAATCTAAATAGACCCATAACTAGTGAAGAAATTGAATCAGTTATCAAAAATCTCCCAAAAAAATAAGAGCCCTGGGCCAGATGGCTTTCCTGGGAAATTCTACCAGACATTTAAATCAGAGTTAATACCCACTCTGCTCAAGCTATTCCAAAAAAAAAAAATAGAAATCGGAGGAAAACTTCTAGGCTCATTCTACAAAGCGAGCATCACTTTGATTCCCAAGCCAGTCAGAGACCCCTCAAAAAAAGAGAACTACAGGCCAATATCCTTGATGAACACAAATGCAAAAATCCTCAACAAGATCCTTGCAAATCGAATCCAACAGGACATAAAAAGAATTGTCTACCAAGATCAAGTGGGATTCATTCCTGGGTTACAGGGCTGGTTCAATATTTGCAAATCAAACAATGTGATACATCACATCAACAAAAGAAAAGATAAAAACCATATGATCTTGTCGATAGATGCAGAAAAAGCATTTGACAAAATACAGTATCGCTTCTTAATAAAGACCCTTGAGAAAGTCAGGATAGAAGGAACTTAATTAAACATCAGAAAAGCCATCTATGAGAAGCCCTCAGCTAACATCATCCTCAGTGGGGAAAAACTGAGAGCTTTCCCCCTGAGATCAGGAACACGACAGAGATGTCCACTCTCATCACTGTTGTTTAACACAGTGCTGGAAGTCCTAGCGTCAGCAATCAAACAAAATGAAATAAAAGGCATCAGAATTGGCAAAGAAGAAGTCAAACTTTCACTTTTCACAGAGACATGATACTCTACATAGAAAACCCGACAGACTCCAGCAGAAGCTTATAGAACTGATCCATGAATTCAGCAAAGTTGCAGGGTACAAAATCAACGTACAGAAATCGGTTGCGTTTTTATACACCAACAGTGAAGCAACAGAAAGAGAAATCAAGAAACTGATCTCATTCACAATTGCACAAAAACCCATAAAATACCTACGAATAAACCTAACCAAAGATCTAGGAGATCTGTATGATGAAAACTATAGAAAACTTATGAAGGAAATTAAAGAAGACACAAAGAAATGGAAAAACATTCCATGCTCATGGATTGGAAGAATAAATATAGGTAAGATGTCATTACTACCCAAAGCAATCTAAATATTCAATGTAACCCCAACCAAAATTGCACCAGCATTCTTCTCAAAGCTAGAACAAACTATCCTAAAATTTGTATGGAACCACAAAAGACCCTGAATAGCGAAAGAAGAAGAAAACCAAAACAGGAGGCATCACAATCCCAGACTTCAGCCTCTACTACAAAGCTGTCATCATCAGGACAGTATAGTATTGGCACAAAAACAGACACATAGACCAATGGAATAGAATAGAGAACTCAGAATTGGACCCACAAATATACGGCCAATTAATCTTTGACAAAGTGGAAAAGAGTATCCAATGGAAAAAAGACAGCCTCTTTAACAGATGGTGCTGGGAGAACTGGTCAGCAACATGCAGAAGAATGAAACTACATCATTTTCTCACACCATACACAAAAATAAACTCAAAATTGATAAATTACCTGAATGTGAGACAGGATTCTATCAAAATCCTAGAGGAGAAAGCAGGTAACAACCTCCTTGACCTCAACCGCAGCAATTTCTTACTTGACACATCCCTGAAGGCAAGGGAATCAAGAGCAAAAATGAACAATTGGGACCTCATCAAGATAAAAAGCTTCTGCATGGCAAGGGAAACAATAAAACTAATAGGCAACTGACAGAATGGGAAAAGATAGTTGCAAATGACATATCAGATAAAGGGCTAGTATCCAAAATCTATACGGAACTCACCAAACTCCACACCCGAAAAACAAACAATCCAGTGAAGAAGAAATGGGCAGAAGATATGAACAGACACTTCTCCAAAGGGGACATCCAGATGGCCAACAGACACATGAAATGATGTTCAGCATCCCTCTTCATCAGGTAAATACAAATCAAAACCACACTGAGATACCACCTCATGCCAGACAGAGTAGCTAAAATGAACAAATCAGGAGTCCTGATGCTGGTGAGGATGTAGAGAAACGGGCACCCTCCTATACTGTTGGTGGGAATGTAAACTGGTGCAGCTGCTCTGGAAAACAGTGTGGAGGTTCCTCAAAAAATTAACAATAAAACTCCCCTATGACCCAGCAATAGCACTGCTAGGAATTTACCCAAGGGATACAGGAGTGCTGACGCATAGGAGCACATGTACCCCAATATTCACAGCTGCACTCTCAACAATAGCCAAATCATGAAAAGAGCCTAAGTGTCCATCAACTAATGAATGGATCAAGAAGATGCGGTTTATCTATACAATGGAATACTACATGGAAATGAGAAAGAATGAAATCTGGCCATGTCTAGGAACGTGGATGGAACTTGAAGGTGTTATGCTGAGTGAAATAAGTCAGGCAGAGAAAGACAGATACCATATGCTTCCACTTATAGGAAGACTAGGAGAAACATAACGGAGGACCATGGGGGAGAAAAAGGGGGAAAATAGTTGGGAAGAGGTAGGGAGGCAAACCATGAGAGACTCTTGAATACTGAGAACAAATTGAGGGCTAATGTGGGGGGCGGGTGAGGGGAAAGGGTTGATAGGCATGTAGGAGGGCACTTGTTGATGAGCACTGGGTGTTATATGGAATCCAACTTGACAATATACTATGAAAGAAAAACAACAAGGTCACAGGATAAAGGCTCAATATATAAAAAATCTATTGTATTGTTACATACTAGCAAGAAACTAGAAATGGAAATAAAAATTATAATTTACAGTAAGTTGCAAAAATATTAAATACTAAGAGATAACAAACTGTACATGAGTATACACTTGAGACTATAAAACATTGCTGATATAAACTGAGAAATACCTAAATAAATTAACATTGTATTTTCATGAATCAGAAGCTTGAAATTTGTTAAAATGCCTTTTTTTTCCAAATTACTCTCTAAATTCTATAAAATGTCCTTCAAAATCCCAGGAAATTTTTATTTTAATATTGAAAAGTTGACTCTAAGATTTCTATGCAACTACTAAGGACTAAGAATAGTCACAATAATTTTGAGAAAGAAGGACAAAGGTGGGAGACTCACAATACCTTATTTATAGGCTTAATTTAAAGTTATAGTAATCAAAACACTATGTTACTGACATACTATGATAGTTCAATGGACTCATAGTCCAATGGACACATTAACAAATAAAATAGAATAGAGAATTCAGGCACAAATGCAAACATATATCTTTAATTGATTTTAACCACATGAAGGTGTGGAGTAACTTGATCTTTCAGACACTGCTGGTGATATAAATAACAACAAGTAAACATACACTTACCCTACAAACCCATAATTCAACTTCACTCTTAAGAGATTTTCCCAAGCAATAAGAAAACACATATCCACAAAAGACATCTTTATGAATGCAATTTTATTCATAATAAACTCAAAAAACCCAAGTGATGATTAATAGATGAATGGATAAATAAATGGTACATCCTTACAGTGGAACACTACTCAGCAATAAAAATCTATTGATAGATGCACAATCATGGATAAGTCTGTACAGGGCTACATTAAGCAAAAGAATCCTGACATAAGTACTTATTATTTCACTAATAAACTCAAGAAATGAAAAATCTGATCTATATCAGAAATAGCCTGAGGCTAGGAGTGAAAATGGAGATTGATTCCAAAGGAGCACAAAGAAACATTTAGGGTGATGAACATGTTGTATAATTTCGTTGTGGTAGTTACATGTATGTATAGATTTGTTAAAACTCGATTAAACTTATACTTCAAATGGCTGCACTATTGTATATAAATTAATATTTAAAATGTTGGAAATATTTTTTAAATAAATCCAAACTATAAACAGGAGAGGGCTCATCATTAGGGGCTTGATGGGTAGAGAAATGAGGTAGGGTTAGTTGAAGTATAAAGGTAACACTGGAGGCTAAAAAGAATAGGTAGACAAAGTAAGATATGTTGAATATGGTTGCGGGTTAGGTGTGGGGACGGGGAAAGTTAAAAGAACACAAAATGAAGACCAGGCTTAAGTAATCTTAATGGATGTCAGAATGTAACAAGTAATTCCCAGACCATTCTCCAAAAAGATGTCTCATTGACCACGTTCTATCAACTTTTTGAGTAACCTTCTGCAAGCACCTCTTAAGAGAATAGTTACTTTAGTTTGTAAAACAGATGACACATATAAACCACCAGTAGAGCTTATATAAGAGCGCAATTTGAAAATATATGTCTCTGGTGAAAGTTAAAGGATCTCAAGGTAGTGCACAATCGTGGATAAACTATTGAAATTAATCGGGAACCTGAATGCTAATTCTTTTTCATACCCACTAGCTGTGTTATATTCAATTTGGCATGAGTGTTCAAGTCTCTGGCTTTGGTTTTCTCATCTGAAATATCAGGGAAAGGATGTACATGTCTGATCTCTCTTTCATCTGCTACCTAGCAGAACCTGAGCTAGTCCTTAAGGCTTTTAGTGATTCACCAAGCTTCTCAGCCTTCTGCTGAGTCTCTCCACTCATTACCTTTGGTCATGGAACCTCTCTGCAAAAATAAATTTTTCATCAGAATCAACTCTTTCCAGACATCATGGGCATTCATAGACCACACCAGACTCAGTACCTACAGTTACCCTTGATTACTGGATTGTTTATGTAAGTAAAACTGGTGAGTGCCCAAACTCAAACTTGGCCAAAGCTGAAGGCCATCCCGTGTCTATATTTTTTTCCATATTCCACATAAGCACCCTGGGGACACAGGCAAGAGGAGAAGTCATCATGGACCAAAGAAAGAAAGAGCCATCTTGATGATCTAGTAGGACAGATAGGGTTATTACCCTAAAGGCTGAGTGCCTGTCCACAAAAGAAGGAATGGAAGGAAATTATCCTCACTTGCCTGCCTCAAGTCGGCTAATTGACCCTCACATCTTCTATCACTTCCTTCTTTCTACTCTGTTCTCCCCATAACTGCTTGAGTGATCTTTTTAAAAATAATTAGTTGTCACATTAGCTACTTAACTTCAGGAGTAAATTCTGTGATTCGTCATTCACCTAAAACACCCAGTGCTCATCCCAACAAGTGCACTCCTCAATGCCTATCTCCCATTTTCCCACCCACCAAACCTCCACCTCCATCACCTCGTTCAGTTTGTTCTCTGTATTTGAGAGTCTCTTATGGCTTGCCTTCCTCTCTGTTTGTAACTTCTTTTTCCTTCCCTTCCCCTATGATCTTCTGTTAAGTTTCTCAAACTCCACATATGAGTGAAAACATATGATATCTATCTTTCTGACTGGCTTATTTCACTTAGCATAATAGCCTCAAGTTTCATCCATGTTGTTACAAATGGCAAGATTGCATTCTTTTTCATTGTCGAGTAGTATTCCATTGTATACATATACCTCTTCTTTATCCATTCATCAATTGGTGGACATTTTGGCTCCTTCCATAATTTTGCTATTAGCACTGCTATAAACATTGGGGTACATGTGCCCCTCTGAATCAGTACTCTTGTATCCTTTGAATAAATTCCTAGTAGTGCTATTCGGGGTCGTAGGGTAATTCTATTTTTAACTTTTTGAAGAACCTCCACACTGTTTTCCAGAGTGGCTGAACCAGTTTGCATTCCCACCAACAGTGCAAGAGGGTTCCCCTCTCTCCCCATCCTCGCCAACATCTGTTGATGTCGCAGTTGTTAATATTAGCCACTCTGACCGATATGAGGTGGTATCTCATTGTGCTTTTGATTTATATTTCCCTGGTGATGAGCGATGTTGAGCATCTTTTCATCTATTTGTTAGCTATCTGAATGCCCTCTTTGGAGAAGTGTCTATTCATATTTTCTGTCCATTTCTTCACTGGATTATTTGTTTTTTGGGTGTTGACTTTGGCAAATTCTTCATAGATTTTTGATATTAAACCTTTATCCGATATATCATTTGCAAATATCTTCTCCCATTACGTGGGTTGCCTTTTAGTTTTGATAATTATTTCCTTTGCTGTGCAGAAGCTTTATATCCTGATGAGATCACAATAGTTCATTTTTCCTTTTATTTCCATTGTCTTTGGAGACATGTCAGGTAAGAGGTTGCTGCAGCTGAGGTCAAAGAGGTGTTTTCCTGTTTCCTCCTCTAGGATTTTGATGGTTTCCTGTGCCACATTTAGGTCTTTCATCCATTTTGAGTTTATTTTTGTGTATGGTGTAAGAAAGTGGTCCAGTTTCATTCTTCTGCATGTCGCTGTCCAGTTCTCCCAGCACCATTTGCTAAACAAACTGTCTTTTTTCCATTGGATTCTCTTTTCTGCTTTGTTGAAGTTTATTTGGCAATACATTTGTAGGGCCATTTCTGGGTTATCTATTCTATTTCATTGGTCTGTGTGTCTGTTTTTCTGCCAATACCATACGATCTTAATGATTACACCTTTGTAGTAGAAGCTAAAGTCTGGGATTGTGATGCCTCCAGCTTCGGTTTTGTTTTTCATTACTTAGGCTGTTTGGGGTCTTCTGTCATTCCATAGAAATTTTAGGATTGTTTGTTCTAGCTCTGAGAAGAGTGCTGGCACTATTTTGATTAGGATTGCATTGAATGTGTAGATTACTTTAGGTAGTATTGACATTTTTAAAAAAATTTTTAATGTTTATTTATTTCTGAGAGAGAGAGAGAGCGCGCGAGTAGGGAGGGGCAGAGAGAGAGGGAGACATAGAATCTGAAGTTGGCTCCCATAGGGAGCTGTCATCACAGACCCCCATAGGGCTCAAACTCACAAACTGTGAGGTCATGACCTGAGTCAAAGTCGGACGTTTAACCGACTGAGCCACCCGGGCACCCTGGGTAGTATTGACATTTTAATAGTATTTGTTCTTCCAATCCGTAAGCATAAAATGTTTTTCCATTTCTTTGTGTCTTCTTCAATTACTTCCATAAGCTTCTATAGTTTTCAGAGTATAGCTCTTTTACCTCTTTGGTTAGGTTTATTCCTAGGAATTTTATGTTTCTTGGTGCAATTGTAAATGGGATCAATTCCTTATATCTCTTTCTGTTGCTTCATTATTAGTGTATAGAAATGCAACCTATTTCTATATATTGATTTTATATCCTGCGACTTTGCTGACTTCATGTAGCAGTTCTAGCAGTTTTTTGGTGGAGTCTTTCAGGTGTTCCATGCAGAGTATCATGTCAACTGTGAAATGTGAATGTTTAACTTATTCTTTGCCAATTTGAATGTGTTTTATTTAATTTTGTTGCCTGATTGCTGAGGCTAGGACTTCCAACACTATGTTAAATAGCGATGGTGATAGTGGACATCCCTGTCATGTTCGTGATTTCAGAGAGAAAGCTCTCAGTTTCTCCCCATTGAGGATGATACTAGCTGTTGGCCTTTCATATACAGCTTTTATGATGTTAAGGTATGTTCCTTCTATCTGAACTTTTTGAGGGTTTTTATTAAGAAAAAATCCTAGGGCGCCTGGGTGGCTCAGTCGGTTGAGTGTCCGACTTCGGCTCAGGTCATGATCTCACGTTTCGTGGGTTCGAGCCCCATGTCGGGCTCTGTGCTGACAGCTAGCTCAGAGCCTGGAGACTGTTTCGGATTCTGTGCCTCCCTCTCTCTCTGGCCCTCCCCTGCTCACGGTGTCATGCTCTCTCTCTCTCTCTCTCTCTCTCTCTCAGAAATAAAAGTAAATCAGGACAACTTTATATGTTTAAAAAAAAAAAGAAAAGATCCTATATTTTATCAAATGTTTTTTCTGCATCTATTGACAGGATTTTATGGCTCTTATCCTTTCTTCTATTAATGTGATGTATCACATCGATTGATTTGTGAATATTGAACCAGACCTGCAGCCCAGGAATGAATCCCACTTGATCATGAGGAAATAATTCTTTTAATATACTGTTGAGTTCAATTTGCCAGTATCTTGAGAAGAATAGGTATAAACTCTGCTTTAAATGCCTGATAGAATTCCCCTGGAAAGCCATCTGGCTCAAAACACTTATTTGCTGGGAGATTTTTGATAACTGATTCAATTTCTTCACTGGTTATGGGTCTGTTCAAATTTTGTTTCTTCTCATTTGAGTTTTAGTAGTATGTGGGTGTCTAGGAATTTTTCCATTCCTTCCAGATCCCCAGTTTATTGGCATATAATTTTTCACAGTATTCTCTAATAATCGTTTGTGTATCTGTGGTGTTGGTTGTGATCTCTCTTGTTTCATTTGTGATTTTATCTATTTGGGTCCTCTCTCTTTTCTTTTTGAGAAGTCTGGCTAAGGGGGTTATTAATTTTGTTTATTCTCTTTCAGACATCAGCTCTTAGATTCATTGATCTCCTCTAATATGCTTTTGGATTCTGTAGTATTTCTGCTCTAATCTTTATTATTTCTCTTCTTCTGCTGGGCTTTCTTTGCTGCTCTCTTTCTACTTCCTCTAGGTGTGAGGTTAGGTTCTGTATTTTGGATCATACTTGCTTCTTTAGATGGGCCTGGATTGCAATCTATTTTCCTTTTAGTACTGCCTTTGCTATATCCCAAAGTGTTTGGACTGTTGTGTTTTCATTTTCATTTGTTTCCATATATTTTTAATTTCTTCTTTAATTTCCTGATTGACCCATTCATTCATTAGTAGAATGTTCTTTAAACTCCATGTATTTGGAGGCTTTCCAAAATTTTACTTGTGGTTGATTTCAAGTTTCATAGTGTTGCAATCGGGACATATGTATGGTATGATCTCAATCCTTTTATACTTGTTGAGGGCTGTTTTGTGACCCAGTATATATGATCTATTTTGAAGAATGTTCCATGTGCATTCACGAAGAATGTGTATTCTGCTGCTTTTGGATGAAGAGTTCTGAATATATCTGTTAAGTCCATCTGGACCAGTGTATCATTCAAGGCCATTGTTTCTTTATTGATTTTTGCCTAGATGATCTTTCCATTGCTATGAGTGGAGTATTAAAGTCACCTACAATTTCAGTATTATTATCAATAAGTTTGCTTACGTTTGTGATTGATTTATTATATATTTGGGTGCTTCCACATTGGGCACATAAACATTTACAATTGTTAGCTATTCTTGATGGATAGACACCTTAATTATGATATAATGCCCCTCTTCATCTCTTGTTACAGTCTTTGGTTTAAAATATAGTTTGTCTGATATAAGTATGGCTATAGACTGATCTTTTAAAACGCAGATTGGATCATGACTCTCCCCTGATTAAAACCTTCTCACTGCTCACTGATCAAAGTCCCATGCTCTGTAAGGATCTGCATGGTTTCCAGAAATGCTTTTCTCTAATGTCGTCTGTGTTTCCCTTTCTTCACCCCATGCTGTCTGGCGACAGTGACATTCTTCTAGTTCTTTCAAGGACTTTAGTGCATGCTGTTGCACCTCTTAATGTGCTCGCTCCCACCCAGCTTTACCTTGTTCATGTCACATCAGTTAATGATCACTTTCTTTATTTTTTTTTAACTTTTAAAATGTTTATTTACTTTTGAGAGAAGAGAGCACAAACAGAGGAGGAGCATAGAGAGGGAACCACAGAATCCAAAGCAGGCTCCGAGCTATCAGTACAGAGCCTGATGCCAGGCTCGAATCCATAAACTGTGATATCATGACCTGAGCTGAAGCTGGATGCTTAGTTAACTGAGCCACTGAGGCACCCCATGATCACTTTCCTATAAATGCTTTCCCTAACCTTCATAGACGTATTCAGGTTCCCTGTCAGGTGCTCTCCAAATACCTTTGTTGTAGATGCTGTGTGCACTCCCCAGGCCCCCCTCAGGACCAAGGTACTCATCCCTACCCCATAGCCGACGTTATCCCTAGAAACTGCCCTCAGTTAAAAATAAATGCCTCCACCAAGATTATAGCCTTTTCTCTAAGGTGGCTTGTACCCAATGACCTGTTGATGCAGGAGTGCAAGTGCCCAGTTCCTGTGTTTGGTTTAGGGACACAGTCAGGACAATTCTAAAGAGCCATCCTAGCTCCAGAGCTCCCCATGGCATTGGTTTCTCCTGGGATTGAAGTCCCTGTGACAACTTCACCAGTCAGCTTTCTCTCTGGCCGAACATATTCTCCCTCATACTTTTACAGGAATTATCTCAAAGATCACTCCCAGACTTAAGACAACCTCATAATTTCTTTCCTGAATGATTCACAATTTTAATTATATATGTTCTCTGTGTGTGTGTGTGTGTGTGTGTGTGTGTGTGTATGTATGTGTGTGGTTTTACTCTGTATAGTATATCCCTTCACCAAAAATGCTCTATAAGGGAAGAGACCATGTTCACTATGCTTTCCGCTATATTTTCAGCATATTGTCTGAAAGATAAGTGTTATTCAACAAGTGTTCTTGCTGAATGTTCTGTTCTTAATTTTCAGTCAAGTTGGACTCTTTCATAGTTTCAAAAACCATTTATATTTTTCTTTGTGAACTTACCAATTTAGAAGAGAACTTAATGCACAAACAAAGCAAAACTTTATTTAAAAAAATTAGACGTTGGGGCACCTGGGTGGCTCAGTCAGTTAAGCCTCTGACTCTTGATTTTGGCTCATGTCATGATCTCATGGGTTCATGTTGTTTTGGGCTCCATGCTAATGGAGCCTGCTTGGGATTCTCTCCTCACTCTCTCTCACTCTGTCCCTCCTCTGCTCACATGCACTCTCTCTCTCTCAAAATAAAGACTTAAAAAATTTAATAACACACTATTTATTCATTCATTTATTTATGTTTTTATACTTAAACATTTCATTCTTATGTAGTTAACTTTAAGTCTTTTGGTATCCTGGGATCTGTGTTTTCCTCAAAAAAGTCTATGTTCATAACCAAAGTAACTAAAAAAGGAGTGAAGAAAAATGAACAGAACTGCACAGAAATAAGGGTGTCTATTAAATGCACCAAATATAAGCTGTGGGAACACCAGAATAGGAGAGACAAAGGAGAATAAGAAATCTTCAAAGAAATTATGGTTGAAAATTTTCCAAATTTGATGAAAAACATTAATTTACTCACTGAAGAGTCAATGAACTCCAAGTTAAATGAATTCAAAGAGATCTGTACACAAATACAGAATACTAAAATTACTAAAAGACAAAGAACAAATCTTTAAGGCAATAAGGAAAAACATGACTCCTCACATACATCAAGACTCCATTAATATTAACAGATGACTTCTCCTGAAAATATTTAAGACTAGAAGGTAATGGGATGACATATTTGAGTGCTGAAAGAAAAAAACATGGTCAATCAAGACTCTTATATACACCAAAACTATCTTTCAAAAATGAAAGCAAAAGAAAGACACATAACTCCCAGAGAAACACAGGGCATCTGGGTAGCTCAGTTGGTTAAGCATCTGACTTTGGCTCAAGTCATCATCTCATGGTTCATGGGTTCAAGCTGTGCACTGGGCTGTGTGCTGTCAGCACACAGCCTGGAGCCTGCTTCAGGTTTTGTGTCTCCCTCTCTGGCCGTCTACCATTTTTTCTCTCTCTCTCTCTCAAAAATAAACATTAAAAAAACCTCCCAGAAAAACTCAAACTGAAAATTTTTTGCTCACAGAGTCTTCTTACAAGAAATGGCAAAGAAATTTCTTCTGACTATAAGCAAATGACCCTAGGACGTAATTAGGATATGTGCAAAGAAACAGCACTGGCAAAAGTAATTCTGTGATTATAAAATATAGATGAATGTATAATTTTTTCCCTGTCTTCCATTAACTAATTTTATTTTTTTAAGTTTATGTATTATTTTGAGAGAGACAGAGACAGTGTGAGTAGGGGAGAGGGATAGAAAGAGGGAGAGAGACAATCCTAAGCAGGCTCCACACTGCCAGCACAGAGCTCAATGCAGGGCTCAAACTCATGAAATATGAGATCATGACCTGATCTGAAATCAAGAGTTGGATGGCTAACTGCTGTTTAACATAGTGCTGGAAGTCCTAGCATCAGCCATCAGACAACAAAAGGAAATAAAGGGCATCAGAATTGGCAAAGAGGAAGTCAAACTATCACTTTTTGCAGACGACATGATACTCTACATAGAAAACCCAACAGACTCCACCAGAAGCCTACTGGAACTGATCCAAGAATTTAGCCAAGTTGCAGGGTACAAAATCAACGTACAGAAATCGGTTGCATTTTTATACACCAACAAT